>NW_020884894.1:9392997-9672847 GCF_003945725.1 Corapipo altera | reverse complement strand
CACACCCTGGGGCCCCGCCTCAGCCGTGTCACCCGCCACAGCCTTCTCCTGTCCCCACCCCGGCAGCCTGTCACACCCCCCGCCACACCCTGACACGCTCGTCACGCCCTCGGGCCGTGTCAGCTCTGCTGCCCTCGTCACTGACCTCAGCCCGGGCACACCGCTGTCACACCATCACCCATCACCCCCACCATCACCTGCCGCAGCCCCTCTCACATCCCTGTTGCAGTCCCTCATTATCCCCATCACCCCATCACCTCTTGACACCTTCCAGCTGAAGGAAAGGCTCCATGTCCCTCTGGAGGGGCTCGCAGAGCCACGTGTGGCTGAGGTGAGGCACCTCTGGAGGTGACCTGATCCAAGCCCTGATCCAACCTGATGCAGCTCCAGCAGGGCCACTCAGCACTGGCTGCCCAGGGCCATGTCCAGATGGCTTCTCAATACCTCTGAGGATGGAGCCTCTGCAACCTCCCTGGGCAACTGTGCCAGGGCTTGGTCATCCTCACACTGAAAAAGTGTTTCCTGACGTTCAGAGGGACCCTCCTGCTTTCCAGTGTGTGCCCACAGCCTCTGGTCCTGACACTGGGCACCACTGGGTGCCCGTGTCCCTCTGCTTTGCACCACTGCTCCAGTCCCTCACTCATCTTCGTGGTCCCTCACCAGGCTCTCCCCAGTGCATCCCTGTCTCTGTTGTACTGAGGAACCCAGCACCAGACACAGGACTCTTGGGGTGATGCACCATTGCTGAGCAGAGGGGAAGCATCTCCTCCTTCCATATTCTGGCAACATTTTGCCTAAGGCAACCCAGGACACCCTTAGTCTTCTTTGTAGCTTATGTTCAGTTTGGTGCCCACCAAGTCACCTCCAGGTCCTTTTCAGAAAAGCTGCTTCACAACAGAACTGGACCTGGTTTTGATCCCTGGGATACACTGCTAGTGATTGGCCTGCAAGTAGACTTTGTGCCACTAATCACCACACTCTGGGCCAGTTTTCAATCCACCTCGTTCCCTCACCTCCCTGAGTCCTAGGGGAGCTGCCAACCCCAGCTCTGCCCCAAGTCCATGCCAGCTGGGTGCAGGCAGACCTCAGCACCAGCTGAGGCAGCAGAGCAGAGCTCGAGACACAAGTTGCTTGCTTTTACTCTGGGGCTGTTCCTGGCTGGCCTCCAAACATCAGCTTAGGCTCAGCTGGAAATCAGCCTTGGCTCCAAGCTGCTTCATGCTGGCTGTTGAGGAGCCTTTCCAGCCTGTAGGTGACAGGGCCACCCCTGTCCTTCCTTTTCTGTAGGTGTGCACTTTCAAGTCAAAACCAAGGTGAGGCTGGAGCCATCAAACTGTGTGTGGATTTGACACTTCTTGATATTCCTATTAATGGGAAAAGTAGCACTTGACAAACAGAGGTGATAAGCCTTAGGCTGCTCTCCCACTTTGAAGTACATGGGGAGATGGCTTTCTTTTCCTTTGGGTGCTACCAAAGGAAAAGGACCCACAGGGTTATTGATTCACAGGGATTCGTGCAGGGTTTGGAAACTTTGACAAAACCTAAGAGAAGTACCCCTGGGAAGACAAGCACGTGGAGTCAACTCTGCACAGCAAAACTCCATGAGCTTTCCAGGTGCCTGAGACTGAATGATGAGGAAAACCAAAAGGATTTTATCATTTTATACTGAATGCAGTCCAGGCAAGACTTTCACAGGATCTTTAGAAAACAAGGAGGATGTGTTTTATGAGTCTCACTCTCTCAGGGCACTCAGCCCTGGAGAGAAAAGGCAGATGTGACACCCACTCCTGCTGAACCTGTCCTAAAAAAGCAGGAGGAAAATCAGCTGTCCTTGGGGAAGGCGGCCACTCCAGAGTCCAGCATATCAGCCCTTCTTACCAGGACTGCAGAGTGAAGATGAACATCATCTCTTAGAACCTGGAGGAGCCACAGAAATGCATAAGCAAAGCAGTCAGCCCCTGCATAAACTGGAGTTCATGGCAGCACATGCAAAGGCCAACACCTGAGACACAGGTTGTGCAGGTGGTTGTTTCACAAAGCGACAGCTGGAGCTGCCCTGCTACACAGCTGAGGTGTTCATCTCTCCTAGTGCATTCTGCATGGTACCACAACAAAATTCTGTGTTAAGAGGGAGATTTGCCTTCCACAGGGTGCTGCTGTTTGGGCAGAGACACTCAAACATCGAGTTGGCAAAGTTGTTTCTGATGGATAACTCTCCCGGTGGCGTACGCTGGGTTGTCGGCAGTTTCCTCGCTGGGGACATCTGCCTCGGTGCTTTCCAGTGGGACACAGGCAGGCTACCAAACCGGCTTGCCAGGCTGACTCCTGGCAGGAAAGCCAGCCAGTGTGCTGCCAGCTCCTCCAGCTGGCGCCTTGGCTGCCTGGCTGCGGGCACCACGGTGCCTGCTGGCTCCTGATGCTGCCCGGCACTTCCCACAGCAAAAAGCCCTGTTTGCAGTTACATGGAATTTTGCCAAGCTTTACCTACTTTCACTGAAATGCTAGTGGGCTGGTTTTATTATTATTATTACTATTTTCAAATCTGGCCAAAAAGGTCCAGCTGTTTCCCAGAGCAAAGTCAGGGAAAATATATTTTCGTCCATTAAAAATATCATCTTGTCTGAAGACAAGATCTCTGGAGTCTGGTGTTTGGCAAGGGACAAATCCCCTGGCAGAGGTGTGCTGGGTCTCCTGCTGACCTCTGAAAAGCTTTGTGTATTGCTGGACAGAGCTATAAAGTTAAAACCTGTACCCCACATTCCTGCAGGCACAAAACCTCTGGGCTCTCCGTTGATGCCATCCCTGCTCACCATCCTATCATGACTCCACTGGGTACCCAGCTGCCTTTCCCCATCCTACTGAAATATTGCCTGTCTCAGGCTAGAGCATCTCAACCATGGGCTGGTGCAGATACCTGATGTTATAATTACCTTTGCAGTGTTAATCAGCCTGTGCACAAAAGCACTGCTTTGTAGACAGCTTTTAATTCATGTCCCCATGTTGAGCTTTTTCATGGAAACCCCATCCCACCTTGCACACAAAGAGGACCTCCAGGCTGTGCCACATATGTCCCCTCTTCCTCATCTCAAAACCTTTCAGGTCCCAGAGGAGGTCAGCACTGCCAAAGAAGCATGATCCTCACAGCAGCTGTCACAGGCAGCACGGGATTCCCCCGCTGAGGCCAGTGTGAACCTCTTCCTTTCCCCAAAGGACCAGCTGCTTCCTTGCCAATGCTGCTGGGAGACAGGCACCTCTCACAAGGAATTGTGGCCTCCCAGCAGCCTGGCTTTAACCTCGGAAATAATGAGTTTTCATCTCCGTGGAGAACGAAGCCGGCCTGACTCTGCACAGAGACAAAGCCCCAAGTTTGCCGCCAGCTCTGCCCACAGCAAGAGGAACACGGAGCTTCTGTGAGCTCACACAAAGCCTCCCTTGTGCAGGAGAGGATCCAGCCAAACAAACGATCTCCTTGGCTGCATGTCTCCTGGTGCTCCATCATTTTTACTATTGGCTGGGTTGTTCCCACAACCAAGGAAAATTTAACAAGGAAAAGCATCTGATAAAAATCTATTGACCGCAGTAAAGCACCAACCCAGCCAAACCAGTCTGTGCAGCACAACCCTCGCAGCCTTTGGGATGTGTCCATTCAGTTTGCCACCTAGAAAAACAAACGCTCTGTGGTACTTGCAACACCACCAGTGTGGAGGCTTTGAGTAAAGCTTGTGTTACCACAGCGCAGATAGATGTTTGAGAGATACTTCCTTCCCCAGGCCCGGTTCCCTGTTGTGCAAAGACAAGTCTCTTATGTCATTTGCTTGGCATTTTGTGCTTCTCTTGTTGTGTTTCCAGACCATGCTGCTCCCCTTGCTGCTGGCCTTGGCACTAAGGTCCTGACTCCTGGTGACAGAAGTTCTGGCCAGGTGTCCTGCAGGAATGATACACCTTGTCATCACTGAGGAACTCTGCAAGAAAACTACTTTTGGCCACTGATGCCTTCAAGTTTCACAAGGATTAGTCACAGGTGGTTCAAATCTTGCCTTGGAGACAAATCTCAAGGCGAGACTTGACTTCAAGACAAAATTTGAACCACCTGTGAGTAATCCTGCCAGACTTGCATTGCTGAGATGGATAGTGTTGTTTCTGGAGGCAGCAGCTGGAACGAAAGCTTCCATGGTGAATGGGTCAGATACCAGCAGGATGAGGCCACCAGCATGTTCCTCTTGGTTGAATTAATTTCAGCAGATGTGGAGCACACATGAGCAAACCACTTAACACCCAGAGACAATGGTGTTTGCCACCCTCAGAGAAGGTGGCCTGTGGCTGTGTGGCCAGCAGTGAATGACACCAGGCAGGTAGAGCTGTTGCACAGGAGATCTGCTGTACAGCTTACTTAGCCAGCTCCTGGAACACACCTCTGGATGGGAACCTTGCTTTTTTATGAAAGCACACATGGAGACTCTTGAGGGTGCTGCCTGCAGAGGATGATGTGGTAGACCTGGAAGAAGGGCAGCACTGTTAGAGGAGGGCCCAGGACCAGGCTGACCCCACACATTACTGTGGCAGCCATCCATAAGCCATTTCCATAGGCAGGACAGTAGGATCTGTCAGGAAAAGCAAACAGCAGTTACTAGCAGAAGTCTGGTCAGTTGGTAATACTATTCTCTAAGGGATGTGCATGCCCTTAACTGGAGGACAGATCCATACCGAATTAGCTTTTCTATTATAAGGATGATGACTCAATTTATTTCTACAGGGTGCCCTTGCCAAAGGGCTCTGTGCCTGTGTAGTTCATAATAAAACAATTAAAAACTCCATTAAGGCTAAAATCTTACCAGGCTAGCACAGAAAGGGTCTTTTCCTTCCCACAACCAGGAGCTGCCAAATTTACAGATATCATGTGAATGGAAAGGCTATGGAATTATTTTTGAAGGCTGGAAGAGACTAGATGGGAAGAGTTACAGATGGACACGGGTTTTGCACTCAGAAATCATCGCTATTTGACAGATCTTTACACTGAGGAAATCTGTGTGATCATGTCTTGTACTGGCTCTGTACAGTAGCAGGGGAGGTGTAGTTGAGGAAGCATGAAGGACCCAGCACTAGTGGGACTTCACTGACTTCACATTGGAGGGAAACTTAAGACGAATTCAAAAAGGGAAAGAAGGCCTCGAGATTCACAGGTTCTGTCAGGCCACCAGTCTATGGCACTGTTCCCACCAAGTGGAGCAAAACTGAGCTGGCCAGCCAGGACACCTGTCCCAAGTATGAATTTTCTAGCTTTGGTCATCTATTCATCTGTTTTTCTGATGGTCTAAGCAGCAAGGATCAGGAATGTACAAAGAGAAGTCTTCTTAACATTCCAGTCCCTGCCTTGGATTGGGGCACCACTGGCTTTCCCAGGCTTCCCCAGAGCGATACCTGGAAGTCACAAAGTGATATTCTTGGTAATCTGCTACAAATTCTTCTATGCTAGGAGGAGAAGCCACGCAGACAGACAGCTCTTCCAGTTTCTGCTCTCATCCCTGCCTACATCCAGCTGTCTTGCCTCATAAGTGTGTGGGTACGAAAATTCCCTAAATTTTCTTGTGTGACCTATCCCTAATCCCTGTGGAACTGGGCTGTTCTAACACCTGCAAAGCTGTGCAGGATGTCCAAAGACATGAGTGACTGATAGAGCACCCAATGATTAATGAAATGGTTTGCACTGAGGAACAGGGTCAGACTTAATGGTCTGTGACAGAAATCTGGTCAGGGCCAAGATGCAGTGCACAGATCTTTCATGGACATTTCTGCCACTTGGGTACTGGTTTCTTTGCAATGGGAGGCAGAGCCTGGCACAGCCTGTCCACATTTGCTGAATTGCCACAGTGCCATTTTCCTACAGACATACTTTCCTTTTACCTGATCCTACTCTTTTTCGCAGCCACTGTTTTGTAGGTCCTGGGAAACTAAAAATTTTCTTCGAAGGCCGGCTAAAGATCTCTCCTCTAACCATTGGTTTTTATAGCTTAATCCAAAGCTTACTCTGAACCCAAGCTAGCAGGTTGTCAGCATGGGCAGAAGGTCAGGAACTGCAAGCACTCAAGCTGCTAATGCAGTGGGGACCTGGCCACTGAGCACTGCCAGTAGGAGCACGCTGGAGTGCTAATCTCATCGGTTCGTCAAGTTCGAGTGTTATTTTGCAATGTGATTCCTCTCATTAGAACTCCCATCAGTGTTTAAAACCATTTCCTAGCTAACTCCCAACCCCAAGCCTTATTCCTTTGGTCTAGATGCAGCACAAGGCACCCAGCTGAGTTTGGGGTCTGCAGGCAACTAGAGCAAATCACAGTCTGAGCTGTGGCAAGTAAAGCTGGCAGCTCCTGTGAGTGAGAGGCCATGGCTGGACCAGGATGGCTGCTGATGTGATCTGCCTTGCAGGAATACACAGAGGGAAGGAATGCAGCCAGCTGGGGCTGCCACTTGTCATAACTATGGTGCAGGAAGGGCCTGTAGATGTGTCTGTTTAAAGAGCACAGAAAAATGGGAAGAAACTTGATAAACTGTTCCCAGTGCGCTGTTAGTCACTAACATCAGGATTAATCACACAGAGCGTAATTAATCACACAGAGGATAATGTGGTTTGTATCCAAACAACGGAGGATCTCACACAACAGCTAAAGTGACTGCTGGAAATGTGGTTGGTTTGTAAGACCTTGGCATTGAGTGATGGAACTCGGCAAGAGGCTGCCCTGAACTTCTGCCTGATGTGGTCTAAACCTTCACACACTGCCCAGCCCCATGTGCTTTGATATAGGATCAATTTTAACCCCTCCTTTGCATCTTTTACTTCGCACACATCAGAAATCTACTGATACAGGAGGAGGAGAACTTGAAAAATGGGTTTCCAAAGTTAGGCTCTCTGCCTGTACTGTGTTGAGGAACACATCTGGTCCAGGCAGCTCAGCTTGCAAGCTGCAGGTTGAGATGCAGCTTGAAATGCAGATTGAGCTTTGGGTGAGAGCCTGAGACAAGATGCCATGAGCTGCCAACTTTTGGGATAACAAAGGGCACCAGGATGGGCAACTGCCAGCCAGGTGAATGGGCACTGACTGACACAGCAGGAGCTGGGAATTGCCAAGCTTTTGGATAACAAAAGAGATGAAGAGGTGACACCAGTGAGGTGCATGGACACAGAGAGGGGGACAGGAGTAGAAGCCCAGAGGTTCTTTGCTGGAGTCCCTCCTCGGAGGCACCCAGCTCGGGCTGTTTCGGTGTTATTGTACCATAAATAAATGGTTTTATGGAACTAGACGTCTGAGATGCTGCTGTGGGAGACCTGGGGTCAAACCTGGTCCAAATGTGTGGGTGGGTGTGTAGGGAGTCAAGTGGGGCACCTGTTGCCTCACTGGAGCCACCCACTGTGAAGGACTTTGGTCCCAGCAGTGAAGTTGGGAGTGTGACTGCCAAAGAGTCTCGTGAATGGTCAGAATGGGAAGTTTTCTTAACACTGAGGGCACTGAAAACATGCAACCTATGTCTGGTTTTCGTGAGTGTTCAGTACTTATTGAATGCCATGAACACATCTGAGGCCCTTTATTTGGCTTCTGGTTCATTGGCCTCAGGAGCCTGAATTTATGAACTACCTTTTTGAGCTTGGCAAAACCTCTTATAGACAAGAGATTGACACAAGGGTACTCCACAAAATGCTTGTGACTTTGTAGGGGGTGAGTCATCCTCACAGATGCTGCCAGTCCTGACCTCTTCACTGAAAAGGCTTGGTATTTACACTGCTGCCTTTTCAACACTCCTCAAGCAGCAAAACGGCTGCAATCCTGATTTGAGTGCCCACTTGCTGGCTGGCACTGGGTGAGAGGTGACCAAGTCTCTCTCCTAGAGGCTTCTGGGCTAAAAGACATCATTATTTTTTACTTCTCTGAATCTGCATGTGACAGTGAACAGCCTCCCAGAGGCACTGATAGAAAGAAATATATTCTGGCTATTTATAGACGTAAATAAGATCCGTTTTCTGGCTGAAATATTAAGCAGTGGTTTGGAATCTGCCCCCTTCCTACACAACTCCTGGAGATGCTCACAGCCTGGGCTTCCTGGATTTTCCCAAGATTTTGGAGTGAAGGAGCAGAAGTGGTGATATAGGACATATTCCCTGATGGGGAATACTAACTCTGGCCTTCAGTTTGCTGCAGTGGGACCCCTCTCTTCAATCTTTCCTCAGGGAAAGGCTGGGATTTAGATTACTGGTGTGACAGTGCCATTTCTGAAGAGCTTGTTACCAACAGTACAGACCACATGCTTACAGAAACTTTGATGCTTTTAAATTAACGAAGTTATTTCATTTCTGTCAGCACCCTGCTGTTCCTTTGGGATTATGTTAAAATGCAAAAATTGCTCGTTAATTACTTCAAATGGCAAGGTTTAATCACAATGCCTCCAAGTTAAATTTCAAGCCAGCCAAACTTTCGGAGCCATACAGGAGACAGACAGACAAATCCATTATCCATAGCAAGTTCATCCTTCAAAAATAATGAAGATGGTCAATGTTACTTATTTCCCAGCACCAGTATTTCCTCTTTCAAGCACAGATCATGTTAACTGGAGCGTGCAGAAGCTGGTGTTGTACTTGTCTAGCTATCTCTGGGCTGGAGTGCTCCACCTGGACCACAGCTACAAGAGAGAGTCTACATTCCTGTGAGAAGAAGAAGAGTTAAATGAGGCTTCATTACACAGCTCCAGAGAAAACACACACCCTGGATGGGCATTCTTCCCCATGGGTGAGGTAAAGGTGCATTAAAAAGCAAATTGCATGTGGGCTGGTTATCACAGCACAGCTGAAACCTTCCTGTGAGCAGCTGGATTCCTCACCACCCTTGAAGCCAGAAATGAAGGCAACACTTGCTGTTTGCTGTGAACCATGCCAGTTTGAATGTTGGTGCTTCCTATGACAGCATCCCATTTTATTTTCCAGATTTAGAGTTTAGAGACCATGATCTCAAACACAAGGTAACAGCTGCAGAGTTGGTGTGGTAAATCACCCAAGTTAAAGCTGATAGATACTTTTTGGCCCTTGGCAGCCAGAAAGGTGTATCAGGGTTAGTTGTGAAAGCATGTCTGAAGTCCTGGGTACCAAGAGAAAGCCTCTAAAACTAAGCAGCTTCAGATTTCAGCAAAATCAGGTGCTGAAAGGTGTTCCAGAGATTAGCTGCCAGTCGTAGGTATTTCCCAGGAGGAGAAAAGAAAACACCTCTCTGCAGGCTCTGCACCTGACCTGTGAGGCATGTTCAGTGCTGCTGCTGCTGCAATGTTGGGCTGAAGGTGTCTGAGCCTGTAATTTAAACAGCACCAGTCCCAGTTTCCCTTTTGAAGCTGTGGCAGTCAGGGAGAACTGGAATGGTTGGGCAGTCAGGGTGACAAACATCTGCTAGATGGGAGGTACCAGCACATGCTGCCCTGTCACGGACTCTGCCAAAATACTAAATTTTTATCTCCCTGACAATTCTTTCAGTGGTGAAAAGGACGAAGCATCCAAAGAAAGCATCTTCTGATTATACTCTGGGGACTGCAATCTTGCAGTTCTCTTTGGTGCTGTGTCTGTATCAAAGAGTTACATTTAATTTACACTGTCTTAAAAATTAACAGTCAGGATTTAGAAGACCATGGCACATTTTCATATTGCAATATTTACCAGTTTTCTCAGAGCCCAAGGTCTGGAGGCACATTTCATCGGGGGAAGAGAATTCAGTACTTTTTGAAAACTTAAAAGTTGTTGAGAAGTAGACATCATAATAGTGATAATATTGTTAAAAAATAAATCTCAGACCTGCTGAAAAAACCCCCAAACCTATGACTTCTAAGACAACTTCATGACTTTTAGATCCCACATAATTATTTTCTAAAATATATTGTTGTCAAAGCTGTGATTTAGCTCATAAAATCCTTGTTGTTTAGGGATAATAACACATCCTGGGGTTAATGGATTCTGTAACCTCCTCTGTTCTGGTTATTTTTAAGAATCAGGCACTGGCAGCCAGCTGGAGAGCACTTTATTAGCCAGCATCCCCAGAGAGCAGACACTGCGACACTTGATATCTTTTTGGCTCAGAGGATATGGCAAGGACACAAAGCTCCTCACAGCACCTTGGAAAATGAAAGAAAAGCAATGACACAGCCTGAAACGTGCTGGGCAGCATCTCTCTGACCAGAGATGCCTTGGCACAGAGTTTCCCTTATCCTGTGCCTGCTCTGTCCTGCTGCCACAGGTCTGACCTGCACCCTGCCCTGATGTAGCACCTGCTGCATGTGTAGCTGATTTTTATTTTTCATATAAAATAATACTATAATATCTACATTAAGTATTCACAAGCCTGAATGCATCTATTTTTTTTAACCATATTTGAAAGCAAAGGGCTGTGTTCTTGACAAATATGACACTTCTTGAGAGACCAAAATCAACTTTATTAACATCAGATCTTACATAAATCAATCTATCTATCTATCTATCTATCTATCTATCTATCTATCTATCTATCTATCTATCTACCTACCTATGTCTCAGATCAAACCCTATTCCTTTAAGGCATTGCAGATCCTGTTTCCCTTTTAGGTCAATACATGTTCCTATTCTCTTTGGAAACCTATGCCAGAACTTCCATGCATTCAACATTCAACATTTCAATATATATTTTCAATAAAATAATTAGTGATATATATAGTAAATACGTATCTAAAGAACATATAAATACATATATCTATACATATATGTGAAATTGGTATTAACATGTATTAAGGGGGTTTTACCAGCTAAAGTATATAATGAATTAAGCTACCCCTAAAGAAGATACAACTGTTTATTTGAAAATTAAATAAGCATTTCAAAATCAAACAGACAAAACCAGAAACCAAAATGAATTCTGAAAAAGTATTATCTCACACTTTATTTTAAAATTTCTATCAATCAGCAGTGTTCTGTCCCAATGGGAAGTGCAGCAGCTTCTGAATTAATTCAGCTCTAAACAAGGAATCTATAGCTGGACATGCACTCATATTTGTTTAGCTACTGACTCCTTGTCATCTGTTAGTGATAACAATGTGTTTTCCACAACATCAAAGGCAATCCTAAATGTTAGTTACACAAGGGTTATGGCTTTATTTTCTGAAAGCCTTATCTTGCTCTCACCAAATGTGTATTACCCACTGTACCCGACTTGTTAAATTCTGTCATGCCAGAGATCTGTCAAATTAGACCTGTACCAGTGCTCTGGTTTGAAAACTGGTTTACAGTTCTTAGCAAACCCAAATCACGTCACCTGGCAGCCTGATTTCAAACAAAGCAGCAGCACACTTTTTGCAAGAGGTGAAAGACACCTTCACAGAGAGACTTGGTAAAATTGCCAGTCTCCAAATCACAGTAACTCTGCAATTGAGGTAGGAGTGAAACCACCAATAATAAAAAAAAAAAAATGAGCCAGAGGAAATGATTTGTCATTTACAGGAGAAACAGGCAATAAAAATAATATTTCCCTCTTGGTCCAATTCCACTTCTTCTGCACAGTTTGAATACAATCTAATACAAATGTACCCTTTCCAGAGCAATTGTTCTTACAGAGAGATTTGCCTCAGCTTGATTTCAAGTATCCATTTGCAGGCCAAGCACCATGAGAAGCTTTAAAATGTGACATTAAGGTACAAGATGACAAATAAAAATGTTTCAAATATAAATAAGTTCACAGACCAATAGAGGGCAAGGTACTAAGGGTATATTGCAAAGTTATATGGGTTTATGCTGTGTAGTGAGATAATTTTGCAGTTGAGGCATGAGAAACAGAGACCACTCAAGGAAACAAGGCTGAGACAACTTTGGTCTCTGCTTATGTTCCTCAGCCCCCTTCTCCAGGCATGAATGAGAGGGGATGCCCTGTGGTGATGGCAAAGGTGTGTGCAGTTTGTTATTTTAAGAGGAAAAGCCTTAATTTAGTGAGCTGGGTGACAGCAAACACACCTACCCAGGACTTCTAGTCTGTAAATTCTCCTGCATTAAACACAGCGTTGCCTTCTGGGAGTGTTACCAACCTGAACCTCACCTGCACACAGCAACTGTGACACACTGTCATGAACAACACCAGTGATACTCTCCAAGCACCAACACTCTTGCACAAGACTAAAGATACTACTTGTAAGCTCAGTATTGTGATGCAAACAGGGGAATACAAGAAATTGTATAAAACCCAGTTTATAAATAGTTTCACAGAAACAGTAAATGGAGGTATTGAGCCTCTGGACTTGAAACACAGGCTTCCAGGGAATTCACAGTCTCTCCCCTGGCACATGTCTGGATCAGGCAATTTTTGGAACCTTCTTTTGAGAGCTTGCCCGTGCTCAGAGAGTGACCTGAGCGTGTACACAAGTCACCTTCTGCCTGGGACCTGTGTGGCCATGGGAGTGTGGCAATGAGTCACGGAATAATTTGGAGGTCACTGGGCTGGGCATCCTACCCAAAGCAGGGCAAACTTTGAAGTTGGCGCCAGTCTGAGCCGAGGGATGACATTAGCTTGAGCTCAGCACTGTGTAATGTGGGATTGCTGGGACTGGTGTGTGTCTGGAGGCCTCGGGCAGGGCTGGGGCAGGCACAGCACAGCCTGCACCTCGCTGTGTTGATGTGCCTGTTATCTCCTATGGCTTCTCACTGAAAGGTTTTGCAATTTTCTGCTCCCAGGATAAGCAGAGAAAGATCCTGGCATTGGCGCACACACACAAAAAAAAAGAGCTGAGGGACAACAAAGACACTTCTGACACCAGGTGCATGTTCTAAGGCACAAGAGGCTAATGCCATGACAAAGTACTAATACAGAAAATGACTTCTGCAGCCATTGATCCTGGAACAAGCAAACAAAGTAAAGCCTCTCTACTGCAAAGTACTGATACTTCTTCAAGCCCTTGATATTCCCCCCCATGAAAACTGGTGAAACAGCCTATCCAAAATAATGATTCTTACAAGAGACACTAACCAGACACTCCATGGAGTCCACTGGTTTTGGTATTGATATTTTGTATGAAGGTGTTTCAGCAATGCTACCATGAAGGGCATGAAGGGCAAATGAATGGAATTTGACAGCATTTAGGAGGGAACAGAACTCATGTGCTTGCATTCCCTGACCTCCTTTGTTCTACAGTGCAAGGTGAACCCTGTAACAAACACACCTTAGGCCAGCTGTTCAACACAAAGCTCGTGGATTCACCTTACTGCTGATTTCAAACGTGTTCTGTAAGAAACTCTATTTCCTGCAAAAATAAATAAAACTGACCAGAGCCTTTAACAGTGATATGAAGTAGAATATGCTTAAAGAAAATAAACTTCCATTATTTGATTACATCTATAAGCTTTGCTGATTCATATGTATTTGGTAAAATGCACTGAAAGAAAAAACAGAGAGGAATTAATGTGCACACGGTTTTGATTGGAAAGCCCTCAAAAGTGAGTCATTATTTCATGTCTGCTCTGATGAGAAAACACAGCTGCAGCCTCTGCTGCATGTGAGCCCATATGGACTGACGAGATCCTGGCAGGGGCAGACAGAGGATGAGGATGGCTGTAAAGCCTTCACCACTGAAACCTTCCTGTGTCAGCAGGACGGGCAGGACAAAGTCCTCCAGCCTTCTCTAGCTGGGACAGAAAGGCACAAAAAAGTTCTGCTGGGATCTCCTAACAGGTGAGCTCCTCCACAGCACATGCTCTGGTGAGAACAGCTTGCAGGGGTAGCTATTTTAAATGCTTTATTACAACTGTATCATACTTATACTGGAGTGAAAAATATACTCTATGTCCCCCCCCAAATCTTTGAACAAATACTCCTTTACTATTTTCAGTTGCTCACACTGTTGGCAGAAAAAGGGTTCTGGAGAAATTCTGCAGGGGCTGCTGGACAAGGCAGATGCCAGCTGCTGGGACACTGCCACGGAAAACGTGGGAAAGAATTATTTGTATTAATGCAGCTACAAAGCTTTTCTTCTGCAGATCCCAAAATACCCTAAAAAGTTAGTCTTTCACAGAGAAGAGAAAACCTACATCTAGAGGTTGAAGGGTCAGCACCCTGATCCCAATGTCTTCCTTTTCTTTTCTTTACACTGAGTAATCACTGGAATCATCATCTGTGGGGCAGCCACTGTGTTTGAGGAGATGAAGACAGGTACAGACAGGTGAAGTGAGCCATTTCTGAGGGACACAAGCATTCAGGTAGTTGCAGAGGCAGTTTGGAGAATTAAGTGATGCAGGTCAGCCATAATTTTCCTGTAATGTCAGATGTTAAGAACTGCATCCAGCAGTTCTTGTTATATGTGGCAACTGAATGCCCAGGTTTTAACATTAAACAAAAACCCAATACCTGCTGAAGTAGCACCAACATGAGATCAAAGAGAAAGAAACATCTGCAAAGAAAACAAGACATGACTTCAAAGCCCTTCATTGATTCCCTCACACTAAAGTCACCAAGTCCGGAGGCATCGCTCTGCTTTTCCATCTATTTTGTGTTTGGATACCACAACCACCACAGTGTCTTCAAGTGTAATTAACTGACACTGAAATTGCTTATGCTGCTGCCATCTCAGGAAGGTCTTGGGGGCTGGCACACGTCCCAGCACGTTACTCACTCTAACACAAGATGTCAACACATCAGAGCAAGGACTCTTCTCACTGTCAGTGTTTCGGAGCATTCACCGTGCACGTTCCCTGCACTGGCAGTGGACCACGCTCAGCCTTGCCTGGCTGGGCCAATGGGTCTGGGATTTGCTGCTAGAGGGCTTAATTTGGGCTGGTACACTGGCAGGAGGTGGAAGTCCCACACAGTTCATATCACCTCTGTGAAATCAGCAGATCTTTCAAGAGCTCTTTCAAAGGTTAGTCTGTGGTGATCAAATAGTAACTTTGATTCAAATATCCTAAAAAAGGGGAGAGAGCTTAGAAAGGGCTGAGTAAAATCCCTATGATTAGCAAAATATCACTTTGTGGTGTCTGAAAGTAGCAGAAAGTAGTACGAGTCTGGAAAGAAATACAGGAAACACCACATTGTTTCCTTGTGTAAAATCTAGTGAAAAGTCAATCTGACCTAACAATCAGACCCCTCTTGTTCTGTGGAGCTCTGGGTGCTGAATCAGTGCAAACCTTGCCATGGCTTCACTAGTTGTAGCTGGGAAATAGATGGGAATCACCCTGTTCTTGAAACCTATGTAGATACAGAAATCCTAAGCAGAGCCTCAGGCTTTAGGAAGACCATTCCCAGCCCCGGGAATGGGGAATATACATTCTCTTGTGACTGCAGAGAACCACGACTGGCACAACACTGAATCCCTGCCACAAGTTAACCTCCTGCAAAAGGAAGAAGGGGGACTTTAAGCTTCCCTTCAAAACTAACAGTGTGGTAAAAACCAGAATGAGATGCAGATGATGCCAAGTGTGTGATAACAACACTGATGGGATCACACTGAATGAAGGGTGGGGCAGTGAAAAATTTGTTCTCTATTTATTTTTGCATATCCTAAGTGACCAAGCATTCATCAGACTTTTAACACTGATCTGAGGACAAAGCTGAAAGAGCCACATAAGCCCCAGTTTGCTCTGGGTGGCACATGAAACCCACTGCATTTGTCCCTTGGGCTGCCTGGCTGCTGCCCTGTCACGATTGGTACAGAACCTTCTGCAAGCTGTACAGGTACAGCACCCCAAAGCTTGTGCTAAAAAGCTGGTGTGGTGTTTGTTCAGAGAAATTTAGCAGACACAGAGCTCTCCTAAATGAAAGAACTCATCAAAGAGAGCTTCTAAGGTAAATACATCCTCTTAGCAGGGCCTTATCTCTGCCCCGCGGATCAAAGAGTGCTCCTGCTCAGCTCCCCAGCGTGCAGGCATTATCACCAGTCCTCTGCAAAACAGGCTGGCTTGCTTGATGACTTGCAGGCCTGTGAGACATGCATCACACGTGAAACTCGTGATGATGAGTTTGAGGATTTCTAATAAACAGGTATCTAATGTCAGACTGCCACTTAGGAACCTAAACACCCTGACCTTCAGAACACAAAAAGCTCCGCCACACCCAAAGAGTCCAAGTGAAGGGGGCTTTTAAAAAGTTACTAATTAATTCTATCAGCCTCCAAGAATGGATGAATCAAAAATGTTTTTGAAACTGTCCCCAGGACCTGCATGTGCCCTGAAATTCTCACTAGTCACCAACAGTTGTGATTTTACAAAAATGCTTTCCATTTGAATTTTTTTTCTCTGGCTCCACTGCCCAGTGAAAGACACACAGACACACAAACCAGATCAGGCAGGAGGAGGTGGCAGAACTTCTTATACCCAAAGTGCTGTCAAATATACAACATTAAGCTTGAAGGTGGCAATCTTAGGTCACTGCTAAAAACAGTGATTTCCAACAAAAGTTTGATCTTGAAGGAATGATGTGACATCTAAGAGATTATGAAAGGGATAATTATTCCTTTGGTGGAAGAAGAAGCTACCCACTTGCTGGCCTATCTCAGCAACTTGAGGCAGGATTTGTTATAAAAACCCTACTCTGCTGACAGAGAAGGTGCTGGAAAAGGATGAATAGTTAGTTACCTTTCACTTTCAGGTTCACTGGGTATGTGATCTGCTCTCACCCCCCTCTTTCATCCTTCCTGGGGCTGTGGCTGGAATGTTCCATTGGGAACAAAATGCATAAAAGGGATCAAACGAATCCGAGGCCACAAACGAGTTTTGTAACCAGGAATGGCTGATCCTGCACCAGCCAACTTCTCGTGAAGTCAAGGTGATGGTATCAGCAGGAATATTTCACCCCCTTCTGCTTTTGCTTTGATCCCTGGGCAATCTCCAGCAAACTTTATCAGGGATCCTTCCCCTCTGTCCTCTGGGATTCACCAGGTCTGTCACCACCATTGTGCTTTGTGTTTTGGCATCTGACTACGACCTCCTCCACAGCATCACTTCCTCTTGTCTCTAAGGTTCTGTGATCCTGTTTCAGCTGTGAGTTGGGCACTTTGGTACCTCTTTGGCTTCTGGCATGAACAACTTCTTCAGTGCCACACACAGACAACATGGGAAGCCTGGACCCAACACTGTCATTCTTTGGATTAGTTAAAAGGAGATTCTGAACAATCTCCACTTTGAGGTTATGCCCCTCAAAAAATGCTTGTAGTGTAACCAGAAAACATTGTGTACCATGTTAAAAAATATTCATATGTTCTAAGAAGAGGACAGCAGAGAGGTTAAAAAGCAGGATAAATAAGACTTTCACTAAAAAGAAGCATGCACTATAGTAAAAAAACTCCCCTCAGCATCAGCTAGCACTGCTTTCAAATTTGTCAAAGGTAGAGAGGGACTGAAATAATTTTAGCCATTTTGGAATAACCTTCATGGCAAAAAAGGCATGTTTTACACTGAGTTAGGTACCAGCTTGAATCAGGTACACTGTGCATGCAATTTACTTATGTGATCCCATGTCTGTCTTCACACAGGCTCTGTTTCATTCAGTCCACAAGACAGAGATGCAAAGGAACTTACTCTGACTCATCAGATCAGATGAGTCCCATTAGTTCCAAGTCAAGAGCACAGAATGAATCAAAGTGACTTTTTCAAGCAGAAGAGCTCTGCCAGAAAGAGCAATGGGAACAAACAAAGCTCAGGAGAAAGCTGAGCCTGAAGACTGAGCTGGAACATTATTAAGTTAATAAGAAAAGCCAACAGAGAGGTTTGAGGGAGAGAGGGGAAGGAATTTATGCATTAACCTGCCATGTCACTGTGGGGTTTACCCATTTGTAGGCACTTGGACCACAGTCCTCCTCCCCTCAAAATCAGTGATAAAACCTCCCTTGATGCACCAGTGCAGGGTCTGGCCCTGCACAGCAATTTATACCTTGAAAGGTACAAGTCAATTAATCCTTCCAGTCTTGGTGAGGCAAGAGATGTCGACGTGGCCCAAAAACTCTCTCACTATATGGAAACTAAAAAAGAGAGATCTGACTTTCTCCAAGTCACAAAATACATCCTTGGCAGAGCTGGGAGGGGCTCAGAAAACTGTAAGGTGCAGAAATTCCAGTTCTGAGCTCAGCCCAGGCATAAACAGATCACAGTTTCTGATGGCTGCTGTCAACCACACTGACAGGAGGGTTCTGGGACTGCTCAGTGTCCTGGCAGTTCCTCTTGCAGGCTCTGTGCTCCCCTCCCTATGCCATTCATTCACCTGGTAGTAGTAGAACAGTTTCAGGGTAATGATGAGATACACAAAAAGAGTCAGCAGCCCTCCAACTAAGAGAAAGAAGAGAAAAACAATTAAAGTGAAGCAGGAGCTCACACACCAACCAACCACAGCTTTCCAAGTGCAGACAGTGCAAGAAACTCCCCTATGTTTGCTCATCTGACTGCAGATATCTCTGTTCCTACAGTCTGACAGATGCCTTCAAAATAGACATCTAAAAATTGTTCTCCTGTCTAAAATGAGAGACAGTGACACTCAGCTGTGCAGGTATAATTTTATTTTATACATACTTGGAACTAAACTCAGCCCAGCTGCAGCATTGTCAACGCAGACACAGCGTCTGCCATGAGGGGCCTCCTAGAACTGAAAGGATGGGAGCAGCCAGCCTCATCCTGGCTGGAATTTGTTCAGCAGTGAGATATGGGGACCCTAATGAGAAACATGTTCTGCACTGGAAAGGACAACCAGGACGTGCTGTCAGTGAGGACATCAGCAACACCACCGAAAAGCAATCGTTTGGCAACACGTGAGCCCAGAGGTGCCAGAAGGGCTGTCATCTGCCACAGTATTTAGAATAGGAAGGAACTGTGGGAGGGTTTGTTTGTGTTCCTAACAGCAGCCAGTGTAGATAGTTAAAACTATAGAACACAACAGAAAAAACCCCAACTCTCACTCTAATACCTTTTTCTCTTCCCAGATACCACTGTACCATTCAGAAGGTCCTGTTAAATCTCTTTTTTTGCACACAGCAAGCCCTATAAAAACAGCCCCTATAAAAACAGGGGGACTTCACCCACTATCCTTCAATATTCCACTTGACTGAATGTCAGCCACAGGCCTGTTGATCCCACCACTCTGTGTGGGCTCACACACACACACAGAGAGAAGCTACAACATGTTCTGAGTTTACTCTGAAAGAGCCCACCCTACACACAGAAACACAGAGGGTATGAGCAGCACAGACCACAGGAGAAAATATCTCATTTGCTGCATCTTTCTGAAGTTCCCAGTGATTTAGTTGTTTCAGCAGATGGAGCCATTGCAGTATATACACCATGGGTTGAAAACTAGGCCAGTTCAGCCTGTTAAAAGGGAAAAAACCTTCTGCCTGCTGTGAGGACATTTTCAAAAGAATCCTTGGCTGTATCCAGGCAAGTGTGTGTCACTTAGGCAACTACATGCTCTTTTAACAAGTGGACTGGCTTGCCCCGAATGTCCTAGGACTGATTTTTGGATCTATAGGATCGTTAGTAATTATACATTAGTATCACAACTGAAGTTCATGGTTTTAACGTGCATTTGAAAGCTGGCTGGTCCTCAGATCAAATCCACTCAGTACTTCTGGTATATAAACCCCAGCCTTTGCCATGATAATCACCTGGTACCCCTTACTGGTGCCACAATTTGTTTTTTTAGAGGCCTGATATCACTACCATGGAAAAGGCAACTAAGCTGCAGTTGCTGGATTGTTGTGTTGCAGGATAACCCTGACTGATGGAGTCAGGCTTTCAGAATATTTGCAGTGAGGAAAGTAATGCAAATAAGAATACAACAATTCAAGTTTCCAGAAACACGTTCACTTATGAGTATGACCCCTTAAAGGTTGTAAGAAGATAACTATGATCATAAACTTGGGCATGAAACGCCGAGCAATTCACGGTACAATTAGAATTTGAGATAAATGGATTAATAATCTCCTGCTCAAGCATCTAATTAAGAGGAAGCTGTATTCATCAAAGGCTGCTGTTGACATTATACATTACTGAAGGGGAATGGGGATTTAATATCTCCTTGGTATGCAAACTCATTACCATTTTCCCTGATGGAGGCTACACAGATATTCAAGGGGCAGAGATTATGACACTTAATATAGAAAGAGAAAATGCCCGACAGAATTGACCCCAGCTTTGCATGCTGTGTAAGATCCACTCGTAAGCTACACAAGAGTAACTTGGTGAGTCTGCCCCATCTACTTTTAAATGCTTTGTATTTAAAATGTATTTTAAATGCAGCTCTTCTACAGTGGCAGCCACATCAGCTCTGGGACATGTTGCCATTGTACTGGTGTGCTGATGGTAAAGCAGGGTAACACTTCTAGCCCAAAACAAACCTCTCACCTGGAGCTGTGGCTCTCCCTGTACAGAGCATCACGGCAGGGAATGTTACACTGAAAGCAAGTTAAGAGGCTGCAATGTCAAACCTGTGCTTTCAGCACCAGGAACACACAAAGGACATAAATGGTTTGTTAATTTAAGATCCAGGGATGGCTTGGCCTTATAAGTAACCTGACAGAAATCAAGGGGAATTTGGTGAAATCAAGAGCTCACAGAGGGCTAGGCAATGATCAAAGGAAAAGGAATTTCTGCCATGCATTTCCACTGAAGGTTGGAGGCCTAGCTTCTAATCTATCATTCCATCCCAGACTCCAAATCAAAGACTTCTCATTGCACTAACTCCTGTGGTAGCTTTGGATTGAAACAGCTATTGGAATTGAGGCCACAAACCCCTTCTCATTTGGGAATAATTCTAAATTTAGACTCTAATCTTCAAATGAAAGCAGGAAGCTGATCTACCTCACTGCATTACTAATGTTCTTTACAAATATATGATGCCTTAAAGGCATTTTGTTTCCCTCAGTGTATACGTGGCAAAGAATCGGATTAAAAGGATGGATTTTGCCAGAAATACCCATCATTACACAGAGCAAGCACAGTAAATAAGGAACCAGTTCACCCACCTTTTTCATATACCTTTCTATAAAAACTGCTGTAAGCACAAGCAAAAGAGAAGCTGAAAGGAAGGAAATAATAAAACTTGAAGAAATAACTGCTGTGATAACGTGGTTGGTGTGTGTGGTCAGAGGCTGGGCTGAACTTGCTGGCAGCAATGGCAAACTAAAACTTCTTTGGGGATCATCAGTCAGGCAGCTGCAAGTCAGGAGTTGCATTTATGGAGCTGAAGCTTCTGAGCCCACGGGCTCAGCAGAGGTTATCTGGAACTGACCCAGTGAAATGATGAGACTGCAAATAAGACAAAGCACGTTCCCAGCCAGCTGCTCATCCATCCTCCTGTGAAGGTCAGACCTCCCTCGTGAGGAACCTTCTACAGATGAGGGACCTTGCAATGGCATCAAGATGAAAAAGCTGGGCAGAGACTCTGTATGAATCTACAGTTTTAAACTGCTCCTTTTGAAACTGTGTAGTCCAGGAGTGCCTCTTCAATTTTTTTTTGTACCAACTTGCTGAATTAGGGAAGGGAATCAATACCACTCTCTGACGTCTCAGAAGGCTGGGTTTCTGTGAGACATTGACTCTGAAAACTAAATGCTGATTTAAATTCAATGTTTTTAAGGGTGTCATTACTCATCAGCTTTTCAGAAACAGCCAACTGTTTTGGTGGGGACAGTCAGAGTGAATTGGGATGACGCCATTGCATCCACCACTAATTATTTGGAAGAAAATTGAATGCAAGGGAAAATGTAAAAGTGGGGGAAAACGTAAAAGCAGAGCAGAGCACCACACAGGCTGCTGTGAAGAAAGTTAACTCCAACCCAGACAGATCTAGTGCAGTGCTCTGTCACAAAATTATTCCTAATGTTTAAAGCCAAAGTAGGCTTGCATGCAAAGGATGTTATAAACAACCTGCTGCAATTTTAAGCAATTTGCATAAGACCTTTATCTTCAAGGTCTGACTCACACATTTTGCTGTCTGAGAGCTGAGCCTTGGTCTGTAAAACCAGCTCATTAGGAACCACAAACCCTATCATGTTTCACCTGGAGTAAAAAACAACTGTCATCCAGTCTGACATCTCTACCAGAAAGCCAGAGAATTGTGGGCATTTAGAAATGGAGCACAGAAAAAAATCTGTACATAAGGGAAAGATGAAAATGTAATGATACAACACTTGTGGAAGGAGACCTTTAGTCAAAAAGAGAAGAAAATCAGAGCTTTTGCACTGAAGCACCAATTAAAAGAAGTATCAATGTCTTTAAGGACTGCTAATTGTAATATTGAAAGATATTATCAACAAAACAAAAAAATCACCCCTGGTGAACGGATATAGCTCCACTTTGTGTAGTGGATTTACATCTGTTTATACCATGGAGATATTTGGCCCTAAATTCTCTGAGGAGATAGGTTTTTGAACTCCATATTTTGAAAACAAGATCTAAATCCATCAGTCATCTCAATGAGATTATGCTGGGTTTGCCAAACCTTCCCCACTTAATATGCTTTTCTGTTATTTTACTAGCTCTGCTTGTAAATACAGGATTATAGGGAAAAAAAAAGAGAAAATCAGAAGATATGCAGCTTCTCCTAGAAGAGGTTAAAACCCTGTCAAAAATCCTCATCTGGATTTGTGTGATAAAGCCTGCCACCGAGTACAAGCCACAAAGTCCAGAGAAAACGCATTTGCTTTTAAAACATCTCACGGGGTTTTGTCACTTCTGAATATGAAATTCCTGGATATTTAGCTGATGGCACTTGCACCCTGCTGACTTGCTGGCAGAGATATATTGCTGGGCACGTACAGGGGTGTTTCATGAAAACCAAGATAAACTTTATAAGATCACAGAGCAGTCCATGCCTGACAGAGCGAAGCTGTCAGATCTGAGGATGCACCGAGACAGGCTGTTCTCAGAACTACAGAGCCACTCGGCTGGCAGACAATGCAAGCTGCCTGTCTTGTCTCCTCTTCACGTTCCCACACACTGTGAATCACTGGAATTCTTCCAGATAGGATGCTCAAAACGAACTGCATCATCCCCCTAATCCCTGGACTCCAGTGTTTAACATCTCAAACTCTCCCCACACGCTTCCCAAGCTCCCTGACACCCGGGATCACTTGCCTGCTCTGGCAAGTGATAGTGGGTAGAGAGGAAGCTGCAGTTCCCCACAGGCATCCACTTGTAGCAGGGTGCTCTGCTTAAGTGTGGATAAACCAGCTCAAAATTCACCCTGTGTGCAAAAGTGATCAGTGCTGGATGGAGAAGGGGGGTCAGCTGCTTTTGGCGTTGAAGAATTCTGAGCCCGGCCTGACTCATCAGTCCCAAAGTTAAACACCACAGGATGTTTCACTGATGTTCTGTCAGGAACAATGTTTCCTGACAGAAACTGGCACCTGTGAGGAAGTGGCAGACAAAGACCCTGATAAAGGAACCAACAGGTGATAGTGCTGATAACTTATGTAGAGCTGCTGAGCTGACACAGCCTGGAGACATCTGACTGTCAGTCCATCACTTTATACTGTAACAGCCCAGTCCCACTTTTGGAGAGTCTTCTCAAACACCCCTTCTCAGAGTATGTGGAGATCCCTCCCTTGAGTGGGGACACCCCCTAAGGTCACTCCTGGAGGCTGAGCAAAAGAGATTTGCCCATGGTCATTGGTATGGGTAACATCAATCTCTACTTAATAAATATTTTGCTAGCTCTGATATAATTGCTTCAATAATGCTGCAATAAATAGTACTGTGTGCTAGTACTTATAGCTCCCTATACTGTGTAGTAAATAATTCTGATTAAGATATTTTAGTCTAATCACAAATTCAAATAAATAATTTATTTTATTGATATAAGTATATTTGGTTCACCATCCTTAAACCTGCCGAGCAAAGTCATACAAAGGCTCAGTTACACCTATCTAATCCTCTAGACAAATACCATTGACCAAGCCTGGGGCTAGAGTTGGAACAAGCCACATCTTGTCTCTGAGAAGGAGTTTAGAAAGCAAGGGGGTCCTTTCTGCTCCTTGTGACTCAGTGGGAGGGTCCACCTGGTAAAACCTGGTCTGAAGCTTCCATTCTGCCCAGGATGTCCTTGAGGAGCTCAGAAATTACTGCTCTCAGCCCACCTTTGGGCAATGTCCTGTCATTCACAGCAGCCACCTCTCTGTCTCCCCATGACATCAGGAACACAAGCAGGAAACTCTGGATTTTTTGCTCGTCATGGACCTCCTACCTGTTATTATACTAATAGTCTTTCCCACTGGGACATAGAATTTCTGGTGTGCTCATTCTGACCATAATCATATTATATTAGCCAAATTCTCAATATGTGTTCAGTGTAACCTGACATTTCGACAGCGTTTTTTATATTGAAGGATAAAAAAACTTCTTCACAAACTATGGACAAGATTCTTGTTGACACGGTGGAGTGTGCCCCAGTGAGGTGCTGTTAGATTTCCCTTCCTGCATGTGATCAGAAAAGAAAAAGGCTGGACCTTTCCCTATTCTACTAAGCCTCAAAAAAACCCCGTGGGACAGCCTGACCACTTACCCACAGCCCAGAAACAAAAAGCAGCAGCCAAGAGGCAATCAGATTTAAGGCATTCAGAGATTCTGCTGGCCAAAGAGAGCAAACCCTGGGCCAAAAAAGGAGCATTCACACTCTGACAAAGCCACGGGATATCAGCATTCTGCTCATCTAGTGCTGGTGGATGAAGGGCTGGAGTAATGCTGGTAATGCTGAAACCATGGCTCAAAGAGCACAGGCAGCTGAAAACATGAAATGCAGATGACTGAATCCTCTCCAGCTTGTGATCCTGGGTCAGTGTATAGACAATATGGCAGATAATTCAAGCTCTTATTCCACATCTTGAAAAACATGTAATGTTGCCTGTTTTTTTTTTTTTCAGTAACTCACTTAATAAAACTCTCCAGAATTATGTGAACGAGAGTGAGAACCTAGAATGAAAATGGAGTAACAGGATATAAAGAGAAAAATATGAAAAAAAATCTGTAGTCAGATTTACGATTGCTTATTTGAGTCTGAAAGACAAAGAATAATCTTTTCTTTACAGGGGAAAAATTTGCAGATTTTAGCTTGTTTTTACTGGAAATATCCTGGATAGCTCAGAAATCCCCCTCTCATAATTTAGAAAGTGAGGCTTATATAGCAACCCACCCTTGTCTCTTCCTTTCAGACAGGTCATCAGTTTCTAGTTTTTATGTAATTTCCCAAAATAAAGCTTTCTTCTGTGCACAAAGATTGATTCATTAGATGTTTTTGTCTCTGGGCATTGAGCAGCCTTTAGCTGAATAGAGTTGGAGTTCATGCAACTTAATTGGAAGAGCATCATTTCCAAAATCTCCCTAGGATCTTTAATATGAATGGTGAGACACAAGAAAAAGAAATTGCTGATGTTTAATATTTTATGCCATGGAAAGCACTCATTGTTTTGCTCAGCAGCTTGAGCACTTTACAGGTGGGAAAGGGTCTCCCTGTCCAGAATGAACACAGTACTTTTCTTTCACCCTCATCATGTGAGTGGATGTGAAAGAAACTAAAACACATGTGAGTTTTCTACTCACATCATCACAGTCACCCTGAGACACCAAAAGTTTGAGAAATCTCAGCACTTTAGAATTTATTGCAGATACACAATTCTGCACAGTAACCGGCAATTTTCTTTAATTTCTTGCTGAAGGCAGTTATCACAATTATAATTTTCCCACATTTCTAAACAAAAACAATAATAAATTGTCATCTAGGGAACTCCAAATGCAAGAAACACCAACAACTTTGGCAGCCCTCCCAGCTAAAGCATAAAAAGTTTTAGCAAAATGGCACCACTCCTTAAAAAAAGAAATCTTCTTCAAATGCCAGCTGATGATTTAACTGTGATTTTCCACTTACCAGAAAAACTACACAATGGTTAAAAAAGCCCTGGAAAATGCTGAATCCACTCCCACATAATAAGAGTGAAGGACAGCTGGGACAAATTTTGGAGTCCTAGAAATGCTTCTGTTCTGTCAAAAATTTTGTCTGCAATACCAGCTGTAGCATCTGGTTTATCTTATGACTTCAACGCTCCTTTTTAGAAAGTGCTTAAAAGATTTTGAAAGCCATTGTAGAAGCTGGCCAGAGACCCTGCTGCCATTGCTGCCCTCTGGCTGAGAGCCCCTCGGTATGTCTGGTTATCCTAAATCCCTACATTTCATCTGTGGCTGTTCTCCTATCTGCAAAATGTGACAATCCACAGTTCCTCCAAGTGGAAAGCAATGACACTCTGAAATGTAAATATGAATATGGTGTATCATTAACTCCGTTGCTGAACCTCCCAGGTTTGCAGATAAATTGAAGAGGAAAGTTACTATCTTCTTGGTTTAACTATTGGCTTGTGCTGCTACCCCTTTTCCTTCAAAAAATAAAATTGTACTGGACTGGAGAATCTGCCTCTTGGAGAGCAGTATTTATGTATATGAGGTAGCATTTAAGTCCCTCAGGATAATCCTGGTGAAACCAATTGGTTTACTCGAGTTATATGCCTGTATTTGCACAACAAAGGGGTTGCAAAGGCTTGTAGCACAGACAGAGGACGATTTACAACTAAGAACTCCCACTGCCACAGGCAAGTTAACCGATTAGGAAATGCAAATTTGCCGAGTGTAAGCTCCTGGAGGGAAAGGAACTGCTAAGTAGCATCAGGATGTGGGGGAAGGATGTGTGCTCCAGTGTGTTGCTCTCCATCAGCTCTGCTCTCAGGAGTGTGAACACCACACACCTGAGTTCTGTGTGTGCACTCAGGATCCTCCAGCCGGGATCACACAGTGAGATCCTGGCCCTGCTGCTGTCAGTTGTCTCATCTAGGGGTGTTAAAGCCCCCGACAGCATTTCTGATTGCTTGATAACAAATGCGAACAAGAAAAGCAAATCATGCTATAATCATCTCTGCCTGAGAGGGGACAAAGGCTCAAGATCAACCTTAGTTTGTGCTGTGATTTAATCCAATATGTAGAGACTGATGATTCCTCTCTCACTTTGACCCAAGGTAAGGAGAGGTCACAGGGAGTGATGCTTCCTTCTCCCATCAACATCCTGCAGCTCTTTCAGTTGACTTACTTCACATATTTAATATTATGACTTACTTCACATATTTAATATTATTTGGATTACCCACGATGGCACCATCAGCTGCCTCTGTCATAACCTCATCTGCACAAGCTGATGTGACACAGCTCAGCAACTGTGCAGTACACAGAGACATCAGCCTGCTCTAATGGAAATCCCTAGATGGAGCAGGGAACATAATTACGCTTCCCTGAATTTATCCGATGTTAAATTGGCTGAATTTTGTGGTATTGAGGATTTAAGAAGTACATAGATGAGACACAACAGCTGTTCCTCAGTTTCTAAGACTTTACTCTTTCCCATAGTTTGCAATCCTCTAATTCATCTACTGTACCTTGAAGTAATTTGGGTTTTATTCATCACAGCTCAAAATTAATTCTGTAACACTTTGGACTATCATTACTCAGTTTTTGGCATATATCAGTTATGACACAGGGCATTCCTTTTCCTTCAGGAAGGTCTTGAAATCATATTTATGAAAATATAATATGATTCAGGATGCTGGGGTCATCATGCACATTTTTATACTAAGATTCACACACAAGTGTTCAAGAATAAGAACCTGGCTGGTACCTTCCTCAGGATGAGAAGGCAAACATACTACAAAGAGACGTGACACAATTTTGTCAATCAAACTCATTATTCTTTAAAATTCTCACAAAAGAACAGTTCTTCAGCTGATTTTGCAGGGAATGTAAACATCTTTCCTTCTGTGTTCTTTCAGCTTTACACAGTGCCTCAGGCTTTCCACACCTCTGTGCTCCTTTCCCTATCACACATCACAGGCTGAGGCATCTTGGGACACAGGGAAATAGTGCTTTTCTTTCTTCTTTTTCCAGATATCTTAGTTCTGCAGCCTGGAAAAGGCATATTCCATTTGCATAGTTCTCCTCACTCCCAGTGCACACTTTCATATTTAGCACAGAGATTTGTTTCCTAAACCTCATTAAGCAGGGAATATTTTTACTAATCCAATTCAGCAAATTATAATTTTATCAGAGCTGTCCTTTAGAAAGAGCTTTTGGAAATTGCCCTGCAACTCATCTGGAAAATGTGCACAGATAGAAGGATTTATTTTCCAAACAGAAAGATTCAATCTCTCATTTAAAAAAACCCCACAAAACCAACACAGGACAATAGTTAATGTTGCTAACTTTAATATGATGTCTGTTTTCTGAATGTAGATAAAAATTCAGTATCTTACAAGAAACAACCTTTACATTAAATCTCTCTGCAGGAGCACTCCTTGCCCTCACCAGTGTTGTCAGTATTTAATGTTCCTGACTAGTGGGAAAAGGGGACACCCTGGAATCAGCAGTATGGGGGTATCACACTGACAAACGTGTGCATACATTTCTTCTGTTCCTGAGCCTCTGTTAAGGAAATTTTCCTGTCCAACCACTCAGGAGCCACTTCAGGAATCCCACTCACACCACTCCAGACTGTCCCTGCTGGGACTGAAGCCCCTTCAGAGCTACTTTAACAAATTAAAGGCATTTAGATTTTTGCAAATCCAGCCCACCACTGTTCACAAAAAGCTCAGCATTTCTTTGTTGGCTGGACTTTTACAGCACATACTGTACCTAAGGGACACATATGTGACGGAAGCACATTATCCTGAGGGCTCGGTCTGCACTGTCTGTGCTCTGTTTTTCTTGGAATGAAATAAAATAGCACAAGATTTAATAAACTGGTTCAAATTTTATTATTTTGCATGGGTTTGACTTTGATGAAGGTATTAAAGTACCAGCATGCTAATTAATGATGACAAAACAATAACAAATCACAGTGGATCCAGCTTGAGCAAACAGCAGCAGGAAGAATGCTGAGGTCGTAAGAATTAAAAGATAATTAAAGATGCATTGGCTTATGCCTTAGTCATGGACTGAAAATGTCATTAAAGAAATCATCAAACCACCTATAAATAACTCTCTGATTATTTTTCAGGGAAATTGTCAGGTGTTTCAACTCTACTCAATTGTCTGTTTTCCTTCCTCAGCAGAAGAAAGACTGAAATGCTTACTAGATTATTTAAATCTTATTTAAATGTTATTTTATAGATTATTTCAATGTTCTTTTATAGACCACTGTCTACAGAAAGTAATGTTTTCAGCATATATAGCTTAGGGAATAGCAAGAAAACTTTAAAGTGATGAAAAATGAATTAATTTTGAAGCAACAAAACAAGGACAAAAAAAAAGAAAAAAGCACAAGGTCATGTTCTAATATGAAGTAAAATTCAGATGAGAATGGAGGATAACCACATTTTTTTATCCTTTTACAACCAAACTCAGGATTTAGTACAGGGTATTTGATTCTGCCATCCAAATATGACTTGATTATTTCTTTTGCAGCACTAAAATAAATTACTTTGGGATGTAGCCTCCCCTTGAAATCCAAGGTATACACAGCTCATTAGTACTGCCTTCTGCCTGCTCAGCACAACCACATCCGTCAGCCTGATCATGTGCTCTGCAAGCCCCATGTCCTTAGCTGCCAAGGGGAAAATTGGGCATAACCAACCCCACGGGCAGCATTTGCTTGGCTTTCCGTGGGCTCACTGGTGGGTTCACATGAATGGAGGTGTCCCTGCACCTTCCACTAGCCCAGGTTGCTCCAAGCCCTGTTCAACCTGGCCTTGGACACTTCCAGGGATGGGCCGGCCACAGTTTCTCTGGGCAACCTGTGCCAGGGCCTCACCACCCTCACAAGGAAGAATTTCTTCCTCGTGCCCAGTCCCATCCTTTCCTCTGGCAGTGTGAAGCCATTCCCCCTTGTCCTGCCCAGATGCACCTCCAAGACCCCGTTTTCCCGGAGCTCTGTGGCACAGCAGGCTGGTGTGTGGAGGGTGGATGTGCCCGCCTGCAGGGCCACTGGCAGAGGGGCAGCCACTGCCGTGCTGAGCGGGGGGGTGCCAGGACATGGTGCTGTGTGGATCCACACCTCCAGCTCCATTCCCAATCCAATCCCTGTTCCTTGTCACATTTTCCCCCATTCCTGATCCTGGCCCTAATCCAGTCTGATTTTGCCCCCATTCAGGATCCCATCCCCAGTCATGTCTGGGTTTCCCCCCATTCCCGACCCTGGCCTTGATCCAGTCTGTGTTTCCCCCCATTCCAGATTCCAGCCTCAATCGTGTCTGGCTTTCCCTGATTCTGGATTTCAGCCCCAATTCAGGTTGGGTTTCGCCCATTCATGATTCCATCCCTAATCCAGTCCAGGTTTTCCCCCATTCCTGATCACAGCCCCGCTCCAGTCCGTGTTTTCCCCATTAGAGCTTCCAGCCTCGATCCAGCCCTGGTTTTCCCCCATTCCCGATACCAGCCCCGATCCAGGCCGGGTTTCCCCCATTAGAGATACTATCCCTGATCCAGCCTGGGTTTCCTCCCATTCATGATTCCAGTCTCAATCCAGGCCGGGTTTCCCCCCATTTTGGATCTCAGCCCCGATCCCGTCTGGGTTTTCCCCATTAGAGATTCCAGCGACGATCCAGTCCTTGTTTTCCCCCCTTCCCGATCCCGGCGCGCTCCAGGCCGGGTTTCGCGCATTGCCGGGGCCGCGCATGCGCAGTGCGGGCGGCGGGCGGGGCCGGGCGGGCTGCGCGGGAGCCCCGAGCCGGCGGGTCCCGCTCCCGGTGCCGCTCCCGGGGCCGCTCCCGGGGCCGCTCCGGGCCATGTCCGAGGCGTATTTCCCGGTGGGCCCCGGGCTGGGGTTGGAGGAGAACTTCCTGTCGCTGGACGACATCCTGATGTCGCAGGAGAAGCTGCCGGGGCGCGCCGAGAGCGCTCTGCCGCGCCTGGCCCTGGCGCTGGGGCAGGGGGCCGGCAGCGCCGAGTCCGTCCCGGAGGTAACGGGGGACGGGGACAAGAACAGCCCCCGGGGGGATACGGGACTGCCCCGGGGCCGCTGCCTCGCCCCCACCTCGTGTCCCACCCCCCCAGTGGTCACTGCAATTAAATTGATGCTTCCCGCTTCTTTTTAAAAAGTTATTTTTACTTTTATCGTATGCACTTTGTATGTTTGTTTGTTTGTTTGTTTTTTTCCCTTCCGTTGTTTATTAGGCTGTAGAGCATCGATAAAACCCCCACTTTCCGAGTCTTGCAGTAATAACGCCCCTACAGCGTGTCTGGTTTGTGCTGCGGTCACAGCAGATTGTCCCGAAAAGAAAACTGTGTTTCTGTATTGCTGGATCCTCACTAATGAAGTTCGTTGTCTGTCTTCGGGGCTGCTTAATGTGTATTTTCATGGAAAGCACAGCTTTTGGTTTCTCTCGTTCCTCCAGGGATCGAAGCTGGAAATCCCACTGTGGCTTGCTAAAGGGCTGCATGACAGCAAAAGGAGAATCATTTCGGTGGAACTGCCAAAGATCTACAAGGAAGCCTGGAGGACAGTGTTCAGTGCTGATGCCAATGTGGTTGATCTGCATAAAATGGGGCCCTACTACTATGGATTTGGCTCACAGCTCCTGAATTTTGACAGTCCGGAGAATCCTGAGATAGCTCAGAGTATCCTGCAGGCAAGTATCTGAACTAGGGCTTGAAATTTGGTTTTGCTCTTTTCTGTCTTCTTGTTTTTCCCAGCTGCTCAGCAGTCTTCAGGAAAAATATCCTGGTTTTATCCAAATGACTTCTGGGCTGATTATGAATTTCTAGATCAAGCTGTAGGATGACCCTCTTGGCTACTGTTGGAAGCTTCAAGTGTGCATCCAGAAATGTAACTTTAGCCTAGAGTTTTCACGCTGTCAATATGATGTTTGAAAAAGTCTTATAAAACAGGACTAGGGGAGATGTAAGGTCATTTAATTGTGCCTGTGCTGCAAGGCAGAATGAATTCACTCACTGTTGCTTCAGTTTTTCTACCCTGTTTTTAAAGCTGTGTAACAATGAGACCTCACACTGCTCTGGGCAATCTGTTTCAGTGCTTCTTCACCCTAATCATAGCAGGTTTGCTCTGATGTCTAAACCAAACCTCCTTCACAGCAATACAAAGCTCTGTTCTGTTTGTCTTGATCAAAGTAAATGCTGAGGACAGAGTATTCTCTTCCTTCCTGCAGCAGTCCCAGTTCATTTGATATCTGTCTGTGGGTCGTGTTTTCTAATCTCTGATTGTCCTTATTTCTGGGATCTTTCCAGTGGATCTGCATCCGCTCTGCCGTGCCCTGAACAGCACAGTCTCATGCTCAGGACTTGTGCTGATGAAAACAAAAGGATTACTCTGTGAACTTTTTAGGCTGTGGTGCTCGTTGTTCATCGTGGTGCAGCATCTGGTTTGTCACGATGCAGTGACTGCTCTGTGGTTGGTCTGCAGGCCACAGTGAGATGGTACAGGTTTCATACACAGACAATTGTTTCTCTTCCCGACTTTGTACAATTCCCTATTTCTACCTTAATGCAAAACCTTATGTTAGTCCTGGGTGAATTATATCCTATTGTTTTTACACCTTTCTAATTCGTCAGGATCGATATGAATTAAGAGTTCTTCTCCAGAGCATGCCTGCAGTCACCCCTCCTCCTTCTCCTGCATGTTATTTGCTGATTTAATAAGCACAACTTCTGTTCCTTTAGTAAGGTTATTAATTAACAACTCAAACAGTACTTGGTTCCAGATAGACCCCTGTGGAACTCCACTCAGTATGTTCTTCCCTCCTGACATGAGCTATGGGTGATGGTTGTCTTTCCCAACCATCTATGGGGTGGCCTGGCTAAATCTTCCAAGAACACTCCATGACAGATACCCCTCCACTGTTTTCCTCCCTGTGCAAGGCCTGGCATCCTTCCACAACAGGAACCAAGGCTGGTCCCTCGGAGTTTGTTCCTGGCAAGTCCACATTGGCTGTTACTCTTTTATTCTCTTGCAGAAGTTTATATATAGTCTGCTCGTTCCATTATGTTTCCAGCAATTGATACTGATGGATTTATAATTCCCTGGCTCTTCCTTCCTCCCTTTTCCATCTCCCCTTTTCTCTTTTGAAAGATAGATTCCGTCTTTGCCAGCTTCCGGACTTCAGTGCTCCCTGAGCTTTTAACCATAACCACTAACAGCTCTGACATCTCTTCAGCCAGGTCTCTAAGTGGGCTGGGATGATTGCTGTTACATTTTTTTTTTCATTCTCTGTGCTTTACATTAAGGTTGATGCAGAGAGGCTTTAAAATGCTGCTGTTTTCTTGGAGCTGTCCACTGAAAACGTGCTTTGTGCATTGAGGAGGTGACCACGCCTTTCCTTGTCTCTTCTCCTTCTGCTAATGGACATTTTAGGAAAAAAAAAAACACAGTAGAACTCATTGGCAGAAAAATCAAAGCACACAAGGTTTTTGCTTTGTTAAAAGCAAACAGGAGGGGAGTTTTGCTGACTTGAGAAATGAACAAACTGAAAAAAAAACAACCCCTCTCTGAAATATTCAGGAACAATAAATGCAAAGTATAACTACTTGATGACACAGTCAAAGTGAGAGTTATTAATTTATATTTCTCCTATAAGTTCTGATGATTCTAAAATCAGCTTCTGAAATAGCACAGTTTTCAAAGAGTTTCGACCCTTTCTTTTTTCACTCCCAAAACTAAAGACAGAGGGGGAAGTAAAAATCCTTAAATATGTCTTATTGCTTAGCTTTTGAAGATGATATTTATAAGTCACAGATTAGGGTTTTTTTTGACTTTTGTAACAGCTAAGTGTTTTTCTAGCATAATTTTTCTAGCATACTGAAAAACCCCCACTTTTCAGTAGCATTTTGGCTGAACTGCCAAGTTGTTCACAAGTTGCAGCCTGTACGTTCCTGCAGCAGCTGCTGTGGCTTCATTCTACCCGCTCTAGAGCAATGGTTGCTTGTGAAGTGAGATGGAATGGATTGTGTGTTGTGCCCTGTGGTCTCCTCGAGCCTGAAGCAGCCAAAATCTAATTCTGTGTTTGCTTCCCATCCAGTATATCAGGCACCTGCTCTCCCAGCTCGGGCACGGCGTGGTTTTGTCTTTGCATCCAAGGTTAATAAATGCTGGTTGCATACCCTTGGCTGGTCGTGAACTGGAGCCTAAACCTTTGGCTTTTCAGTCTTGAAAGCTCGGGCCTGCAGCATTTTTGCTGAGGGGGCCTCTGTGTTAGCTGTCAGTGACTGTGTTTTATCACCTTTTAGACGTTCATCAACCGTTTCCGTCGCATCATGGACTCCTCTCAGAACGCCTACAACGAGGACACCTCGGCGCTGGTGGCCCGGCTGGATGAGTTGGAACGAGCTTTGTTTCAGGTTGGCCAGAAAGGGCTGAATGATTTCCAGTGCTGGGAAAAGGGACAGGCTTCTCAAATCACAGCTTCCAGTCTGGTCCAGAACTACGGGAAGAGAAAGTTCACGGAAGTGGATGGTTAAAAGCCTGAAGAACATGAAGCTATAGTGGGTGACACGGAGAGATCTGCAGCTTGTCTGTCACAGAAAAGTGAATCAATTTGGGGAGGGGAAGGCTCCCTGTCCATTAATGGGAATTCTCTGTAACATCTTTGGATTGGACTAGTGCAAATTTTAAAGGCAGAGGGCAAGGGCATAAAAAATAGATCACATGACATCACTCAATAGCTTTACAGCTTACTCATTGCACTCCTGAGGATTTGCAGATAAAGTGTTTGCTGGGTGGCTGAAAGGCTATGAGAGGATTTTCTAAAAGGGTAATTAATATTTATTATTCTTCCAAACTGATGTTTACAATACCAGATCTGGAAGGAAGTGTAATTTATGTATCTTGTCTTGCTCTTCCCCTTCCAACCTCCTGGAAACAGCTGTCGATTTTTTGAACAGCTGTTTCCAGGTTCCCTGTTCTTTGGAGAGCCCCAGTGATGTGGAAAAAAATGCAGTGCAAGCAGCATTAATTTTTTTTTTTTTCATTTCTTACACACTGTGGTGGAACAGGTACTCTTTGTGAGGCAGGAATGTTTTGCTTTGCTGACTTCTGTACACAGTGCCCTGGAGAAAAATACCTCCTCAAACCCACATAACAAGTGGCAGCACAGGTCTCATGTGCTGCCTTGTCCTCTCTCTCCCTTTTTGACTCTTGTGACCTTGGTGCTGCACAGGGTAGAGAATGTTCCTGTTTGATGCCAGTGGCTTTTGTGATGTGGATGTGTCTGTGAGGGGTATTTTAGAGGAGACAGCAGAAGGCAACAAAATGGAAATTCTCTCCCATTATCAACCTCTGAGCTATCTGTTTTCCCATGAGAAATTCTTCTGATTACTAAATTTGGTTAATAGAAGGGACAGAGCAAATGAACTGAGTTTCCTTCCTTCTGATCCATCTAAATGATCCTAGCAAAACGACCCTATTAAGTGTCATCCTTGCCAGTAGAAGTGACTGGATTTGGAACTTGCTAAACAGCACAGTGGTGGATGCCCTTAAACCTAGATCATCTGAAGTCCCATTGGACTGGAGACAGAAAACAGATGGTTATCTCCATAGGACTTCATTCCTGCAGTCATCAGGATGGTTGTCCTTTGGAAGCAGGTGTGAGAGATCTTATGGGTGCTTCTAAGCCTCTGTAGAAGGTGGACCTTGCAGAATACCTGAGTGGAGGAGCCAGATCCTGATGGTACTGAGCACTTCCTCTTCTGTGGGAGTTACTGGGAGGTGACACCAAGATCCAAATCTCTGAGGAGTTGTTACTGGACTTGCAGATGCACCTGGATATCGGATGCTTCAAACAAGGGTTTCACAAACATCTTGGTGACTCCACCTCAGCTGCAGGAGGTCAGCTGTCCTGCCACAGGAGACTGATTGGAAACTGTGCCTGACAAAAGTATTTAAAGTATGTGGCAGGATCGAATGCTGCTGCACTTAATGACTTAATGGCACATAGTAGCTTATGCATTTTCATGAAGCTTTTGTCTGTTGTCCATTTCTGAATTTTTATGCTGAATAAATATTTTGTAAGGAAATGCTCATAGTGTGAAAAGTCTGTTGCTAATCGTCCTGCAGCAGAAAAATCAAATTGAAAAGTCCAGGTCTTTTCTAAAGTGTGGCCATGGCAGATAATGCAGTCCTGCTTCTATCATCCTTCTGCTGTTACAGGTGGTGCAGTGGGGAGCTACATTTGTGCAGTCATGTGAGGGTAGAAGTAATTCCTGTCTGAGTTATCCCGTGTGGGTACTGGCTCTTTGCTCAGGTTGTGGGGAGACACTCTGCCAGCCAATCAATATGCTATTGATTTTATAAATTGCATTTTTAGGAACACAAGATGGACTGAGATGACTCCATGTTACCTCGACTTTGTTGCAGAGTGGTGGGTGGGAGGTGAGAATTGGCTGTCTCTGGATCCATAGACTTCATGTACCATGTCAGAGCTGGGCTCAGTGCTGCAAGGGAGGCAAGTGTAAGTCCATCTGTGACAAGAAGCTTTTTTCAATTGGTTTCACATTAACTTCTTGTAAAACTCTCAGCTCCTCTTGTTTATCTCCTCTGTGTGTTTTTCTCAAGCTGGAGTGGCAGCCATGGAGGGCTGATCCCAGTTAAATACAAAGAGCTCTGCAACCAGCACACACACACACAATTTCTCACCTATCTAAATTACCTTTTCACAAAACATTCATGTTTCTTCCTTTATCTCCTTTGCACTACACGATGTCTTAGTTGGTCCCCTGGCATTGATTTATTTTCAGTCAGAGAATGGAGAGGTTGATTGCTCCTGCCAGCCTGGGAGCCATGGGTGGTGTCATTTGGACCAGCAGCAACCAAGAGGAGCAGCAGGAAGAAATGTTCTGAGCACTGACATACTGTAACACAACATATTATTTTTATAAGAGGCACAGTGGTGGCACCCAGCTGAATTAGGAGCACAAGCCTTTTTGATCTTTATCAATGATTTCCTACCCATTTTTTTGGTAAGCAGACATTACAAAAGCTTCATTCAATATTTTAATGGAACCAGTTACTTAGCAGAGATGTGATGTAATTCAGTAGAGGCAGTGTGAATTCACAGTGTGAATGCTTTCTTCACACAGAGCTGCCCCAGATGTGCCTTTTATAAAACACATTGTCCAGGAACACAGCACATGGCACAGGAGTTGATGATTTTTTAAATAAACCTAGCTATTCATCTATCACTGCCTCTGCCTGGCAGGAGGCAACCCAAAGCTGTTCCTTGCCTCAGTTTCTTGGCAAGTGAAGGTAACACTCCCTTGTTGAGAGTGTTTTGTCCCCTGGATTGTAGGCAGTGCTACAGCAAATATGCCAACCAGATTTCCACTGCTCTGCTGCATCTGCCAGAGCTCAGAGGCCTACTTGATAAGTGCTTGTCAGAGCTAAAAGATTCCCCATCTCAGAAATCATTCTGGTTTCCTTGGTCAGTCCCATTAAACCCTTACTGCTAAGCTTCTTCAAGGCTGCCACATATCTGATAACTTATAAGTGCTTTTCCCACTCTCTGCTCTTCTCCCCTACCCTGCAGAGTGGCCAAGTGGGCAGTGCTCAGCCCACAGTTCTGTTTTCCTGATCGTGCCTGCACAGCAGTGCATTTCCTAGAGCTGATGGAGCCTGAGCTCAAAATCCTGAGCAGAACTGTCGGGACTTTGGGCAAAAACTGGTGCAAGGATAACAGACTGGTCTGGTTTCATCCTGTCACATGAACGAGTGATGGGGGAAGGCTGTGTGTGCTCCAACTTATGTCTGATAGTTTTGCTTTGCAGGACTGGCTTTGGGAGCTGAACTCTAGTGGGTGTAACCTGCTGTGATTTGTGCTGATGAAGTAATCTAATTCAAGTCTGAGCTTAAGCCATTGGCTTTGTGCAGGTCCCACCACAACTGCTTTTGGCTGTAGGTAATGAGAACCCTGTTAGGCCTGTGAGATTAAACTAGGTGCCTGAGTGGCTTTTCTGTTGCATCTGCCAGGCAAAAACACAGGTCAAGTGAGATTCAAAGCAGAGTTTAAGTCGTGCTGCCTTGTCCTAGATTTGAGCATACAAGAAGAGTGAATGCCATGGTTGGCAATGAAAATGAAGCATTACTGCTTGCTGCAGAAAGAGGGAAGTGGGGAGAAAGCTGGCAAGAAAGCATAGCTAGGGAAGGAGATGGACAGACACTTGGCTGTGCCCCTTCAGCTGGTGTGAGATGTGCTGAGCATGCACTGTCCTGGGGACTACCTGAGAGAGGGCAGGACTTGCCCTGTGCTGGAGCAGTCAGTGCTCCAAGGGGCCCTATAGCACTCTGGTGAGCTGTGGAGGTCTTAGCACCCTGGCTTCTGCTGTTCTCTCCTTCACAAAGTACTGCTTGCTTACTCCTCATCTGGAAAGCCCGGGAAGTGGTGTTAGGATTGACTCTGTGTGTGTTTAAAGGCTGTGATTCAGAGAGATCAGAAAGGCAAGAGACCAGCAGGTTGTTCTCTGTCTGCCAGCCTGAGCCCAGTGCTCAACACATACTACCCAGAAATTCAAAGCCCTTCTGCCAGGGACAAATTTACTGTCCTGTGGGCCCTGGCCATGGTGGATGGAGATGTGCTCTGCCTTTGGCTTTTCCTGTTTCTATATTCCTGATGACTTTACTGGGACAATGACAGACAGGGAAAAGAAGTAAAGCTGCATCTGCCCTCTTTTCCCCACCACTTCTTGGAGGGAGCTGTCCCGGGTGCCAAGGAGCAAGAAAAGCAGCCTTGGAGAAGTTGCCACCCACAGTATCCCTGGAAGCACCTGGCCATAGGAGCAGTGTGCCTGGAGAGGCAGCCAGCTGCGTGGAGCAAGGCAGGGAATGTCAGCCACAGCGTCCCTTTGGGTCTGCTCGGGCAGGAGATGGGAGGGGAGAAGATGGGAAAGCAGGGGAGGAAGGGAGGGGGGGCCTCTCAGGAGGCAGGTCAGTATTCAGTGCGGTTCCCCAGCATTTGGAGGGGTCCTCAAGTGCCTCCACTTACCATTGAAACAGTGTAACATCTCAGGAGATAAACTGCAGATAGAGGAGAGGAGGAGGCAGGAGCTGGAGAGAGTGAAAAAGAACCCAGAGGGGGCTTTAGACAAAGATTGCAAAAAAGGGAAGAGGAGACAGTGAGCTCCCACCTCCCCTGGGCACTGTTTCCATCGAGTGTGCTTGGTTGGGTTTGCTTCACAGAGGAAATTGCTCGGGGGAGCCTCTTCCCCGAGGGCTGGCCAGGCTTCCCTGTGCAGGCTCCAAGCTCACTGGGATCCTGCCAGAGCTGACCCCAGGCTGCTGCTCCCGGGGGGCTGCTCCCGGGGGAGCAGAGCGGCACAAGAGCAGTGGCTGCCCCCGGACCACTCCTCGGCTGGTGTGGAAGATTACAAGGGGTGGCACAGCCCCAAAAAGCCAAGGCATTTGTTCTGATTTTTGAAACACTTCATTAATGTCGTTGACAATACCAGCAGGTTCCTGAGATTAGCATGCTTCTATTTTTGAAGAGTTATTCCTCGTGGCAGGCTGCCATGCAGTGCCAGTGGCCTTAGTATCCTTTCTGTCTGGATTGGCAGGACACAGCGGTCTGTTGCCTTTCGTTAGCCTTTGTGAGGAGTTGCAGCTCTTTGCAGTGCTCCCCCACACCTTGGGGAAAATGTACCTTCTTTGGGTTTCTCAGCTAAACCTGTGCAAGGCAGAAATCCCTCGTGTTTTAGGACAGAAGCCACTTTTCCTCTGCTGGGTTGAGGCAAGGCACGGGCAGCAGCTGGGCTGAGCAGGGTTTGGGGTGTGAGGAGCATGTAGGGACACAGATGGGGTTTGCAGAGTGCAGTGTGTTCCACCTCAGGGTGCTCTCTGGTTGGGCCTGGGTCTGGGTACAGAGTTCCAGGCATGGTGTCTCAGGGGAACAGCACATTGTGCTGAGGCAGCAGGTGAGGGATGGGGCTGCCTTGGTGCACGTTCCTGGGCAGGGCCACATCTGCAGCACTGCATCCTGCTGGGTCAGGATGTGGCATTCAGGATGCTGAAGTCACGGGGAAAGCAGCTGGCATTCCCTGAGGGAAGGAGAGGTTCCTCTGCTCATCAGCTCAGCCCCCTGGGAAATATGAACCATGGAACCTGCTTCTCTCCATCTCCAGCTGGAAGGTGTAGGAGTGCAGCAGCACCCCAGGACCATTTCATACTGCCATACCATTTCACAGTGTGTCTTTAATGCCTGATGTTGTGATACCAGAACTATGCTGGAGTCATGGCACTCAAATGCTCTGCATGCTGCTCTTGTCTCTGTTTCAGGCTCAAGTTCCTCTTGACAGCTACTCATTAAAACCATGTTACCTTCAATTAGCCCAAGAAATGGAGGAGGGACCTGTAGGATGAAAACTGCTTTAAAGCTTGGAAACTGTCTTCAGTTTATGCTGAGATCCTGTAAAATCAGTGAAAAATAGCTTTACTCTAAGGAATACCAGTTTTCCTGCAGCTGAGCTTGAGAAACTGCAAGACAGTCCCAGGCTTACTCCCCTCAGATTTCTCTGTGTCTATATAGGCAGTGGTAAGGAGATGTCTCCTGAGGATCATGATGGTGCTGTTCCATCTCTGTTGTGATGCTGTGATACCAAAAAATGTGACAAAAAGCAAATGGAGGTTGAAAACTCCTCTCTCAGATTGTGTGGCTTATAAGACTGAACTTGTCTCTAGCTGTCCTGTTGGTCCTTTGAGGGCCCTGGGTTCTCCCTAGGGAAGGCAGAAGCACATGGAGGATTGTGACATACCTTTGCAAACCTTTGCTAGACATAAAAGACAGTTTTTTCCCCTGACTTCAGACTAAGAAGCTGCCAAATGCTTGGGATGCAATGTGGCTTTTTTTTTCTCAGGCATTAGAGCAAAAGTGGAGTGAGGAGGTGACCACAGGAGGACATCATCCTATGGCTGGGGGGCTTGGCAGCTCGGCACCTGGGAGGAAGCAGCAAAGCAGATGCAGTCATCAAGTCCCATCAAAGCAGTCCTCAAATGTGCCTGTTTCTCCTGCTGTGGGATCATCTTCAGCAGGGTGGGTGTACCTTAGCACACAGACTCCCATCACAGCAAGGACTTAAGGTGAGTTTCTTCCCTTCACCTCTCTTACAAATACCAAATTCCTGGGTTTTGGGTGTTTAACTGACACCTGGGGGAGTGGGAGCTGGTGGATCCTGCAGCCCCTTTCCTAACTGCTCTTTGTGCCCATGGGTGGCTGAATGGCCACTTTTACTGTTGGGGCAGCTCTGCATCTGGGGTCAGGGAGTGGAGGGCTCCTGGGCATGGCAGGGGAGCCATGCACAGCCCCTGGGCACCATTAACAAAGTGACTGGTGGGAGTCATCCTTTGCAAAGACTTTCAGAGAAGAGTCCCCCCCTCAGCTGTGCTGGTGGAGACCCAAGGAGTGCTGATGGAGTGGAGCCAAGCCTCTACTGTACTGCCCATGAATTTGGGCTGGCTCCAGTGAGACCAGCAGTGTTACCCCAGATTTGCACCAAATCAGCAGGGTTCATTGCAGTCATGGTGGACTTACTAAGCCTGGAGGCTGAGCTGTGATTTTTCCTTTCAGTTTGGGCTCTCAGGTGCACAAATGCAGCTCTAGCTGCCTGGCTGTGAGCCTGTCCCTGCTGATGCAGGCAGAATGGGGTGAACAGATCGTGGCCTCCCTGGATGGCCAGGCCTCCCCTGATGAGCACTGCTCTGGATTCACACCAGCATCCTCCAAGCGAGCCCTCCCTGGGCATGCAGTGGCATTTAACTGAGCAATACCACCCTCCTGGGGCTCCCTCCTGCATCCTGGCTGACCAGGCTGTGCCCAGCACCCTGGAGCTTCAGCTGAGTCAACAGGGCAGGACAGCACAGGAAAAGGAAAATCACTGCGAATCAGGCCTTGGGAACAACATCTGCTTCATGGCAGAGACCAATTTAATCTCCTGAGCAATCGCCTCAATTGTAGAATCAGCAGGATGCTAATTAATTGAGAGGCACTCAGCAACAGACACTGAGATCCCTCCTGGCTTTAAGTGGAACCCTTTTGGGTTTGGCAATTGTGGCTGGCTGCTCTCCTAGCGAGAGGGTCTGCCCTGAGGCCAAAGCCCTGTGTGGGGTGTCTGACACCAGTCACCCCGCTGCTGCCCATCCCTCTCTGCTGGCTCTGCTCAGGGCTGGGGTGTCCCCACCCCAGTGAGATGATGCCACAGCCATATGATCCATGGAACCCCTTACCCTGCCTCTCCCTGGCCCCTTCAGCCTGGAGTCGGCCCCTCACCTCCTCCCTGAAAGCCCACAAGCCGATTAAGCCCAGCATGTTAATTGGCTGTGACAGCTCATTTTGTTGTCTCGCACTCAGTTATTGATGGGGTGCGTGTGATCAGATTCACAGGGAAGGTCAGTGCCAGGCTGGGTCAGAGCCCCCTGCCTGGTCCAGCCCAGTATGTGGGATGGGACTCCAGAAGCCTTGACAGGATCAGCTGCAAACCAGCAGTAGGGTCACAGAGGCAGCAGCAACGTCAAGGGTGATTTTACCCCAGGGATGTGCAACCCCCTGACTTGGGGGAACCTGGAAGGTGGAAGAGAAGTGGGTCTGACTGGGTATCTGGCACCCACTGGTGCAACCCACCCTTTCCAGGGCTGTTCAACACAAGGATTGGATGTAAAGCCCCCAAGCTGGGGGCCAGGACAGCACCTGGTATGCATCTCTCCCTAAACCAGCTTGGTGACTTCATCTTAGTTTTGTCTTGTGCTTCTCCTACAAAGGCCAGGGATAAAAACGGAAGGAGGGGACAAGCTGCTAGGGAGTTTGATGGAGACTCTCCAGAGAGGAGCAATTGTTGAGTGAAGAGGCAATGAGGGATTGTGAAGAAAAATTGGTGGGTTTTGGTTAAAAGCTCCAAGATCCTGGCTGGGGCACTCAAACATACTGAATGTGCCTTTCCAAGGAGCTGGAGAGCTGAGAGAGGAAGGTTTATGGTTGTCCCGTGAGCCAGGAGCTGTGGAAGGAAGAGATGAAGACCTGCTTCTGGTGGAGAGGGTTGTGTTGCAAAGGGTTAAAGTGCTGTCCTGGGACAGTGGTGACATGCCTTTAGGCAGCCCTCAGCCTCTCTCCCAGCATCTGCCGGCTCCATGGCCCAAATGCAGTGCAACGGGAGAGTGCATTAGTGAGAAGTGGGATGAAATCGTTAGGATTGATGGATCCCCCCAGAGCCAGAGGTATTGATCAGCTGAGGGCCAAGGAGAAGGTCGGGAGCAGAGCTGGTGGGGTGCAGGCAAGGGGACCGGGGTGGCTGCTCCTGTGAAAAGGCTTTTGGGACCAGCAAGGAGGAAGGACTGCAAGTGGCTGCTTGGGCCCCTCCAGACACCTTCTCCTGCCTGGGCAAGGGCTGTCTGTGCTAGAGCCCTTCCTACATGTACTGTTCTGCCCTGCTGCATCCCCCTCCTGACCCAGCCACCCCTGGAAAAACCCTGGTGCTCCAGACCCCTGTGACCTGAGGAAGCCCCCAGCCCTCCAGTCCTCTTTCCACACCCAAGCACAGGGAATTCACTCCCCCTCTGGTTTTGCCCAAGGCTTTGCTGTCCCTCCTCTGTGACAGACCTCCCTTGTCTCTGCCACCCACTCAAGAAGCTGGGCCAAGGCCCCTGCCTGGCTTTATTTTGGATGTGCTGATGAGGTCCTGGGAGTCTGGGCAGCACAAATGGAGCAGGCTTTGCTTGCCTGGATCAATCTCTGTCTGCAGAAGCACAGGAGGGCCAAAGCCACCCAGGGCTTCTGTGACCATCTGCAAGACTCCCTGAGAGACCCCCTCAGGGACATCTGTATCCAGCCAGGCAGAGGTTTGAGCTAGAGCAGCTTTTTTTCATGGGCAGCCTGCAGGCAATGGGCTGCAGCTTGAGCACAGAGGGGAGAACCCAGATCCAGCCTTGTGCAGGGATCAGCAGCATTTTGTTATCTCAGTGGGAGGGTTGCTGAGCTCACCTGTGCTTGCTTCTTATCTTTCCAGTATTAGAAGACAAATATAATCTGCTTTAAAAAATCTCTTTGGCCAGCCTGAGGGCCTCCACACTCCTGGGAAAGTGATATGTGTTCTGAGACCCAAGTGCCCTCAGCTGCTGCCACGTCCTGGTCTCACCATGAGGTGACTTTGGTATGTGCTTGTGGGACTCCCTGGTACCCAGGCAGGAGTGGGACCTCCTCCCCAACACCTGGCCATGCTGCACATAACCAGCCAGTAGAGCTGCAGCCCATGCATGCCTGTGCCCTGTGTCCCCAAAACACACTTGGAGATTGGGGAACTGGAAACTCTGAGAACAGTTGAGACTTCCCAATCCATCACCCTGCCCTTAAACCATCACAGCAGTTTGCAGCCAGAGAAGTCAGCCCTTGGAAAGGGCATTATCCTGTTCTCCAGAGGAAGGAAAGGGTGGGCAACTTTGCTCCATTGTGACAGGTGCTGTGCAATTGAAAATGCTGATTAATGCTGCCTTTGAAAACGTGCCAGCCTCTGGCCTCTGAAGAGAGAGACCCTGCTGTCTCTGCTCTGTCTCACGCCTATCAACTTGCTAAACACACACATGCCGTTGCTCTGAGCCCCGGGCTCGGCTCTGCTGACAGGTATTTATTTAAAGCCTGGCTTGGCTCTGAAATGCAGCCGTGACAGAAGCAGCACAGCAGGACCAGGCACTGCTGCTGCTCCTGTGGCTGGGAGGAGGCAGGAAGGGAGGGAGGGGGCTGCTCCAGAGAGATGGGCAGGAGGTTGTCCCGTGGGCCCAAAGGCAGCCCAGAAAGTCACAGAGGGGCTATGGGTGTGCTCTGAGGAATGGGAATGGGACCTCCAGAAGAGGTGTCTCCTGTTGGTGGGTGGCTCTCCAGACCAAAGTGAACACCTAAGCTGAGATCAGAGTTGAGCAGCTTCATCACTGGGAGAAGTTTAAGTCAGTGCAGTGCTGCACACACACTGTGGGCACATTGTGCTCCAGGGCCAGGCACCTTCCTCTGAAAATCAACTTTGCTCTGACGTGCTTGGCTGATCAGTGCAGCTGATGGACCCAGACCTTCAATTCCAGACAGAGGTGCCTGTGCAGAGGCAGCTTTGGAAACAGCTGACCGTGAAGTCCCCAGGGCTGCCTTGTTCCTGGCCCAAGTGCAGCTGAGCCATGGGAATTTTTCTTGGCTGGTTGTTGGGCTTTTTTTTTTTCTTCTGGCTTTTGGACAAAATCATCCCATTGCCCTGAGGCAGAGGGGTTGTGAGCACAGGGAGGAACAGGGCTCAGAGGAGCAGCCATCCTGCAGAACTGCTGGGAGGCTCAAGCAGAGAAAAGGGGGGGACTCAGGGTTTAAATGAACAGAGAAACTTGAATGGGGCCCAGCCCTATTAGAGGGACATAGGAGAACATCTCGTTAGGGCAGAGCCTGCAGCCAGGATGGAAAATTACTGGTAGCCCAGTGTTTGGAGGGCAGGAGGCAGCCAGGGGGGACTGGCAGCTCACCAGCCCCAGCACATGCTTCGTGGGGCATACAGGGCACAGCTCTGCCCTGCACCAGGTCACAGAGGCTGTGCTCCCTGTCCTGGGCTCGCGGGCTGCACTGCAGGGAGACAATGCTGAGCTCCCTGCAGGATTGTACCTTCCCAGGCAGCTTCAGTGGAATGTGTGGTGTCAGGCTGTGGAGCAGCAGGGCTGGCTCCTGTCTGCCCCTATCCCTGCCCACAGCCTGAGCCCTGAGCTCACACACAGGCAGTGCCACAGTGCAGCCTCCCCTTGTCCTGCATGAAGCTCAGCAGTTCTGGGGGAACTAACATGTCCTGGGACCAATCTGGGAGCTCCAAGCAGGGTTTGAGGTGTCTCTTTTGAGGTGCCCAAAGTCCAGTTGCCCCGTTGTCATTCTGATTATTTTGGGGCCAGCAGAGTGTGGGCCTTTTGCTGCCTTGCAGATGTAAAGCTGGGGCAGACTGTGCCTGCCCTAGGGGTGGGATGCCCATCCTAGGTGGGATGCAAGATGGGGCCCATCACCAACAGCTGGTGCTCCAGCACTGCTGCCTCCAGCCTAAGCCAGCCTGGTAGCTCCATCACTATGGCCATGGCTCCAGCATGTGATCCCATGCCCATGGAGCAGCTCTAATTGGCAGAAACCTCTTCCTCAGCAGAATCACCTCCCCACAGCCACCAAAGTCACACCAGCGCACTGCTGGTTTCTGGGAGATGGCTTCTGGGCGTTTTTGAAAATAAGTCCTTGGGATATATCTCACCAACTGCTAATTCTCCTTGTTTCTCCCTCTTTTGAGCAGCTTGACTGAAACAGCCCAACAAAGGTCCAGGGCTGAGCAAGGCAGAACCAGAAGCCACATGCTCCAAACAATGTGTTTATTTAAGGGCAACAATAAAAAGATCACACTCACGCACAACTGAGGCTAAATTTAGCTCTGACTCCGCTGCAAATCGTCACTGGGCTGTGTGTGCCTTGGGGAGGAACCGAATCCCCGTGAAACCCTTCGATACAGGCCATTGATTGCACTGATCCCCTACACAGCCAACGTGGGCAGCCAGCACGGCTGCCCCAGGCTGCTTCTCCTCCTGCCCCCAAATTAGTCCTGTGTGCAGCACAGGAGGCAGCCTGGGGCTGTCAGATGTGTGTCAAACCCTGGCCTGTCTCAGGGCTTGGATTCAGACCTCTGCTTCCCTTGCTGGTCACGTCTGTGGTTCCTCTCTGCTGCTGGCAGCTGTGTGCTCTGTCCATCACCAGCTTTCTCCACAGGATGGGTCCTTGTGGCACTGCCAGCGCTGGGTGCCACTGTGGGGAGGGTGGCCAAGGGGTGCAGAGGTACCTGCAGTGGGGTTAGGTGTCCCAGCTCACTTCTGCCAGGTCAAGACAGCACTGTGCTTCTTGCAGCAGGAGCTTTGAGGAGGAATGGGATCATTCTGGAACATTTTTGTTAGAGTTTTATGGACTTTTCCTTCTTTTTCATAAAATCTCTCCAGGTTTCTTCCAGAGTCCTGCCACCTCCCTCTTGCCATCGATGGCATCAATGGGTTCAGCAGTTTTGGCCCCTCTGCCTCATCACTTGCAGGCGTGACTGGTGAGGAGAAGATAAATCCCAAGCATGAAAAATGGTTTATTCCCATAGAGATCCCTGGCAACTGAAAGAGAGGGAGGTTTAAATTCGCCCAATGCCAGGAAGATCTGAATCCAACCATATCTCATCCCTGACCAGTTCAGAGGAAACGCCTTGGCTGCTGGACCCACAGAAGAGAGTGAAAGGCAGCCCTGGATGAAGGGAAGATCTGGCCCCATTTAAGTGCTGGGGGCTGAGCTGGCTCCTAGTTGAGGGATTAAAGTGTCCCTGAGCTCCCTGACATCACGGGCTTTTCCTCTCCTTGAGGTGAGAGGGTGAACGCAGCCTGGATGCAGAGCTCCCGGTGACTCAGCGGGAGAGGCTGAAATCAGCTGAAAACTGGTCGCCATCCAAAAAGCCTGGGACAAGCTGTTTAAACGGATGTACTGGGGATGGAGATGAATGTCTGCATGGGCAGACCTTCTTCCAGCCCCTCAGCAGCTGTTTGTAGGATGAGCTGCCCACGGCCACTCTCTCAAGGCATCCCGTGGCCCAGCAGTGAAAGGTGCCCCGAAGCAGAGGGGTTTGTTGCCACCGTGGCTGAGGAGTGATGAGGCTGAGGTCTAATTCAACCCAGTTGCTGAGGAGCCAAGCACACTGAGGGGAGGTGATGGGGTCCTCAGCAGTTCCCCATGGGGTTGTTTTGGGAAGGGCCAGTTTTGGATGGCATGTCCTGTGCAGTTTCCTCAGGCAACTTGGGAGTGGAGGCTGTTACAACCCTAACTGTGGGGAAAATAATTAACTAACGTGATACCAAAGAGGCACAGAGGAAGGAACAGTGGCAGAATGGGTCTGCCCAGCTTAGAAACAAGTGGAATTCAGCCCTTGCTCTAGGGGCAGGCTAGGACCCCCTATCCTCACTGGACCAGCTGTCCCAATTCAGAACAACTCAGGTGATTCAGAACCTCCTGCTCTGCCCCAAACAGCTGCCACCCAACACCCCCAGCATCAATATGAGGAGGGGAGTCATGCCCCCAGTCATGACCTTCACTCTTGGGTGTTCCTTCAGGCCCCATGACTATCACCATCTGCACTCCCTGGCACCTCCAGACCATGACAGCTCTGCTGTGCTGACCCTCACTGCACAGGTCCTTCTTATCCCAGGACCACCGACCCCCTTGACCATGACCACCCTATGCTCAGGGGAACCTGCATTCCCATGCTCCAGAGGACCCTCAGTCATCCGTGTTTCTTTTCCTGGATACTCCCAGGCCCTTTGTCCTTCATGGCCCCACTTTCTAGAACTCCCTAGACCCCTTAGCCATAATGGCCATGTTCCAGGTATCACTTTTGCAGAGGCCCCCTCTTGCCTTGGATCCTCCCTGAACATCTTGATTATCACCATCCCCTGCTCTCGGGGAGACCCAGACCCTGTTGTACCCCAGGCTCTATACCTGGGGCTCCCCAAGGCTCCCACTGTGCCCTGCTCCTGGGACCCTATAACCACAGGGACCCATTGGTCCCATTGGCCATCACGGTCCAGCTCTGGGACCTACATGGTACCCTACAGGGTGACGTGTGCCAACCCCCCCCCATAGCGTGAAAACCCCCACAGCCTCCATCCCCTGTGTAACCCCCAGGGAGCCTCCATCCCTTGTGTAATCCCCAGGGTGCCTCCATCTCCCGTTCGCTCCCTCCTCCCCCAGCACCGTCCCGAGCCCGTTTTCCTCCGGGCGCCCCCGCTCCCGATCGCGGCCCCGTCCCTCCCCTCGGGCGCCGGCGGGGGGAGGATCCGGCCGGCGGGGCCGTGCCCAGCCCAGCCCCTGCGCCGCCCCACAAGCCCCGCACCGGCACCGACTCCAGCTCCAACGCCGGCTCCGGCTCCGGCACCAGCTCCGGCTCCGGCACCAGCTCCGGCTCCGGCACCAGCTCCGGCTCCGCTCGCTCCCCGCGCCGGGGCCGCCGCCGCCCCTCCCGCCCCGCCCCGCCCGCCGGGACCCGCCGCCCCGGCATGAAGGTGCTTCGGCACAAGATCGAGCTCCTGACAGGTACGGCCCGGCCCCTTCCCCCGTGCTGGGGAGCGGGGAGGGGGGAGAAGCGAGGAGGGGCGATGGGGTGCGGAGAGTAAGGAGCCTTCAGCCCCTGCCCGGGAGATGGAGCTGCCCCTCCCACCCCTCTGGCCCGCTGCTTTTGCTCCCCCAGGTGTGGGCTGCCGCCCGTAGGATCGTTTTTGGGGTACGGGAGGTGATGCCTTGCTGCAGCGGGGAAAGCCCAGGCCGGTGGCGCTGGGGGAAGGGGAGACGGAGTCGGCAGCCCCCTGGCAAGGGGGGGCGGCACAGCTGGCAGCCGGGGGGTGGGGGTGGCCGGGTGACTGCTGGAGCATCCCTGCGGTGCCTCTCTGCTCCTCAGTCAGCCTCCCCTGGGAGTCTCCCTGCTGTCTGGGTGCCCCGAGGAATGGGCTGGGCTGGGCTGGGCTGGGAAGGAGGCTGCTCTTAGCAACAGCCACTGTGAGACAGCCTGAGCCCCCACAAAGCCCCCTGCTGCCACCAACCCCCCTGACCCTGCGATGCTCAGCCCCTGCATCAGTGGCACCGGGTCCCCTGGCCTGGTGGCTCTCGTGGTGTGGCTGCCCGTTCCTGCGCCCCCCAGTTGCACCACACTGTTAGGCTGGCTTGTGGGGGCTGCTGGGGTGCAGACCTGTGCCCCTCATGGGGGCAGAGCAAGCTGTGGGTGTTCACCCTGCACTGGTGGGGCGGGATGTGGCCCAGGCTGTGTCACACTGGGGTTTTCCCCACAGTGTGGGGACCACAGAGTGGTCCTGCTCGGGATGGGGGAGGGGGGGGCAATTCTGTGGGCATGCAGCCGTGTCTCAGACTGGGTTGCAGGTTTCCTTCTTCCCTCTCCCAGCCTTGCTGGAGGCTGCCTTGGCTTCACTGCCTGGCAGGGGCCAGCCCTCACTTCTCCAGCTCTGCCTCCCGTCTGTTGCACACTGCTCAGTTAGCCCGGAGTATCCGTGCCAACATCCCGTGGGTGCCACATCCGTGGCAGGGCAGGACACAGGTATTCAGTGGGGAGACTCCTGTGAGGCTGGTGCAACATCTGAGTGACCCCTGCCCTCCAACCAGCATAATTATTATTATGAATAATAATAACAATAACATCAACAATATATTTTTGTGCTATGAGCTGGTTCTCCTCCAATAATCCAGCAGTGGGCTGCAGATCCCTGGGGAAGGTAAGCCAACATGACTGTTCCTGACCCCATCTATATACGCAGTGCCAGGGCCCTGTTGGGCTAAAGCACTTATGTCCTGCTGGGTTTGGGACTAATTGGGAATTAGGGAAGAGGTGTGTCCCAGCTGTGTGCAGGAAATGGTGACATCACACTGGGAAGGCAGAGTGGGAGCAGAGATGGGTGTGTTTGGGGTGGACCCCTGTGAATGGGTGCTTGTTGGAGGGGATTGGGGTGAGCTGCAAGGAAATGGGCTTGTTTTTGGACACATTACCTCGGCATGAAATGGGAGCCAAGTTGTTTTGGCTAGGAGACCTGGAACTGTGGCTTCCTCACCAGCACTCCTCAGTGATAGCAGCCCAAGTGGGCTGGGTGAGACTGCCCACAGCCCCACTGCTGCGCTGCCAGGAGCAGGGATGAGGGTTGGCATGGGAAGCAGAGCACACAGGGAAGGTGGCAGCGTGGCTGTGACCCTGCTCACAGGCTTCAGCACCCATGGGACTCCCCTATGTACTGATCCCTCCTCCGCTCCCACACTCAGCACCACTTCAGGTGACTGTCCATCGTGCGCTGAGGATGCTGGTTGGTGCAGGGCTCTGCCATGTCCCTCGTGAGCCAGCTGTGCCCCCCCACGGGAGCAAGGTCACGGGGCCTTTGCTCATTGCTCACCCACCCTCCCGCCCATATTAGCTGGAGGCTTTAATTAATAAAGGCATTCACCATACACTGAGTGCTGTTCCCAGCCACCCTGGGGCCGTGGCCACACGGTGGGTTGGCACAGGCAGCGCGGGACGGCTCCTGCTCTCTTCCAGACCCGGCTATCGGTGAGGCTCGTTTTTCTCCCATGTTTTACCCCGGGGTTGTGGGGTTGCTGGGTCGGTGGCTCTACAGGCTGTGTTGTCTCAGCTGTGCTGGTGGGCTGCAGGCCAGGATTTTCCCCATGCATGAAGCCCTTTCTCCAGCAGCAGCAGCCCAGCCTGGAGCACACTCCCTGTGGGGCTGAAAGCACCTCTCCCCACTTGGGCTTTGTGTGGCCTCTGGCCTGGAGGGACCCTCTGTGCATGGAGACTGCTGGTGCTGGGTGCCCTGGGACTCCCGAGAGGCTTCGCTGTGGTGTTTCTCCCTCCAAACAGTTCTGGATTGTTGGATGGCTCCCAAGGAGCAAGGCAAAGTGCCGTGTCTGCAGAAAGCAGGCAGGTGGCACAGCCTGCTTGAGTTTTGAATAGAAAACCCGGTCAGATGAGCAAAAGCTGGCTTTAGAGGGGAGTTTATGACCAGCTCCTGTATTCATGGGGGCCTTACAATGCTCGTGGCATTGCTTGGACTTTCCACATTGTCAGCCCAGGCTGATCTAGGTTTGGAAGTGGACAAAGTGTGGAGCAGGCTCAGCTGAGGCTGTGCAGATGGAGTGGGGTCTGTGTCTGCTGTGGTGCAGGCACAGCCCATACCATCCCCGTTATGTCCAGGGAGATTATACAGGGTGGGAAGGCAGTGAAGAGGGTTTGGGATTGATGCTGGCCCATTTGGAGCAGCAACAACTTGTCTGAAGGCTTGGCCTTGGGAAATGGGTAGAAACAGAGGCTGCAAAGGCAATACCTGAGGTCTGAATCCTGCCTGAGTGCAGATAATCCCCTTGCACTGGGACTTGCCAGTTACCCATCCCATCTATACACAGGGGAGCCTGGATTGTTCCCTGTATCCCCATGTCTGTCACCCTCTGTGCACAGCCAGCTGCTGATCTCCTTAAATCCCTCTGGTTCTGAGCTGGGCTTGTGCCTGGGGGTGTTTGTGGAGGTGCCAGCACTGGGGGTACGAAGTCCCTGGTCAGCAGCACCCATTCTCACAGTGCTGCTGAGCGGCAACTCCATGGAGAAGTCTGTCCCTGCAAGCCCTGGGGCTGAGGTGCTGACTGGCCAGCGCCTGCTTCATGGGCAAGGAGAAGACTTTGGGAGCAAAGGCTGCACATTCTGTTTTCTCCCATCATTACTACACAAACTTCAGGCTGTCTCTCTGCTCTCTTTCTGCTTGGAACATCCCTCTGCCTTCCCGACATGGCTGAGAAACATCACCCCTTGCTCTGGCTGTGTAAGGAGATCTTCCTCTGTACCATCCATACCTATCTGCAGCCTAAAAACAGCCAAAGAGTTGGAATTTCTCTCTTTGATTGATGCTGAAGGCTGGGATGGGAATTGGGATGTACTTGCCCTGGTGCTTATGAGGTGACCAGCATGGACAGATGAGGTTGGTCTCTCACTTTGCACAAAACTGTGCCCTGGAGACAGGTTTGTCTTTAACTGGGAGAACTGGACCAGGGTAGGAGCTGGGAGCTGAGCTCATCTAGGCACTGTGCCTGCTTCCAGCTCTCAGTGGAGGGGCTCACTGTGGCCCCTGGACAAGCTGAAGCACCAAGTTCCCATGGTAGCTGGGTGGAGTGAAGCTGATTTGGGTCCCATCCCAAAAGGCTCCAGAGGGCTGGGGCGAAGGGGACAGAGGCAGGACCTGCCCTGACACCTCCCTTGCCCTGGGCAGGGCTGCTGCTGCAGGAGATGACCATGGCAGGGCTGCACGAGCTGCGCTTCACCGAGGAGAAGCCGCTGCTGCGGGGACAGGACGCTGAGCTGGTGAGTTTGGTGACCTCACTGGCTCCAGCTCCTGCACACAATGCAGGTGCTTGGGAGGGGTTGTGTGCTGGTATGGGGCATGTGTGGTACTCTGTGTGTGTGTGTGCTGGTGTTGGGCACACATATGTGCACATGTGTGGTGTTCAGTGTGTGGGTGGGTAAGCGCGGGGTCGGGTTTGGTGGGATGGGGTGTGTGTGTGCAGATGTGGCACATACATGCTCATACACGTGTGTGTGCACACACAGGTAATGCATGCACCTGTGTGCAGGTGTTGTAGATGTGGGTGTATGTGTGCACGTGTGTGGGCTCTGGGGAGTGGGTGCTTGTGTTGTCAGGGGGCTTTGGGAGCTGGGTGGGCAGAGGGCGCTGCGGAATTGGGGTGCAGGGAAGGGATGTCTCTGTCCCTAATGGCTCCTTCTGCTCCTTCTCACCCCAGGAGAACTCAGATGTCTTCCTCTCCACTGTGGACACAGACTGGAAGGTAGGACCAGCTAGGGTGATGCCCCCCACCCTGGGTCTTGTGTGGGACAGCGTCCTGTGGCTGGGGAAGGCTGTGGGGCACTGAGCAGACCTGGGGGCGTTGCTGTCCTTCCATGGGGGCACAGTGCCTGGTTGGTGTCTGTGCATGGGGCTGCACATCATCGTGGTCCTCATCAGGAGGGGATGGGGGACATGCTGCCAGCCATGTTCTGTGCTGGCGCTCAGATGTGCCTGGTGGGCACTTGGCCATGGGCTGGGGACAAAACCTTTAAAACAGGCAATTTCTTCTCAGGAAGGCTGAGCTGCTTTTCCAGCCCCTTTACCATTGCCATGGCAATGGTTTCCTGGGCAATGCCAGCTCCCTCCTTACATAAGGATGTTTGAAAGCCTCTTTCTTTTTTGGAGGGCTGGGGCATTGCCCCCTGTACCACCCACCTCTCTTGGAGAACAGGGCCCCTCTGCTCCCTTGGCTAGCACCTGCCTGCCTTGTACCTCCATTTCGCCTCTCCAGAGGAGCCCCAACATATGGCTTCAGGGATCGTGGTGGGGAGAGCTCATGCCTGGCTCCTGTGTTGGTTGGTCTTTGTCCCTCTCACACCTCTGCCCAGGCTCATCGAGCACCAGGCTCCCTCTGCAGAGTCTGAGGTGCTGGAAGATAGGGAGGGAGGGTAGTTGGGCTGCCAGACCCCAGCTTGCTGCCTGTCCCTCTCCTAAAGCATCCCTTCTCCCAGGGGACACCAGTAATTGACTTCAGGTTGTATTTTGCCACTTTGCTAGCAACTGGGACCACTGGGAGGGTGGGCTTGGGTGGTGCTGGCTGAGCTCTGACAGGTCTGGTGCTGAAATAACAGCACCTGTAAGGGTAAAATAAATCTGGATTTCATTCATCCTGGGAGAGGGACAGGGTCCTGTTTTAGCAGCCCCAAATTAGTGCCCAGACTTGTGGTGCTGGCCTGCTTGGTGTCTGTCACCTGTGTAGTGGTAGGATGCTGATCAGGGAATGAGATCTTTTCTCAGCGTGGTGGCTGCTGTGGTTCACAGAGTGGCAGACTTCTTGTGGCCCTCTTGAAAGCCACAAAATAATTAAAAAATGTCAGTGGTCAGAAAAGAAATGGTGCCCTTTCCAGCAGCTCCAAAGCTGGTGAGATGCTGGGGTTGTGAGTGGCAGAGTGTGCAGGGCTGGGCTGCTCCTTGCTCTGCTTGCTCAGGGTTCCTATTGGCCATTGGAGAGGAGACCAAACTGTCTGGTATCACCAAAATGAGGGCAAAGAGGAAGCTGGAGATGTGGAAGGAGAGGGAGATGGCTGTGCCAGGCTGCCCAGACCTCCCAGTAGCACCACAAGGACCAGTATGACTCTTGCTCAGCTGTGCTGGGGCAGGGCTTGGTTGGCACTCGGGATGCTAAAGAGCAGTGACCCTCCCAGGACAATCTGCATGCCAGTATTTCAGGGATAGGCCCACGGTGATGCCGAACCACGTCCCTGGTGGTGCCAAGTGGAGCGGGTATGGATGGCAAATGCCACAGCGATGCGTCTCCATCCCCTCGGGACCTAAAAAAGGAACTGGGCAAAGATCAACGAAACTTTTCCCAAGCCAGCCGGGCCCTGTGCCCTCTTGGTTCCACTCCAAGAGCCTCAGGGTAGGGATGGGACGAGTTTCCCAGGCTGTGCCAGGGCAATCCCCTCCTTTTCCCCACCCTGGCATTTGCAGGTTGGCTCTGTGCAGAGGCTGGGGGCTGCCTGCCATTCCTTGGGGAGATCTTACCGTATTTTCTAGGCTCACCTCCTTGGGATAATTCAATCTACCCCCCAGCTTAACTCTTCTCTGTCCCTCTGCTCCTCCCCAGAGCCAGTCACTGCTCCCTTGGCAGGATGCTCAGGCCTGGCTGGGGCAGTGGTGGGGAGTGGGAAGCCCCCACTAGTGCCAGCTGAAGTGAAGCCCTGGGGGCTGCTGACACAAGCCAAGGTGCTGGAGTGCCAGGGGCAGGTGCCCTGAGACCTGGATGCCCTGCATCCAGCAGGGGGTCTGGGCCACCTGCCAGGCAAATGGGCTTGTAGCCAAAGGGGTGGCAATCCCATTTGATGCTATTCAAGCAGAGTCAGCCTTGCTCAGCCCTCCCATCTCCCTGCAACCCTTTTGCTTTCATGCTTTACTTCACCATGGCTCTTCGACCCCTTCTCTCCTCTCCTTTGCCACCTTCTGTCTTTTTTTTCCCCTCTGCATCTCTTGCTTTTTTCCCACGGGCTGTGGCTGCTCAGGCTCTTTAGCTCCACAGGCAGTAGGGCAGGGGAAAGCAAAAATGGCACCTGGAGGTGTGAATGGCTTTGTACCTGTGCCAGAAACCACCTGGGAGCTGGGTTTTCCTCACACAGCCGGTCCTTCATTCGCAGAGATGCATCTTTCCAGGCCTGGGTTTGAGCTCCCTGCAGGACAGAGCAGAGCAGAGTAAAGCCTCTTTGGTGGAGGTGAGGTGAATGCCACCCCTCTGCCTGTCTGTCTGTCCTTTGTCCCACATCTAGACCCCCTGGCTGCCCAGTCCTGACTTATTTGCAGGACTTGGCTTTTAGTGGCTCCCTGAAGGGCACTGAAGAAACCGTGGGACTCCTTCTCCATCTGAGATTGTCCAGCTTTGTGCCAGTTCTGCCAAGCTGGGCAGTGGTGCTGGGATGGGCAGGGACAGGCAGGGTACAAGGGGGTGGCACCCAGAGATTGCTGGGGGGTTTTTGGGGCTGTAGTGGCACGAGGCTGTCCATGGGTGAGAGTTGCAGGCAGATGGAATCGCTCTCTCACAAAGCCTTGTTGGAATCAGGGAGGAAACCATCTGCCTGCATGCATGTGCACATGGGGATACGTGTGTGTGTGTGTGTGTGTATGTGTGTGTGTGTGTGTCCACAGCATGTGTCAGTCCAGGGACAGAATCCAACCCCTTGGTGCTGCTGGGTTGCCTTTCCTTTGCCTTATTCACCTGCTACTGGTGATGTCCAGGTCAGGGCTAAATCCTGCACTTCCCCTGCCTGCCATCATCCTGCAGCAGGTGGGATGACTGTACTGCTGAGTAAGGTAACAGAGGTGTCTGTGCAGTGTTCATGTGTGTACATGTGTGTGCCCCTCTGGGCACATGTGTCCAAGGTTCTGCATGTGTGCAGGTTTTTGTGCATCCCTGAGCATTAGTGATGGCCATGGCATACATGCTAAGCACACGGGAGAAGGATGCAGCAGGCATGCTCTTAGTATGCACATGACCATGGACATACATGTACGGGAAGATGTGCTGACACAGATACACTGGGCCTGGCCCCGTGGGGGGTGTGCACAAGTATTTTGTGGGGTGCATGTGGGTCAGTAGGGATTTTATCGATTTTTCCAAAGTTTGCATGCACGGATGTGGTTTTGCCTGGTCCCTGTGTGCCCATGTTGGTACGTGTTCCAGTGCATGTACATGTGTGGTCACGTGCACACATGGAGCACGCCTGCCTCGTCCTCCTCCTGCTTGTTTCATGTGTACTCACGTCCATCTGTGGCTCTGTGTGTGCTGCCTGTGCATTGCTGCGGGGCCTTGGCTTGGCTGGCTGTGGGCTCGACCATGATTGTGCATGTTTGTGTGGGGCTGGGTTCCATGTGTGTGCACTGGGTGCAGGGAGCGTGGATGGGCTCTTCCCTCACCGTGCTGGGTCTGTTGTGAGGGGTGCGAGTGCAGCCTGGTCCAGACACCCCGCCTGCGTCTGTCTGCCGAAAGAGGGAAGATGGAGAAGGTACCGCACGGTGCCAGGCGTTTTTTCTTCATAAACAAGGGTATTTGGGGCCAATTGGAGCATGAATAATTCCCGCGGCAGCCAATGGCTGAGTGCTGGCTCCATCGCGGCGCTCGCCTGCAATGGAGGCCAAACCTGCCGAGGGGGAAGGGAGAGGGAGGGCTTAGCGCAGGGCTGGGGCTCCGCTATAAATCGAGGCGAGGGGCTGAGCCAGCGCAGAGCTCTGCTTCGCCCCAGCCCTCTGCACTGCCGGGAGCCCGTGCTTGGCCCACACTGCCAGCGCATCCTCATCCACCCACTTCCTCACCATGCCGGAGTGCTGGGATGGGGTAGGTACTGCCGTCCCCGTGTTCACTGCCCTCCCTTCCCGGGGAATTTTGCCCCAGTATCTCTCCCGCTTGCCCAGGCTGGGCCTTTGCACCCAGCGGGGCTCAGTGTGGGTCAGTCAGGCATTGAGGCAGGGTGGGACCCACTGCTGGGGAGCCCTTCTTTCCCCCAGCCCTGCTGCCGCATCCCTGACGTGCCGCAGGTTTTGGGGACGCATTGTCCTTGAGCATGTCCTCCTCCCCGAGTCCGGCGGAGATGCTGCGCCGAGGCTGAGGGTGAGTGGCTGCGTCCCGTGCTGGGGCTGTGTGCTGATGGAGGGGCTCACTGCCCCTTCCCCACCCCCTGGGTTGCAGAGGGAGAAGGTCTCTTGCTGTTTTGAAGCAATCCCTCGGTTGCTTTCCGGCCTCTGGGTGATGGCAACACCCGATGGCAACAGGCTGGTGAGTGAGGTGGGAGCACTGCAGTGGTGAGCAGGTAACCTGGACATGGGTGGGCTCTGTCAGACACCTATGGGTGCTGAGACCTGCACGCCTCTCCTTGCTGAGGCTGTGGGTTTTTTATGCCCCTCTCTCCTTGCTGCCTGCATCCCCTGCATCCCCAGCCTCTCCTCTCCAGAGAGCATCCCTGCGGCAAAGGGCAGGGCTGTGGTACCCAGCGGTGCTGCAGAGGCTGCACCATGGGCAGGATGTGCCTGGCTTGGCGGGGGGGGGGGAGCAGGAGATAGCAGTGCTGAGGATGGATCCACTACCTTGGGCATGTGATTTTGGGGTAGGATTGAAGGCTGAGCTGTTGGGGCTCTGATGGGGACCGTGGGCATGGTGATGGCAAGGAGGCAGCCCTGTGCCCAGGATCAGACCACATGGATGCCTCCTGCTCTGTGACCTTGGGCCAGGCCCTTCCTCTGCCTCAGTTTCCTAATCTGTTTTGCAGAGAGATGTCCCTCCTCACAGACTGCTGCCTGATGCAGCTGCAGGGGATGGAAGGACAGCTGTGGATGGGGGCTGGTGGGGTCGGGGTGCCCTTGGGGGCCGAGAGTTGTCTACAGAGTCCTTGAGGTGCCTTCGGGTGCTGTGCTCCCCCAGGGACAGCAGATCTCGGTGAGGGGAGGCACTGCAGTGAGGAGACCCTGTCCTGAGGTGGTTCCTCCCACCCGAGGCCTGTGTCCTTCAGAGTCCTTGGTGGCGTGTAACCCGCGTGAGCATCCACGTACCTGCTCCCCTCCCACCAGCCCATCCGTGGGGCTGCCAGTGCCAGCAGTGAGGACCGTGATGTTTGGGCACACTGCCATCATCTCCTGCCCGGCCCTGCCCAGCACATGATGCTCCTGCACCTACCAGATCCCAGCCTCTAGGTCACTGCCAGCAGACTGACTGGCGGGCGTGAGCATCTGGAGGGGCCCTCTGGTCCCTTGTCCCTGGGCAGTACCTGGGCTCACAGCCTCGGTTTCCCTTACTGGCTGGGAACAAGGGCCAGGGCAGCAAGGCTGGAGCCCTCCTAAACAGGGAAACTGAGACACGGTCTTGTTCTCTGTATGAGGGCACTGGCATTTCAGACCAAAGGTTTCTAAAGTTACTTTAGCTGTAATTTTGGGATCTGGTTGCAGCGTTTCCTGGAATGGTGTCTGGGTTCTGACCACTGCCTGTTTGTCCCAGGCACAGCGAATCGCCTCCCAACTAGGCCATGCTGTGAAGCCCCACCCCGTTGCCAAAATTTCCTCAGTCCCAGGCCCTCGAAGATCTCCTGTCCTGTCCTGTGGTCCACCTGTCCCATCCCATGATCCTCCTTTCTCAAGCCCTCTTGGATCCCATCCCTTGATCCCACCCTGTGATCCCATCCCATGATACACATGTCCAATCTTTACTCCTATCCAAACTCTTCCCTTCCCTTCCCTTCCCTTCCCTTCCCTTCCCTTCCCTTCCCTTCCCTTCCCTTCCCTTCCCTTCCCTTCCCTTCCCTTCCCGAGCTGATGGAAGCTGGGAGCATTTGTATGTGATTTGTCCTGCTTTCTACCACCTCTGGGATGCCCAAAGGTGTTTTTTTTTTCCCTGGAACAGCTGCTCCTCTTTCCCTTGTCCTCCCATGGGACCAGCCATGTGGGGAAGTGTGCACCCAGCGAAGGGTGTGATGGCAGGGCAGGAGAGGATGCCTTAGGACAGGTGGGCATCACCCCATCTCTCCTCTTCCCCCAGGAACATGACATTGAGACCCCCTATGGGCTGCTGCACGTGGTCATCCGGGGCTCTCCCAAGGGGAACCGCCCGGCCATCCTGACGTACCACGACGTGGGGCTCAACCGTGAGTGCTGCTCCCCGGGCCGAGGGTGCAAGGGCAGGTGGGAGTGAGCCTGAGGCTGCATGGGGTGCCAGGATATAGGGCCAAAACCCCTGGCTCAGCTCCTTTGCCTCCTCCCATCCAGGGTCCCCAGGCTGCATTCGGTCCCCCCAGGCATCTGGAAGCACCGGGAGAGCTCAAAGCCAGGAGTGCTTGGCTACCCTGGTGCTGTCTGTCTGCCCGCCCACACCAGGCAGGGATGGCACACGGGGGGGGGGTGGTGGTGTAGGATTGGTCCCCACTGCTGCTGCCACCACCAGCCTGTTGGTATTCAGAGCATGGACTCAGCTGGCAGCAGGATGTAGCCGGGGACAAAAGAGACTGGGAATGGCAGAGAAGGAGGGACCTTGACAGGAGGGGAAGGAGTGACCCTGGGCAGAGGCTCTGGATGTGGAGATGCTGCACTTTCTGTCAGCCTGCTGCCTTGGTCTTGCACCCCAGACCTCTGCCCTGGGCCGTGCCCTCCAACTGAGCCAGGATGCCCAATTCCCTGTGAGTAGGGAGAAGCATTTCCTGCTCTGCTGGCAGCTGAGGCTGAGTCACTGACATGCAATGTGAGCTGCCTCAGCATCACAGCAGCTCTGTCGTGTCCAGGTACACGTCACATTGGCTGCAATGGGCCCTACAACTGCCTCATCCCACATTCTGGGAGGGATATCCTGGCACTGATGCCATGGGGCAGGACCCCTCCAAACCCCAGCAGTGTCTGTATCCCACTGCAATGGTAGGAGCCTGTCCACAGCAGCACTGTGCCTGTTTCTTTGACTGTTTCCAAGCAGGCAGATTTGCAGCTGTTTCTCAAATCCCATGTTTGCTTGAGCCCTTTCTGGGGATTTTGGATGGGGCCGAAAATACTCCAGGCTGCTAATCCCACTGCCCGCTGGGTGGTCTTGCAGCCCTGGGTTTGAATCCCCCAGTCCCATCCCTCCAAGGCTCATCAGTGAGGCTCACCCCAAACTCCTCATCCTCCTGGCTGTGTCTGTCCATCTCTGTGCCTCCCGACACCTGTAGGGATGCAGCCCTTGCTGCAGTAGCGTGGTCCCTGCTGCAGGGATGAGGAGCGTGGAGCGTAGGGGATGGCTTTGGTGGCATGTTACCTCTCACTTGAAGGGCAGAGGGAGGGCATGCAGCCTCTGTCCATACTCCCCTGACCCCACTAGACCCCAGTGCCAGGATGTTTAGTCTCTGATCTCTACCTGCCCTTTGACAGACAAGCTTTGCTTCAACACCTTCTTCAACTACGAGGACATGCAGGAGATCACGAAGCACTTTGTGGTGTGCCATGTGGATGCGCCGGGCCAGCAGGCAGGAGCCTCACAGTTCCCTCAGGGGTAGGTGCCAGTTTGTTCAGTGGCCCACTGTGCCCACCAGGATGGCATCTCCCTGTCCTTTGGGTTGTCACTGCTTGGCAGTGGTGCCCTGCCTGTGGGTCTCTCCAAACTGTGTCAAAGCCCATGGCAGATGACTGGCCCAGGGTGAGCAATGGGGTGGTTTGCAAGTGGGTGGTATTTCCCTGCCCACTTCAGGCAGGCAAGCTGCCCCAGAAGGGTGCAGGGAACCCCCACTCTGAACAGGGTCCATAACAAACATTCTGTGCCTCCCTGTGCCACAGGTACCAGTATCCATCCATGGACCAGCTGGCTGCCATGTTACCCAGTGTGGTGCAGCATTTCGGGTGAGTCAGCCTCTCCTCCACGGCTGCTGGCTGAGGGTCCTGGGCAGGGAGAGGGGCAGAAGGCAAGGATTTGGGGCTTGGGCAGTTGTCCCTGTAAGCTGGCAGCCTGCAAATCTTCTTGTGCCCCATGCTGTGGGTGGAGTGGTGTCCCAAGGAACATGTACTGGAGATGACTGTCCCACCCTACCCACCTCTCCATATTTGCAGTTTCAAGTACGTGATCGGGATCGGTGTTGGGGCAGGAGCCTACGTGCTGGCCAAGTTTGCGGTGAGCCTGGGGCTGGGATGGGCTGGCCCTGAATTGCTGGGACGTGCTGTCAGCCAAGGGCATGGGGAAAAGCAGGAGCTGACACCTCCAGGCAGTCTCTGCTGCTGCAAAGGCTCGTGGAGGGATGTGGGGCCAGGATGGCAGTGCCATGGCCGTGGTGTCTGGGCAGTCTTGCCACAGGTCTCCCATCGCTCCAAGGACCATATCAGCTCTGTGCAATGCCTGTGCAGTGGCACTGGTGGGGGCTGCCCACAGCACATCTCCCGTCCCCTCTGAGCCTTTCCCCTCTTGCTCACTGCAGCTCATCTTCCCTGACCTGGTCGAAGGACTGGTCCTCATGAACATCGACCCCAATGGCAAAGGCTGGATTGACTGGGCAGCTGCCAAGGTGGGCAGGGACCTGACCCCTCCTGCTGGCCCTGGCGGCTCCCTGGGGCAGGAGCCAGCCATGGCAGTGCTGTAACTCCCTGTGCTCCCTCCACAGCTCTCTGGCCTCACCAGCACACTGCCGGACATCGTCCTGTCCCACCTGTTCAGCCAGGTAAGGGCTGCACATCCTCCCAGCCCCCTGCCACCAACCCCCTACCCAGCACCCGGCTGGGTCACCTGGGCTGTGCCCTTCCGGGTGCTGCAGTGCCTCTGGACCTGACCCATGCTCAGGGGCAGGGTTAGTCAATCCCTCCCTGACCTAGGGATTAGCCTTGAAGAATTTGTGACCCATGCCCACGTCCTGCCTGGGTGTGCAGCACCTCTGTGCCCAGCTGCACTGCCCAGCATCCTCCTCCTTGTCCCTGCTGACCAGTGTGGCATGAGCAGGACTGGGGGAGCAGGATATGCCCCTGACACCTGATCTCCATTCCCTCCTGGCACAGGAAGAGCTGATGAACAACACGGAGTTAGTGCAGAGTTACCGGCAGCAGATCGGCAGCGTGGTGAACCAGTTCAACCTCCAGCTCTTCCTCAACATGTATAACAGGTGAGTGCTGCAGGCAGCCCCTGTCTGTGCCAAGGTGGGGGGCTGCAGTGCTGGTGGGTGGCTCTGAGGTCACTGTGGGGATCCAGACCCGTGTTGGGTGCTGTCATCACCCTGTTGTCACCTCCAGCATAGGCAGGCAGCAGTGCAAAGTTGTCTGCCACTGCTGGCTGGGGATGTGGGAGTGGTGGTACCTGTGCCAGAGGCTTGCCATGTCCCAGAGCCCACCACAATGGGTGCACATCCCCTGGTCTCCTCTCGCACTGGATGCTGGCACAGGCCTTGGAAAGGGGGCGGAGATGATGTCCCATGTGTGCAGGAGGTTGAGAGCCCTGCCACTCTGCTGGGTGCTGCATCCCATGGCATGGGCTCTGCTTGGGATGGCTGTGGCATCCTCCTTCCACAAGGTGCTGGGACAGCGGGGCTGGGTGCTGCTTCCAAGGGCTGGCAGTGCCACAGTTCTTGTGCTATGGCATTGGTGGTGGCATCTGCCCATGGGCTCATGCTGACCCTCTTTTTCCTCCATCAGCCGCAGGGACCTGGACATCAACCGGCCTGGGACTGTACCCAATGCCAAGACGCTGCGGTAAGAGTTGTGCTGGCATGGAGGGGTCCCAGGGCAGTGGAGCTCACCCAGCCCAAACCCTGACTGTGCCCCTTCCTCCTCTCACTTCCAGCTGCCCCGTGATGCTGGTGGTCGGAGACAATGCGCCCGCTGAAGAGGGGGTGGTGAGTGATGGTGTAGTGCCTGTCGGGTGGCACACAGATGATGCCCATGCGTGGGCACGCACATGTTCACTGCCTGCTCAGACACATGTCAGCTCCCATGGGAGCTGCGTGGGAGCGTGCTCATGTGGGCACCTGTGCACATGCATCTGTGCATGGTTGCCACACCTGGAAAACCTCCCCTTTTTCATATGCCCAGACGTGCTCACAGTGTGCCCACTCAGATGTGTCGGCACACGGGCACACTCCCTGCTTGGCCTCGTGCACCCAAACAGCCGCTGGGGTCCTTCCACAGATCCACGTGGTTGTCCACCCTTGCACAGTCAGCCACAGTAGTGTGCAGGTGGCCACATTTGTATGGAATGTGTTACTGCACACTCGCCCCCCTCCTCCATCACATGTACCTCTGTGCACGTGCACATGAGCACCCTTGTGTGTGTGTACACACGTGTGTGACACACGGAATGCCTCACCAGCCACCTTCAGCTCCCTTTCCAGCCCTCACCCACACACTGCCTGGTAGAAGGAAAGTCCCCTCTGTCCCCATGGCAAGGGAACGTCATTCTGCAGGCTCAGGCCTCGCCTAGTGTCCTGTCTCCTCCTGGCTAGGGTGGGATATGCCAGCTGGAATGCTGTGAACCATTGGTGGTACATGTGGGCTACTTCTGCTTGGCTCAGGGCTTATGTAATTTCTCTCACCCACAGGTGGAATGTAACTCCAAGCTGGATCCCACCAACACCACCTTCCTGAAGGTAGGCCAGTGGCAAGGGGCAGCTGGGAGGTCCCTGCTGCCCATGAAGTGCCCCACTGCCCTTTGCCCCAGGGCTGCAGAATGTCCCCATCTCCCCATTCCTGGTCCCTCCTGGCCATTGGGGCTGGGGATGTATGGGGAGAGCAGGGTGGCCCCAGCAGTGGCATCCTGTCGTGGGTACCAGGGGATGGTGGATGGTTCAGGCACCCTCCCAAACTAAGCAGGACCTTCTCTCTGCAGATGGCTGACTCTGGCGGGCTGCCTCAGGTCACACAGGTGAGCCCCCACAACTTCCCCAGTTAACTGGATATACTGGGCTCTGAGACATGTACTGGTGCTGTCCCTGGCTAGCTGGGAATGGGCTGATAAGGCCATAGGGGTCTTGTGCAGGGGCTGCCAGGGGTGGCCTGGGGCTGAGTGGGGATCTCAGCCTTGGTGCTGCCTCAGCTTAGCCAGCTCTCTCCCTACAGCCAGGCAAGCTGACCGAAGCCTTCAAGTACTTCCTGCAAGGCATGGGCTACAGTGAGTGCTGGGGCTGGGCATGGGGCTGGAGTGGGACTGTGTGTGCACATGTGTGTGTGTGCCTGTGTGCATGTGTGCTGACCCTGCTGCCAGAGAGGACCCTGGCACCGCTGTGTGTCCATCCTGATGGAGAGCTGCATGTGTCTGTGACTCTGTATGTGCAGGTTTGGATCATGTGTGTCCGCAGGGGCACGGGATGAACAGGCTCTGTGTGCACACAGGTGTGTGTACAAGGGCTCTGTGTGTACATACGTGTGTGGACAGGGTCTCTGTGCAAGCGTGCACATGTGTGTGTGTTCGTGTGTGCACAAGCAGGGACTGTGTGTGTGCAACAAAGACGAGCGAGTCCATGTGCACAAGTCTGTGTGAACATGTGTTTGCTTAGGTCCATGACCACGTGTGTGTTTGCAGGTGCATTGCACGTGTGTGTGTGTGTGTGTGTGTGTGTGTGTGTGTGTGTGGTAGTTCTGTGTGCCCACGAGCAGGTCTGTGTGCAGGCACACGTGGGGCTGGGTGGGGGCTCCTGGCCCAGTGGAGCCCAGAGAGGGCTGATGCTCTCTCTCTGCCCTCCCTGCCCTTCTCCTGCTCCACCCCTACCAGTCACCCACCTGAAGGATCGGAGGCTGAGTGGAGGCACAGGTACCGCTCAGAGCTGCTCAGCCCATGCCCGCTGCTGCATGGTGCCTGCCTGGCCTGTGCCCTCGAGCTGCCTGGGCACCTTTGGGAGCAGCCTGGGTGCGGGACTGGCCCTTCCCAGCCAGATGCCCACTGCCTCGCTCCGCTTTGCCTGAGCCGGGGCTGGGGGCTGAGAAATGGCACTTGGAGAAGCCCCCCTCCATGCAGGCACAGCCTCAGCAGTGTGTCCGCTGTGCTCTCCTCCAGCTGTCCAGGAGCTGTGCCCATCGGGCATCGTGGCTGGGGGAGGGTGTCACCTTCCCTGCACACCTTGGGGAGCTGGGGGAGTTCCCATCCCAGCTCACTCCTTCCCTGGAGTGTGACAGCCAGGGGTCCCCACTGCCTGATGCCTGGAGGTTGCATGCCCAGGAGTGGGTCTGGTGTGCAGCCTGTCCCAGGGCTACCCGGCCCTGCCCTGCCGTCCCTTACCAGCCTGGAGCTGCTCATGTTGTCACAGCACTGCTTGCTGCAAGCTTGTGCCCGGGCTCATTCGCATCGGGGAGCGGGACCGGTGGCAGTGTTGGCTCAGGTCCCGGTGGTTTTCGGAGGGAGCTGAGCACCCTGGCCGTCTCTCTGTGCCCGTGCAGTGCCATCTGCCAGCATGACCCGCCTGGCACGCTCCCGCACGGCCTCCCTCACCAGCGCCAGCTCTGTGGATGGCACTCGCCCACGTGCCTGCACCCACTCGGAGAGCACCGAGGCCATGGGGCAGATCAACCACACCATGGAGGTATCGTGCTGAGGTCCATGCCCGCCACCGACGTCTCCTTCAGAGCCATCTCCCATCCGTCAGCATCCCGCCAGCACCCACCTGCCCCGTGGACATCCTCCACCAGGGCCCTCGCTTCTTTGGGGTCAATTTGTCTTCTTTGCCGCTGGCCTCACCCCCTTGTCTGGTACAGGAGAAGGAGAGGGGCTTTGTCCAGCAGTCACACATGGTTCTGCACTGGTCCTCACCCTCCCTAGCATCGGCTTGGCCCTGGCTTGGGAGGGTGGGTGGCAGGGGGACAGGGCCAGGATGGGACAGCAGGGTCAGGGTGGTGAGATGGGGACGGGATGTTGGGATGGGACGGGATGGTGGGATGGAACAGGACGTGGAGAGGACACAGGAGGTAGGTTGGTCCCCCAAGGTCAACTGATGGCTGAACAAGTCAAAAGGAAGACAGGAACAGGGAGCAGCACTTATTGGGAAGTCACTGGTCCGTTCTTAGGGATGCAGCTTCCATTTCTCCCTGATGGCCCTTTCTGGGGAGAGCTAGCACAGGATCCCCCAGCACACCCAGGACCTGCTGCCCCAGAGCTGGCTGAGCCTTGTGAGAAATCACATCCCAAACTTTCTCTGCCCTAGTCATGTACCCTGAGGGCTGCCCCAGGGCAAGTGGAGAGGGGTCAGCCCTGCTCCAGAAGCCATCAGGGCAGGAGGGTGGCATGAGTGTCCCCCTGCCTCTGCCCATGCCCTTGCCTGTGATGGCACTTCCTTGGTCCCTTGTTGCAAGAAGGATAATCACCACCTGCCACAAAAAATGCACCGGGAAGGGGGCAGTGAGCTTGCTTGGTCCCTGCCACACTGTCAGTTCCCCTCCCAGCTCTTGGGCTGAGGCTGCCAGGGCCCAGAGACCACTGGTTTTGGGGATGTCACACAGCAAATCCCACCTCCAGTTTTGCCACAGCCTGTGGGTGTCACCACCGTGGAGCCATTAGCAATAAGATGAGACACTCCCCCTGCCATGCTGGGGAACCCTCAGCACCCTCTGCCCCACAGGGTGCATCCCCGCAAGATGCTGGCAGTGTGGGGTGACCCATGGGACATGGGGAGCACACCAGTGTCTGGCTTTGCCTACAGAGCTGGCCAGACCCACCATGGCCCTCCGAAATCCACACCCCCCACCTCCAGCATTCCGCCTGCGCACTGAGCAAGGCGTCTCTCAAGGGCTTGGCTCCCCCCGAGCCGTGGGGCCCCATCTGGACTCTGGGTGGGTCTGGTCTCTCACAGTCGGCACGGAGATCCATGTCATCCCATAACCCCACCACTGGCCCGAGCTGCCAGAGCAGCAGAGCCCAGCCCCTCCTGTGCCCGGTGTAAGGCACAGGTAAGGCCCTGGCTCTGGTGATGGGTGCTCAGGTCTTCGTAGGTGTTCCATGGGGGACCTGAGCAGGGACCTGTAAGGAACCCACCGGGTGCCACCATCTGGGCGAGCAGAACCAGCCCGCTGGGAGCAGGTCCCACCCAGCCCTACAAAAGCATTCACCCCCCCCTGCCCCAGACCCCATCTGTGCTCCCCAGTGAAGGACACACAGGTCCTGGGGCTCCCAACGGGTGTATGAGGGCTTTTGGCCCTGAGACCTGTGCCCCGCACGACCCCTCATAAATTAAAAAGCCACCCCAAAACACCAGTGTCCCCGTTTGTCCCCCACTTTGTTCTGCTGTGTGCTTCCTCCTTGGTGTGACTCTGAAAGCTGCGTAGCTCCTTTTTACGGTAGATACTGCTGCGATCTCTTGTTTTTTCAGCGTGTCTTTCCAGATGATATATATATATAAATACCTATACATAATATATATATAAGGGTTTGCCCAGTCCCTGACGTTTTTGGGTTCACTCCCCCTTGCATTCTTGTCCAAGCAGTGCCGTGTGGTTTCCCTGGAGGTGGTGTGGCTGTGCTCGCCTTCAGTTCCTCACCTTGGTTTTGTTGGTGGGTTTGTTTGTTTTTCCCTGGTGGTTTGTTCTTTTGATTTTTGTTGGTTTTCCTTTTTTCCCAGTCACAGCGGAATTTAATGCATTTTCCTGTCTTGAGTGCAGCCTGATTTTGTCACAGCGGCATCAAGGCTGCAGCACTCGTGAGACAGCAATATGTAAACCAGATTTAACTAACCTGTTGCTGTAGAGAGGATTTACTGTGTTGGAAATAAACCAACAAACTAATAAAGATGTTGAGAACCTGCTGTGCTCTTTGCAACATGCTGCAGGGAAATGGGTCTGAGCCTGCAGAGATCTGGCAGGCAGGGAGGAGAAGGTGGGACACCTTGTCCACCAACCTCACTAGGGATGCCCATGGAGGAAAGCCCAGCACCCCATGGTGCACGGGGGGAGAAGCTGTGGGGTGTTTTGGCTTTGGGGTGCCCCATATGTCAGGAGTGGATGAAGGCTGGAGAGCTGCCAGCTGTAGCCCAATGAGGTTGGTTCCAAGGGGTGCCCACTGGGGAGGAAAAAGACCCATGGCTGCACAACTCAGGGGATGAGCAGAGTCCTTGGGAGATCCAGCCTCACTGTCCTCTACCAGGACTGCAGGCTTCCTGTTTGTCTCCCCATCAAGGTCTGAAGGTTCCAGGCCATAGCCCTTTCCAAATGCATGAAGCCTTCCCTGGGAAGGATCATTTCCTTACATCCTAGTCCTTGTCCCTGCTCCAGTGTGTCAATGTCTGCCTTGTACAGGTCCAGACTGGTCCCAGTCCCTGAAGAGGGACCCAGAGCCTCTTCACATTCATGGTTGCCTGGGGCGGGCAGAGAAGAGCCTGGACACATGGGGAGGGAATGCAGACTGCCAAGACTGAGCTGAGAATTGGGCAGGCAGCCCAGGAGCCTTTCTTGGCTGGCTTGCCTGGAGGGGTCTGCTGGTTGCCCCCCATGGCCAGGGTGAGCTTCATCTGTGGGTTGGGGGGTGTTACACTGTACACCCTTATCACTGAAATGCTGTAATGCTGCTGGACACATTCAGGACATACTTTATGCTATACAGATGGCTGGGATGGGATAACTGTCAGACAAATGATTTCCACATTCTGACTGAATGCAATTCACAGAGCACTGGATGCTGAATGCTAACAGACTGCAACAGAAAGAAAACTAACAACTACCTATTCCTACATATTAAAACTCCTCTTCTGTACTTCAAATATTGACTTAAATAACCTGTTTTCTTGGGATCTGGCACATCTCACCGCTCAGTCAACTATGGAGTATCTCAGCAGCTTTCTGGACCAGAAGTGAGCACATCACTGAAGTTTCCCTTCCCTTATGTTTACCCAAGAAAGTATGGTCACAGCTTTTTTTAATACTGCCAGTAATACTCACATGAAAACTGGCTCTTGATGATGCACGGGTTTTTATTTCTAGCAGGAGGAGATAATTTAATACATGTAATTCCTCAGGGGAACCTGCAAAGGGACGGGAGCAGCAGGGCAGAAAAAAAAGTTCAGGCTGCTTTTTCTGGCCAGATATGGATGCCATTAGTGAGGAGTGAGGGAGCCATATAGGTCAGTGCCTCAAATAGTGCATGAAAATGCGACTCAAAGGGTCAGAGCCTGTGGTGCTTCTGTGGGGTTGCACTGCCACCTGGTGTGGTCTGCAGTGCTCACAGCCTCTACCCAGCACTGCCTTTGCCTCCTTGGTTTAAAACACCTGCCAAAGGACAACAATGCTGATACAAATGCTGATATTTGTGTCTGGTTATGTAAACAGATAGGAATATGTCAGCATACAAGTACGGGAATCAAAAGCAGCTGAATAATGGGAACAGTCATTCCTTCTCCATCTGTCACAGCTGCAGAGGAGCTGCCAGGACAGAGTTACTGCAGGTTCCTGCCAATTCACTGCCCAGGAATGCTTCAGCCTTTACAGCTGACTGTGTTTATGTCCCCAGGTGAGCAGGGCTTGGCAAAGGTCACTGTGTTTGTGCTGCCAGGCAGGTGAGGCAGCCCACAGCCTCCCCCGTGAGTGTTAGCACAGCCAGGTATTCCTCTCCAGACAGGCCTTCCTCACTGAGCAAACGCCATGAGGGAACTCTGACTAACATGGCCATGAGGAAAAGTCTCATCCTCGAGATCAGGTGGTGACAACAGTTAATTTCCCATTGTTTTCTAAGGCCTTACTACATTCACACCCATCATTGAAAAGAGAGGGCTGGAAGCATTTAATGCCCTCAAAATCACAGAGTTGTTAGGATTGGAAGGGACCTCTGGAGATCATTGAGTCCAACCCCCCTGCCAAGGCAGGGTCACCTGGAGGAACGTGTGGCACTGGAACATGTCCAGGAGGGTTGTGAATGTCTCCAGAGAGGGAGAATCCCTGGGCAGTCTGTTCCAGTGCTCTGACACCCTCAACATAAAATTCTTTCTTATATTGAGGTGAAACTTCTTGTGTTTTACTTTATGGCCATTGCTCCCCGTCCTGTCGCTGGGCACCACTGAAGAGTCTGGCACAGCACCCTTGGCACCCGCTTTCGAGATATTTATACGCATTAATGAGATCCTCTCTCTGTCTCTTCTCCAGACTAAACAGGCCAGCTCCCTCAGTGTCTCCAGGTAAGAGAGGTGCTCCAGACTCCTCATCCTCCCTGTGGCCTCTGCTGGACCCTCTCCAGCAGCTCGTTGTCTTTCTCGTACTGGGGAGAGCCCAGCACTGGACACAGCGCTCCAGGGGCAGAGAACCCCGAGATTCCCAGAGCTCAGCTCGGCCGGGACCCCCTGGATGTTCCGAGCCCCTCGGCGGCCGGGCTGTGACGGCTCTGCCGGGCTGTGACGGCTCTGCCGTGGAACTACAGCTCCCATGGTGCCCGGGCCGGCCGGAAGCGCGGGCGCTGCGGGGGCCGCGGGGGGAGCCCGCACCGTGCCCATGGCGGCGCTGAAATACGCGGGGCTGGAGGACACGGACAGCGAGGAGGAGCTGCCGCCGGGCTGGGAGGAGCGCACCACCAAGGACGGCTGGGTTTACTACGCCAAGTAAGGGGAGGCAGCGCGGGCGAGCCCGCCTGGAGCGCTCTGACCGCCCGGAGCCGCCGGTGCTGCCGCCCCGGAGCGCGGGTGCGGGGCAGGACCCGCCGCGTCCCGCCCGGTGCAGCGCGGACGAGCTGGGGGGCTCGGGCAGGGGGACCGGCGTCCGTGGGACTCGGTTTCCGCGTGTGGGCTGGGCTGTGACAGCCGCAGGGACAGCGGCAGCCGCCCCTGGTGAGCCCGGCGCGGTCGGTGCGATGCGGAGCCACCGCCGCCCGCCCCGCGCGGGGATGATGCTGGAGCCGCTCCTGGATGCGGGAGGGACCCGTCGCGGAGCTGTTTTCAGCGCACCTCGTGGCTCTCCGGGTTGAGCCTCACACAGTGTTGTGGGTTTCTTAGTTTTCCTCCGCCTAGGAGCAGAGGAGAAACAGGTCCGATGGAAGTTAGGAGCTGTAGGTGCAGTCCTTCACCTCTTCATGTGCCACAACTTGAGCAAGAGAGAAAGTTTCGCTTTTAGCACCATCTGCTCGTGCCACTGGAAGTGGTTGTGTCCTCGCAGGTTACAAAGGGGTTGTGCCACAGAGGGACCTAACTCAGGGGAATGTATATTTATACACTTTCTACTTTTGTGTAGTTTCTGTAGCCATGCTGATCTTGGGATATGTTTTAGTCTGTTTAGAGCTACAGAATTTATTCCCTTCCACAAAAAGGGGGGAAAGTATAGTTTATTCTCACCTGTGGTGAGTTGGCATCTCCCTCCCAAGTTCTGCTTTACAAACATTGGTCAGAATGTTTTTGTTTATCCACACTTTGTTTGTAAACCCTGCAAATTCTCTAGATGTTTGTTTTTCTTAGGCCGAGTGCCTGTATATTTCCTTTGATTTCAAAAGCTCTTTCCGAAAGGAGTCACTTGGTAGTGATTTGTAGCAAACCTACAAAATAATGAGATACTACTGAGTGTAATTTTTACACAATTACTTCAACAGGCCAATTTCTTAACTGTTGTGAAACTGGACTGATTCAATTTAATGACATGAAATGAATATATCTTTATTGGTTGAAAATCTATCCCAGTGTGTCTAAAAATATATTTGACATGAACAGGTTGCTACCTTTAATGTATGCTCTGTATCTGTGATACCTCTGCATATTCTGGAAATTTGTTTTAAACCTCATCAGCAGTATGAACTTGGTTGGAATAACATGATTTTGATTTTAGACTTTCAAAGGTGTTTATGATGAGTTAGGTGTGCACACAGGTGGACAGTCATTTCTTTGTCAGGCTGCAGTAATTTGGTTCAATGTCTTGCAGCTTGTGCAGGTCACACAGGTGCAATTGTTTAGTCTCAGATCCCCAGCTGTGATTCCTGTAATACCTGATGTTGACACTGTGGGGTTGTTGTAAGAAGGGAAAGTTGCTTATGTTGTAACTTGCTGTTGGTACTGGGCCTGGGGGTTAGTGGTTATTTATGTATATTATTCAGTGCTGTTGTCAGTCTTTATTTCACACTTGGGCAGCTGTCATTTTGGACACTCAGGTAATCCCTGCCTGACTCTTAATATTACAACTTGGTTCCTATTTAAAAATATTTAATGGAAGATAAGATTTTAATATGCAACCTGATTTTAGCACTTTGGATATCTTAAGACCTTGTTTATGTGCAGACCACTTTGCCTATTAGTCTGTAGTCCAGAAAACCTTATGAGAGAGTAATGTGATAACATTATCAAGAATATTAAATAAATATCCTTCTATTCAAGGCCTGTGGATAAACTTAACTGTCCAAAGCTGCAACTGCTCATGTAGAAATCCAACTTACTTAGCTTATAGCCTGCAAATCATTATTATTAGGCAAGAGTTTTAGAAAGGTGCTTTTGTAATTTGAAAACTTTCTAGTATTATTATTACTAGCTTGGGCTTTTTTTTTTTCCTTATTCCAACCAAGGTTCACCATCTTTTTGAATTCTTTTCTGAATCTGTTAATGTTAGTTTTTAATAAGTTTTGGGTTTTCTTTCGTCTCATAAGTAACAAAACTTAGATTGGAAGTCAAACATTTATTTGAATTTTTATAGATTCCTGTCCTCTCTGGTTAGTTACTTTCAGAACTGTGGCAATATTTTGGATTACATCTGAAAGGTTATTAGGCAATTGTCTAAAATCTTTAACTTTTCTTTTCCTGCAGCCACCTGGAAGAAAAAACACAGTGGGAACATCCTAAGTCTGGGAAGAGGAAACGTGTTGCAGGAGGTTTGTGTTAAGCTTTTGTAATGAACTGAAATTATGTTACAAACATAATTTCCTCCACAAGCCTCAACTGATCATTAGTTGACACTAATCACCAAGACAAACTGAGCTGGCAAAATACAGATGATTTCAGTGGGGTTTTGCTTCTGTGATTGAAGTAGGGTGATCACTTTGCAGTTTTATGGCTTTCTTGGATTGCTCCATAAGGTCAAAGTACCATTTCTAGGTTAGAGGGCTTGTTTTAGTGTGGCTTGTAAAGCATATAGTCCGAGTCTGGAGTTCTCTGATTGGGTTCTGATTTCCTGGTGTCTATCAGATAATATTTATAGTTGAATTATATTCTTTAAAGACCATATTTCGTTAAAGAATATCCCTGGCACAGAAGGAAGTCTTGTTAGTTTTTGTTTTACTTGTTTTCCCCAACTCAGTTGAACATTTGTGCCAGAACAGGAGGGAGACAATGTTGCAGGACACTTCCAGAGGAAAATGGCTTTTTAAGGGCCTTGGATCAGAGCCTTAAATTAGATCTTCCCAAAAACTTCTATGTGGTGCACCTGGGGGTACTATACTATTGGCAAACCATATTTCTTTTGGCATTGGCAATCTGACTATAAGTGGAATGTTTTCAGCCAATCTTGTGTTGATCAAATTAAAATGAGTACTTTTCAGCTGGGGTTAGAAATACTGAGAGTGCCATCTGTTAAGTATTTCTGTAGGATCTTTTATATAAGAATTTGTTTTGTAAAGATTTGTCATTTTTGTTCTTTTATCTGTCCTTCTAACTTCATAGAACCATAGAATCATTTAGGTTTAATGTATCTTGTGCCCACTTGAGGGTTGTGATCTTTCAATTTTTCCTACATTTAGTTCAATGTTTTTTGCTGTTTACTTTGTCAGGGATAGATACTAAACTGTGAGCAGTGTAGATGTGTGTGTACTAGGAAGCATGACTGCATTTTGCTGGTTTGTGCTATAACATGAAATAATCTATATGAAGATTTTTTTTTTTTTAGATTATACTTAACCTGCTAGTTGTTACTTTTGTATGGGATCTCCTGTGTGTTGTACTCTTATGAGAGAGCAGTTGTTTGTGATTGGGGAAGCAATCCTTCTTTCAAGTTCTGATACTCAGGTGCAGCACCTACAGAAATAATGCAGAATTGTGTCACATCTGTCTGGGAAATCACTTAAACTTCATATTGGGGTGTACTCTAATGCCTGAAAATAAAGTTAGTATTTTATGTGCTTCCTAGATCTGCCATATGGATGGGAGCAGGAGACTGATGAAAATGGACAAGTCTATTTTGTAGAGTAAGTATGTCAAACTGTAGAATATGTTCAAGTAGGACAACTGTTACATGCTGAGTAGCCTTTTGAGTTATGATGCTGTGACAGTATCAGCTGGGAAGACAAAGAGATTAATAAGTACAGCTTCAGAATCCACATATTAGAGTTGTAGCAGTGTCTAAACACCCTTTTCTGGTCTTCTGAATTCTTCCACGTGGGTGAAGTGCTTGCACATCCACATCTCAGGATGTGAGCTGACCCTCAGGCAATATTTATGTAGGCTCATTTTGTTTGTGTACCTTTAGGGATAAACTCTGTATCAGGAACTTTAAAAACATACCCAGAACTTTGTGTCTGGTTGGTAACATTGCAGTAATGCTTTAAACATACAAGGCAAAACCAGAATTGTTGCAGCTCTGACTCGCCTGGAATGTAAAGCACAGACAGAGAAGAGGACAGGGGCAGATCTAGCAAAGAGTTTTAGAGAAGTGGGAGGGGAGGAAGTTCACAGAAGCAGAAAAATATTTCTGGGCATGTTTCTGTTTGTGTGTTTAATGGCAGGGTGAAAGTGGGGTAATTATCTTAAACCGACTTATTAGAATAAAGAATATTCAGAGGCCAAAATAGCAAGTGTAGCCTTTCTGTCCTGTACCTCAGGGCTGAAGACTGAAAGTTGTTGCTTATTGTGTCTTTCTGATAATTGTCTGAAGAAAACTAAAACATGGTTTTATAGAGTTGAGCCTGGTCCAAATTGTGCTGTTTGCTGAGCTGATGTGAAGCTGGTTTTTTTTCAGTTGTTTGAGCAAAAAGTGCTGAGCTGCATTTGCCCTTGGTGTATTGTTTCAAGGAGTAGTGTAGGCCCCTTTTGTAGACCTCCTAAGAGAACATGATCTTCCCTAGTATAATGAGATTTTTTTTATTTTTCCCTGACAAAATTCTGCCTTTTATGTCAGGGGTTCACATGAAGTTCAGAATGGCTTGTGATGTGTGTGAATACAATTAGTAATGGATGTTGTCACACCTGGGAAAATGTCTGATTAAAAAAAGTAATTGGGATGATTTTAACAAAACTGAAAAAAGAAATTTGATTTTTTTTGGAATTTAAAGGATCCATTGGGACTGTACACAAGATTGGTTGAAATACATTTAAAATCTAAATGCAGAGTACAGAAGGGTTCAAGCAGTTAAATTTTTGTGTTCTTTTGCAGCCACATAAACAAAAGGACTACCTACCTTGACCCAAGACTGGCCTTTACAGTTGAAGATAATCCAGCAAAACCTGCTACTAGACAAAAATATGATGGAAACAGTACTGCAATGGAAATACTCCAGGGTCGTGACTTGAGTGGGAAAGTGGTTATAATCACAGGAGCAAATTCAGGAATAGGTAGGTTAACATGACACAGAAGGTAAAATATGACAAGCTTTGTCTTACTGACTGCTTTGTTGTTTAAAGATCTGTGTACTTTTGGTATTCAAACTTGATTTGCACTTTTTTCATGTAAAACCCTTAGTTAGAAAACTGTTTTTTTTTTTTTTTTAAAAAAGGTGTGGAGAATTTGGAGCTTACAGGAGAGCTACAAGTGCTGAAACAATTGATTTTTGACTAGAAAAATATCGAGGGAGGCATTTTACATCATGTAAATGTATGAAGCATGACTGTGAAAGAGCAGGGAAATTTCTTTTTATGATCTTGGTGGCTAGGACAAGGAGTAAGGTTTGTAAGGCTGCAGGGGAGTTCAGATAAAGTATTGAAAAAAACTTCCTACGGGCAGCAAGTGAACTCAGGTAAAGATTTTTCTAAGGAGGTTGTGGAATTTTTATTACTGAAGGTACTTTCAAGTGAATTTGATGATGAACTTGTATCGGAGTGTTTTACTCGATGCTCCTTTAGGGCAAAGAAATATGATTTATGACCCTTAGAAATCCCTGTTAGTTGTATTGTCTATGAGGTTCATAAATCCTTTCAGACACCCAGCTTGTTTAGGTATCTGCTACATAGTATTGCTTCTATAGTTGGTGAGTATTTGAGAGATTCTAATTAGCTGCTTTTGTTTCATTTTACAACGAAGCTTTGTGTTTAGGGGCTTTGCTTTTCTCCTCAGAAGACAGGATTCCTTCTCCAACTTAATTTGCTAAGCTGCCTGAAGTTTCACTCAGCAACCTGCCCAGGATAATGTTGTTTTCTGCGAATTAAATTTGTGGGGGAGCCACAAATATTAAAACCCTGGTGTGGTTTGGTGTTAGATTTGAATTTTTTTGGTAAATGGGGGAATCGATGTAAATCCTGGGTCACTGTTGATCTTTTGTTCCCTTTTGTGGTTTGCATTTTTCTTCATGATGGGATTGCATCAATACTGAAAGAGACTTTATGCAGTTGTTTGGTGGGGTTTATTTTAGTTCAGGATCTTGACTTAAATACGTTTTTGAGGACATTGTAAAACCTTGGAGATGTTCTAGAAAATGGATTAATAGCAGGACTTAGCACTCTGAATTCTCTTGGTCTTTACTTCTTAATTATTTAAGGGAGTGTTATCCCACAGGAGTCAGATGAAGAATTTAGAGCTTTATTGTGGCTTGCAATTTAGGCCTTTAACAGGACATGCCCTGTTGCCATTGCCTGATGTGCTACTACAGATTGGCATTGCAGTTGGGGCAGCAAGTGTTGTACTTGTGCTTTCTAGTAAGGTCTACATTCCAAATTCTTGGTACAGCCTGTCTCTGCCTTGCATCCAACAGCAGAATGTGCTTTGTGTGCAGCTTTGCAGTCTCAGAACGTTTAAGAATCACCTGGACTCAAAGGGATTTGCCTTCAGCAGGAACAGAACTGCCATTCAGCCTCGCTGAATGAAAGTGTTTCAAATATGGCAAAATGTTAATCTAAGGTAAATGATGGTTTTGTCAAGGTTTTTTGTTTTTTTTTTTCCCCTGTTGCTCCCTTTAGTTTATAATCTGGGTTGATCACAAGTAATGAATCATATCCTTGCATCAGATTTTCTTTGCTTGTGACATACATGCCCCCCCATATATATATATATTTGCACACACATTCTTTATTTCTATAAGTAGATGAGGGCAGGATATCACCCCTGCTCAAAAGCATACCAAAAATAGTAGGACCATTAGTGAAATAAGCCTTGGGCTTGTTCTGCTATATGAGGTTAAGACATGAGGAGTCCACAAGTATGAAGGTGATGCATGAGTAGTGTCAGTTTGTTCTCTTAAAATCAGTAAGACTTATTGAGGAATTATTATTACTATTAAAGAATTGAAGGTAGTGGGCACTTTTGTGTGTTGTTTTTCTGTTTAAAGGTCTTGACATCGGGTTACAAAAAGTACTTCCCCAGCCTGCAGCTGGTATGGGTGAAGTTGTGCTCTCTAATATTTCCACTAGAGGTCTGTGTTGCTCTTTGAAAATACTTAACAAAAGCGACCTGGTGCTTTTCCCCCCCCTGTTAGTAACTGCTCCTGTAATTTTGTTGTTTGCTTTCTTAATTATTAGGGCTAGAATTTGAAATTATAAAAGCGTATCAGCAGTTCATCTAGGTTTTAATTTTATACAGAGGTGTGATGTTTGCAGCTGTATGTGAAAGCAGTCTCCTCAAATAAAACATTTAAACCCCCTCCTATAACTTGGTTTAAATATCAGAGAAACAGTTGTGTGAGTTTTCTGACTTACATAAACATTTCTGTCTGGTTTTAAGGGTTATGTAGCTGTATGACCTTGAGACTACTATGTTTTCTGGTTTTTGTGTTGGGTGCAGTTGCATTTAACCCCTGGTGACTGTGAGAATGTGTGAGTAGTGAAGTGTAAGTAATATTTCAGTATCCCATGGAAGGGCAAAATATATTTGTTCTGTCCAGGCAGGCAGATTCCCCAAAGCAGAGTTTTTCTTAAAGCTTTTCCAAAATTTTATCACAAAACTGTATTGATAATCACAACCAATTAGTCAAACTGGGATTCTAATTTTTCTGCTCTGTGAAGGTCCAAAGAGGCTTGTTAAAGGCTTTTGAAAGGGATGCCCAGAGCAAGCAGATTAATTTTTTTCAAATGCTGAAGAAAATGCAGAAGCCGTAATGTGACTTTGTATATTACTTTTATATTTTAATGTTTTAGATTGTTTCTTTGAAATAATTGTTGTTTAATGTTTTTTTTAATTGGACTTCTCTTTTTTTTTTCTGGCACTTTCACTTCTGTGCAGTGAAGAAGCCTAAGCCAGGAGAGAAGCTGTGTATTAGTTACTATTAATCAGTGATTAAAAGATGAGTCACTACTCCAGTGAGCTTTTGGTCTGCATATATTTATGTGTGAGAAGTTGTCATGTTTCTTTTATTTCTTGTGCAGAACTTCAGCATTAGCAGCTGTTGTCATACTGATGCAAAAGGTTGGGGAATGTGCATATAATTTATCTCAATTAAACATCTGTGTTGCGATATAAAAGTTGTTTTGAATAACTGGCCGTTTAATTTTTATGAGCAATAAATAGATGTTTTCCTATTTTATTCTTTTCTCTCATAACTTTTTCCCAATGACTCTCTGAGCAACCTGATCTAGTGGAAGTGAACCAAGTTCACCAGCAGGTGAAGCAACCTGCTTTTCTCCTCTTAACTACCAAAATACAGTTAGCAGCTGTATTCTTTCATTCTTTCTTTTAAAATTGATGTCTGTCACTCCCATGTCTCATTTGCATCCCCTTAAACTTGAGGATCAGCTGTCTGAAATCAGGGGGAAAGACTTAAAGCTTAAGCTCTGCTTTGAGCACAACTCTCAGAATAGAACCTGTGTAGCTTTTGAAATGCTTTGTATGTTTAGTGAGCTGCATTCCCAGTATCAAATGTTGTAATTAATTGCAGTGAGGATTTGTATATAAGCAAACATGTCTGAACATGGTGAAACCATACAAGGTAACAGTTTGACAGTATCTTGATAATTTACTTAGTATTAATCATTATTGTAACAGGTAGGTGGTTAGATTTGGTTCACACATGGTGCTGCTTTTGTGGTAAATACAAACTATGTAGCTCTGCAATTTCTCTTGTGTTTTTCACTGTATCACCTGCACCTCATTCTGAAATCTCTCTCATGTGGGACATTATTTGAACACTTTACATCTGTGAGCAGTGTAGAATGGCTACCCCTCTTAAATCCTTCTGGTCCCAAAATTTTGGAAACTTTTCTGACCCTCTTGCTGGTAAAGTACAGTAAAATTTCAGTGGTGTGGGATGTGAGATTGCCTGTGTTAATTCTGTTACCAGTAGCATCTAAGATCTGATACTGTCAGGGTGGAAATAGAACTTTAAAATATTGGAAAGCTGGGAGTCTTTTCAGTGAGCATACAATTAATTCAGAAAGAGTCCAAGGTTTTTTTTTTTGTTTTGTTCATCACTTTTATTGTATTAAGAAGCTATTTTCAGTAGCTTTTTACTTTTTTAGGCTTATCAAGGCAGTATAAAAGTAACTAAGCGTATCCATAACCAATACAACACTTGTGGCCAGACTGCTGTGCTGAGACTGTGCTTTTGTGCTTCATACTGACAGAAGTTAATGAAAGTTTGCTTAGTGGGGGAATGACATACTGCATAGCTTCAGAATTCCTGAATTCCTGATTTCAGAGCTGTCATTTCTCTGTATAGTAGTGTTTGAGCACTTCCTATATTGATATTGTTCTAAATCTATCCTGTAGTTAAAAAGCAGAATCTATTTTCAGAGCCTGAATAAAGCCAGGTGTGGTTAACCTTTGTTGTATTTCTTATGCCAATTAAGTAATGGCTATTTAAGCTACTACCAGTAAGAGAAGAAAAATTAAACTTTTAAAGCTTATCTAAATTTCTTTTGAAGACTATTTAAGGCCTCTAAGAGATGCTGGCTACCTTTCACCACTGTGCTCTAAATCTATTGGCGATGGAGAGATCAGAAAAGTATGATTAAAAAGATTGTTTTTACTTCTTAAAGTATCAAAAATTGACTGCTCTGTACCTGCAGAGAAGAGAATTTTGAGAATATGGGGAACTGTTGTAGTTGCAGAAGTTCCTGAGGTTATTTGTGGGCGACAGCATTTTCACTGAGGCTGCCTTCATCAGCCCTCACAAAGAAGGTAACATTTGCTGCATCCTAATTAGACCAGTGAATGGTCTCATTTAAGGCAAACTCTTGATCATATGGGAGGAATAAAACAGACCCTTCACATACCATTGAGGACTTGATTTTATTCGTATTAGTCTGACTGTCTTAAATATGTTCATCGTCTTTTGCTGCATTGCCTGGAGTTTGGTGGTCTAACCCCACGTGTGAATCTGTCAGAAAGGAACTGTTCAGCTCTATTTTTGAGCTAGATGGCGAATTTTCCTTGAAAAATGTGCCCATTTTTCTTCAAAAGCACCGAGTTTATTTTCTAATTTCTCTCGCCCGTTTCCACATGAAATAGTATTTAAAGGGTGTGCAACTGGCAGGGCTTCTGCAGAGGAACTGCTCAACTCAGTCCCCTGTTTCAGATTCACTTTATGATTTCTTGTAGTTTTGGAATTTTTCTTATGCTGGAACACCTGAAAAATCAGCTTGTTTTTGTTGGACAATTTGTTTTGGGGGAAAAAAAATCAGAGAAAATACATCTGCCTGGTTTTGGTCTGTATTATTATTTCTCTCAGTTCCATTCATATGTTGACTTCTAAGATTTGAGTGTGAACTTCTTTTTTTATACGTTTTGTGATGATGAATAAACAGCAAGGTGTTTGCTTTCTAGTAATTATTATTTGCATCCCTTTTGAGAGCAGAAAAAGGGATGTGACATGGGGCAGCAAGCTTGTGACGATGCTTCTTGAATGGTCTTTTCCTGCTATCTGGATCTTTTCCCCAGTTTAGTGAAAGAAGTTCGTTGTCTGAATCAAAATTAGTGTTCATAAATGCATGAATTCCTGTGGATTAATAAGTCAAAACCCCTGCCTGTTTTTATTAAGAAGAATTTCTGTACATAATTCTGTGGTAGCTCAGTGGTGCACAGGGAAGGGAAATGCTGGGGTTTTGCTCAGGGGGAGCATCTCATGTTCTTTCTAAACCAGCATAACTTGTGGTGAACAAACTATTACAGCCTTTGCATGGTTGTATGTTTTCATGCTGGAAGTGTTTCATGTGTGGAGAACTGAAGTGGATATTATTTATGGAGCTTTGGGTTCAAAGTTTATTGTGAGGCAGACAGAAAGATCAGCAATATATAACCTTGGATTATTTTTCTTGGCCAAGTCCTAGCTGGCCCCGGGATTGTTTTCATGGGATACTTTTGTATTTATTGGGCTTTTAAAAGCATGAAAGAATCGTTCCTTGATGTATATTTTAATTTTTTGCGAATTCTAGGCTCCATGTATCACATGTTTTACTATTATAAGCAGCACAGGATGTTAACAGAAAAGCATGGCCTGGGTGCACCTGGGGGGGGGGTGTGCTCTGCCCTGGTAGAATAAAATAACCTCTCAGGAGAAAAACAAGTAACCCACTAAAAACACTGCAGATGTAATTTTTACAGCAGGATCTTCTGCCAGCACAACTGTGTTGTTTAGGGACTGTTTTCCTGCCATCCTTCACCAGCAATGAAGATTTGGTTTTAAATCCCTTTCAAATGTGGTTGGTTTGGGAGGATGAGGGGGAAAAAGCAAATCATCTTTCAGCCTAGTGCAGATTGGTTTTGTGTTGCAGCTGTGTCTTTTATTTTCTTGCTGCCCTGGCTTCAACCAATTGTATTGAAGAAAAACTGTTGGCTTAATGAAGGATTCATGGAAATGTAATGCTGAAAATTTAAAGGCTGAATTTTTTAGGTTCTGTTATCCACGTGCTGTGGATTGAACACCACACCAGTAGCACTACCATGAAAATGTTGGTGTCTGCATAGAAGTTTTGTTGTTTACTTCTTACTTAAATTTAGCCTTTGCTGGTTCTTTTTTTTCAGTCATTTTCTTTGTGCAAGTCCAAAACTTTGTGGCAGATGTGAATTTTGTTGTACCAGTGTTTTGGGGGAATGGGAGTACAGTGGGTTTTTTTCCAGGAGAAACTGAGTCTTGCAGGTTCTATGTTTTTAACCAGAGTAGAGTATTGGGGTAATTGATGTAGAAAAGCACAGTTTATGGAGGAAAATATGACTATGGGGTGGAACTTTTAACTCCTCCTGTTGTAGGATGTTTGTAGCTGTCAGGAATTAGTACTGATGTATTTTGAGCAATTAAAAAAACTTCTAAAAGCTATTATTTCAGACTTTGATTAATGTTATTAGAAGACAATTCTCTTTAATTTACAGTGCTGTATTCCAAAAATTTCAGGCAGGTAACAGTGACTGAGTTTTCCATGAGTGCCATCACTCTGTTTTAACTCTGGCTTAATATTGTGGAATAGTAATATTGCTCTGCTTTACATAAAGCTACAACTGCTTACTTGTAAATATTAAGAGGTCCTCTTGGACTTCTGTAATTTATTTTTCTTATTGAGTAAGCTGAAAATGGTGTCAGATGTTCATACTGCTTTTTCATGTCCATTTTGATGAATCTATTTATTACTTGTGTAATGAGCAGTACACATGGTTGGTTAGCCAAGTTATTGAACTTCATCAACCTTGGCTGGAATTCACAATGCCTGTGAAACTTGTTGTAACATGTAAGAAATTACATCTGGGCTAAAAGGTTCAATAATGATTACTGCTTGTAAAGGAATCTTTTCACAAAGGGTGGGATTGAGCTGTGTGCCTGGGTTGTACTTTCTGGTCCTTGTTTTACAGGGGAAAAACATATTTGTAGAATCCTCTAAATAGGTGGCATTTACGTTCCTGTCTGTTCTTTAAGAATTAGAAAGTCACTTCAGTGAGCCTCAACTTGATTGCTTTTCTGTCTTTTTGAAATATTTCATTTCACAAAGGTTTTTCTTGTTGTTTTATGTGTATTTCACAGTCCAGAGGTGAGAAACCTTTTGTGTGATTCAGTTTGTCTCACTGCAACATTGAACTCAACTCTCTGCATCATCCTGTGCCTTCATGTTTTGAAAACTAATTGTGCTGCAAGAGTTGTTTGAATACATGTACATTTGTATTATTTTGGAAGAGGTTGCTAAACCTTTCCAATTATAGTAGCTTCAGACATGTAGGGAATTTTCTAGGTGCTGTCAACTCCAGTTACAGCCTGTGTGTGCATTAATGGACATGATGTTTTTGGCTTAGCTGGGGAAGATCATCAAAAACAAAAGTACTTTTGTCTTCCTTAATTTTTTTTTTATTAGTTAATGGTATTTGCAGTTTTTAGCTCTGTTACTGACCACACACTTGTGCCTTTCTGTTGTTTTTATTTTCCTTCTGTGAGTGATTTTTTTTCCTTCTCCTTTTTCTGTTTTTTTTTTTCTATTGGCTCATATTTTTAATATGTGAGATCTTTGTAGCTTTCTATTCAGCTCCATAACCTCAATAGTTTTGTTCTTGTAACATCCAGCTGGTTTTGATTTCTTGCTGTCCTTCCACATGGTGGTTTTCAGTACTTCATCTGCTGCTTCAGAAAACTCCCTACAGTCTGTCTTCAAATCTGAATAGTTTTATAGTAATACACTTTGTTTCCTTTCCTTCATTTAATTATAGTTACCTTGGTCACTAAGTTCCTATTCTTAGTGTCTTCTTTGTACTAAAAATACTAGTGAAGTTAGGTTTCCTTGATAGTAATAATATCTGTGTGAACAAGGAATTGTCACAGTTCAGTTTTGGATGTATTTATTTAAATCTTGTTCATACACTGTGACTCGAGGTTCTGAAAAAATGAGTGTTGCTTAGAAATTTCTCATGTTTTTTCTAGGTTATGTTATCTTTGTAGAAGGTATATTTGGTGTCTCCTCATTCTTTGTTCTTTATCCAAGAAGCTTTAACAGCACATTCTCTAATTGGGTTTCCTTTATTTTCTGTACTAAAATCATAAAACTTGTGGGGCATTTTCCTCTTGTGATTAAGCTGCTTTGTGCAAAAAAAAAAAAAGTAAAATCACTGTTTATTTAAAAGTTTGTGAGGGAGTTTGTTAATTCTCCTCTCTCAGAACCAAATTGAGAAAACAGAATCATATTGTGTGTTCGGAGATTCAGGTGCTGCAAGAGATTCTGGTTACATTCCTCTTCTGCCAGTGGCAAGCACGAGCAGCATGTCTTACTTCTGTACATTTGTACTTTGCAGACATTAATTATGCTATTTAAAATTTTGAGAAATGTGTTATTAGTCTTATTGTACTTGTGGAGCAACATATGGCTGCAGTAAGTGACCTAAATTTACAGATTATGTCCATGTCCATATTCCAGTTTGAAGTGGGAGTTGGATTGTTCTGTCACAGGATAAAAAATACACTTCTCTGAACGCTATTCTAATTCTTCAACAGAAGGAGTAATTAAGATATATTAGGAGTAGAAAATATGGCAACTAGAAAAGAAAGAAAGCCTTTTTTGAGAGGTGCTTTGTTTGTTCGGGTCTGTGTCCAGCTGCAAGCAGATGCTGAGGGGTATAAACTTACTCTTGTTGAAGGATTTTTAATTCCAAAGGTAAAATTGGACCATTTTGTGCCTTGCTAAGCAAAGAGGAGTGCCTAAAAATGTGCATGACCTACTTGGCAGCACACTTTTGGCATCCTGAGTGAAGGAAGGTTGTGATCTGTTTCTGAATCTGATCTGTGGTCAAAGGAATACAGCCTGAGACTTCCTGATTCTGTTCATTGCATTTGGTACTTTAAACACTCATCTCTGTCAAAACACAAAGTTATGTATCTAGAATGTAAGGCAGAGATAGGCTTCATAATGGTATAGAGGTAATGTGGTGAATAAATATCAATTACTAGACTTTATACACACAAACTAGGGTTTGGTCATTTAACTGGGGAACTTGTCGTGGGCAGGGCAGACTGACTATGAAATCAGGAATTGTACAGCCTGATTTCTGGGTGGTCTTGAGTGAACTGTTGAACACTAACATTCTGACTGTCAGTAGGAGTGATCCTTTTTACCTAACTCACAGTAATGTTGCAAATTGTGACTCAAGAGTTTAGAGTCCAATGTTGTCGCAAAACCAGTGGGTTTTGGAAAACGTGTAGTGTGCTTGTTCACCTGGCAGGTTTTCCTGTTTTACAGATGCAAAGTTCTGTAGGCATGTATATCTTTGGCTTTCTCATCCCCTGCCCCATACTGGCAAGGTCTAACTTCTTGGAAGATGAAAAAACCTTGGATTCTTGTCATTGAGCTCTTGGGTGGGTTGCTGGTGTTCTGGCTGTTACCACATAGACCTTCAATGTCATCTAAAAAAAATACAGCTTAATTTTGGTGTGAGATGAGGCATGATGTGTTTTCATTTCCTTCTTGAAAGTGTGGCAAAGAGGTATATTTGATTTTTTTTCTTTTTTTTTTGCCCATGGCCTTATGTTATAATTTAATGACTTCTAACCCTTGCTTGTTTTCCATTCTCCTTGCTTTTGTGTACAGATGCTTTTTGTTAATACTGTTCTTATTCTTCATCTTTTGTTTCAGAACTCCATCTCCTGCCTTACTTTGTATGTCGGAACCACATGATGGATCATTTGAGTTCCATAACAGCTTCCCATCTCCCTCTTCCCTTCGTAGTTTAAAGCACACCCAAAAGGTTTGCCACTTTTGAACTAGAGAGACCAATGAACTGCATCTTCCCCGCCTTCAGTTCTTTTCACAGGAACCTGAAATGACTCCTGTATCAAAGTCTTCCTTTGTGCTGCCAAACTAAACAAATTGTCTTATCTCTTGTTGCCCAAAGACAGAGGTGGGGGGTGACTGCCACAAATCAAGTAGCATTGTTTTAATTTTTGTCCTGCTCATCTGTTCCCCTCCCCTGTGATACAAACTGTGAGCTCTTTAGAACAGGACCTGTCTCTGTATGTTTGATTCTATAAGACATCTTTATTTTGTTTTTGTAAGCTGAACTGTGAGCTGTTTAGGGCAGAACCTTGTTTTATTATTTATCTGTAAAATGTCTAATATACATTTTAAAAATCTTTCACTTTGTAACTGATATAAATAAATATCAAGTTTGTTTGAAGAAAAAAATTGGTCCAGTTTGTGTTGTAGTACTTTCTCTGTATCTTTACATAACGCTGAGCATTTCTCATGAAATGTCTTTGAGATTAAAGCTGGGAGGATCTAGCACTTTAGCTGACAGCACAGTATGTCTTTTAATTATTCTGCCTTGGATGAAGTATTCCTCTTCATTGAATTTACTTCTTTTATTAACATTGCACTGTTGTACTTGCCAAAAGGAGATTCAAAACATGCAACTAATTTTTTTTATTATGTTTAATTAGGGCTCAGCTCAGCAATACAGAAACCTATGATAGTCTTGGCTTACAGAGGAACAGAAGTGTACTTGAAAAGAAACTAGACAATTTCTGGCTTTTTTTCTCCATTTTTGCTTTGGTGGGAAAAACTGTTGAGTTGCCTAAAGCCACTGCTGATGCAAAGAGCAGCTTTAGAGAGGGAGAGTTTGCCAACCTCGTTTCTCTGAACTTGGGATTTTAAAAAAAAAATCTGATTAACAAAAAAAAAAAAAAGGCCAAGAGACACAAAGATAAATTTTAAATTCTCTCGGCTGTTTTCCAGTCATTTGAGTAAGCTTGTCTAAGAAGGTGTGTTAAGAACAGCTAAAACAAGGGAGGAGAAAAGCCCCAAAGTTTTGGAAAGGAGTTGGGGGGGGGGGGAAAAGGCAAAACCCCCACCCCTCAAAACAACTTTCAAAATCTAATTGATCCTGGATGTCTGATCAGACTTTCTGTATTCTGTTACCAATGCTCTTAAGGCTGGCGTTTTTCCAGAACACAAACCCTTCAAGAGTGTGGGGATTAGCTGGAAACTGAAACCTCTTTATTGTTGGCCTTTGATACTTGCTACTGATGTTGGGTAAATCCTCAGTGATTTGTGTGTGTGTGTGACTGTTGTAAGTTTTTGTTGCCACTGCCTCTCTTTAGCTCCCCTCAGCTTTGCTGTCAAATGAACCTGCAGGAGCCTGCACAAAAATGTTATTTATTTCCTTAATAATGTATTCAAGTAATGGTATTTATAAATAGGCTGGCTTTATTTAAACAAATAAACAAAAGAAGGGTCACTTATCCCATAGTGACTAAACATTCAAGAATGATTACTAACTGAGAAATGGAGTGCCCTAAATATCATGTCAAAATTTGACTACTCGGTCCTGATCTAGATTTCATCATGATGTTGGTTTGATGTTGACTTACATTATGGGCAGATTTGTTGTTTTCTGCTACTCTAGATTTCAGTTAAATGTTTAATTTAGAAGTGTTTCTTTTGCAGTAAAAATAGTAGTGTGTTAACATAACTGTAGTCTAACAAAATATTTTTTTATCCCTTATGAATATAAGCATATGTAATGCTGAATAATTTAGGGTTCTAATTAAAATGAGGAATATGAGTCACAGCAAAATTAGTTCTGCTTATTTTGAGACAAAGTTGCTATCATCTTGGGTTTCTTTTAAAATGTATGTAACTCTGCTTGGCTTGACTTTGGAATAATACATTTAAATGCACTTTTAGGTGGAAAGGTTGTTTTTGTCTAGAAAATATGAATCTGTGTGTGCTGAGTTGCTGCGTATCCAGGTGCTCTCATGGTAAATTATCTGTTAAAATGGAAGAAGTGTATGCAAACAGAAAAATAAACTTTTTAATAAATTGTCCTTAAACATTTAGTGATAAAACCAAATGCTTTATATATACATGTAAATATCTGTTTGTATTTACATGACTTGACAAGTGGGGAAAAAAAATTAAATCTTTTTTGGGATGATCTGTCCAGTTTAGGATTAAATTTCAGTTTTGGCTTTATCTCCCCTTATGTTTTCATTAAGCTGTTTTAAGACTATCTAACTTAGTTGAAAACCAGTTATTCTGAGTGGTATCTCCATGTGTTTTGTGGGCAGACATTGAGTGGTTGGTGGGAATTGCCTTGACACAACTAAAACAAGGTCTTATCGTGGGACATGACAAGTAGCTTGGCTGTGTATTTAATGTGTTCTCACTGCAGGGCTCCTTCCAGACTGGCTGTTGTTGCAGTGTTTGGGTTGGACAGCAGCACCTCTGCACGGTGAAGGATTGGCAGTGTTTGAATCTGCTCCCAGTCTGTGCCTTTGGGGAGCTGAGACTCTGACCAGGCTCAGGTGTAACAGCTGAAAGGACTCAAGGCCCAGCTTGTGGTCACGTCTGGTGCAGTGGCATCATGAAATGAGTTGGTGGGTGTCTTTGGGCAGTGCAGCTGGAGTAGATACCAGATCTGACTCCAGCTTTGAGGCTCTTGGTTGCAGCATATTTGTAATATGTGTGCCTGACACAGTCACTGTGCTAGAGTTTTTTCTTGCTGGCAAGACTTTAGCTTTCTTTCCCTCAAATGATGCATCTGTAATTTTTTACAGGAACAACAAAACAACAGATATTTATAATCCCATTAATTTAAGGGTGTTTTTAAATATTTGTTTTGTGTTGTGCTCCCCTTGGAGGAAACAAAATATTTTGGGTTTTGTCAGTGACAACAGCAGTGCACTTACTGTTAAGAATAACTTTTCCTTGCCCAGAGCACTGTATTGCAAAGAAGTGTAAGGAGTGCATATTTTTGAATTGGTTAGATGGAAAACAGAACCAATGCATTAGTCACCCTGTTTCGTTTTGGTTGGCTTTTTCTGTGGTTCATGACTCCAAGAAAAACACATTTGTCCAATTTACACACAAAGGGAGAGGCAGGATGTATCTTTCATATAACATCACACTTTTCAATGAAAAGTATCAGTATGTGTCATTGCCATGTGCCTGCAAACACACAGAAACAAAGGCAGCATTAGCATTTCATGGGAATCGCTCATTTTAAAATTGAGTCTTTTAAAAATAGCTTGGTGCTTTATTTGCTTGAAAACTTGCATTTGGAGCGACTTGAATAATGTGGCTCTTAAGGTTTTATCCTAAATATCTATATTGAAGCAGAGTGGATGTGGCCAAGCAATCCTGATGTGGAATGCATGGTGCTTTTTGGGCTCTGAAAGGTCTGAGTGTGTGGGATGGGATCTTTTGCATGTGACTGGCATCACACCACCATACATGTGCAAGCTCTGGGGGATGTTGTACTCTTAAACCACCAGCACAGACAACAATGATCTTGGTTGCAAGATTCTTCCCTAAATCACACGTCATTGTTGTGGTGTTTCAACCTGAAAAGAAGCTTATCCAGAACTCTTCATGACTTTAGCACATTTAAATCTGCTTTACTCCTTTTCTGAGGAAGTGTTGAGTAAGATGATCTGATTCAATGTTTAGGTCTTCCAAGTTTAAAGAAATCTAGTGATGTCTAGGAGACAAGTTCTCTTTTCCATTTATGTGTAGTTCTCTTGGTCCCGAAAATCACAAGACACTTAATCCAATATTTCCAAAACCCCAAATCTATTCTGAAAATGAATAAACTTCATTCTGCAAATGGGGCATTTGTCTGTTTGTAAGAACCCAGTAGATGTTTGCTGCAATTCAGAATGCAGCATCAGGGAGCAGTGTAGTGGGGTGAAAAAGTGAAACCTGAACACAGCTGTGACTGTAACACACACTTTTAGTGATATAATATGTTCGTGCTTACAAAATCTGAGTTGGTTTCTGCTGTTGTACAGTGCATAAGAAAGCCACCAGTGTATGAAAGGCCAGAAATATGCAACACACACAGACCAGGACTTTTGCAATTCTACAGAACACTTGTGTTCACTTAGTTGATCTCGCAGTGTTTACTGTAGTGGCAGGGAAGAAACTTTTCTTCTGGACTCCCTTTTAGTTTCTATTCAAGCTGCCTGTGATGTAGGGCTCGAGGAAGGCTGGGCTTTAAATCCATCCTTGAGCACACATGGATCTTTGGGCCTCCAGAGCCCTTCCATTGATGAAGAGAAAGCAAGAAACAATTCTGAAGAATCCAAGTGTGAGCAAACCCTGTAGGCTTTTACATGGAGGACTAAGCTGTTGCAAAGAAAGACAGCATCACTGTGTTTCAAATATGTTGTTAATGGCAGATCCAAGTTATCCCAGAGCGTTCAGGAGAAGGTAGGGAAACTGAAGAGAACTTGCTGTTGCCTGAAATGTTTTTGAATTTCTTCTTGTGTTTTCAAACTTGCTTGTATTTGAAAAAGAGAAATGTTTTAAAATGTGTAAATGCCTGATGCAAATCGGTTACAAAATGTCCCCCAGTGATCGATGGACTGTATGCTGTGTATTTAAACAAGAAATCACTGAATTGCTTTTCCACTCAGTGAATCCCTTTCTCTGTTTTATAGAGGAGGTGGCACCGTTTGACAGAGCCCTGTACTCCTCTGGTGTATGTTGACACAGTGCAGCAGGCATTAATTGAGCGGTGCTAACAGCTTCTTAATTGAGACCATTAGCTGAAAATCTGCCCCAAAATTGAGTGATAGCAGTCGACTGCAGATAGCCAAGAATGTGAGAGTACTGAACAAGTCATCATAGAAAGTGAAGAATAAAATCAAGTGTTAATTTCTGAGTCTTTATGAAAAGCAGGCTGTAAGAAAGGGCTGAAGGGTTTTAAATGTCTCCAGCAAATCCCATGTGCTTGTAGCTCTCTTGTTAGTTCTGCTCCCCGTCCTTTAGGTTAGCTGGTGATGTAGAGCTGTGCCATAATGTTTATCCTCATGTATGTCTTATTCTTAAACAGGATTTTCACTTCTGAGTGTCAGATTAGAGCTCGTTCAGCTTGAGCACCAGCAGCAAGAGCAGTTGATCTCAGCACAAACTTGAGATTTGCAGGGCAACTGCTTGAAATTAGTTTTATGAAACATTGGCTCAAAATAGGATATTTAAATACTCTATACAACACAGTGATTGCTTTTCCAAAGTGGATGTTATTTAAGCATGTTGTTCTTCTGTCACATTTGGGGGAAGTATCTGTTTAATTCTTTTTAATTGGCTGTCCTTGGTGCTCAAGTCTGTAATCCTGTGCTGTTTTTCTTGTGTAGTTTTTCCTTTCTTTTAAAAAAACCACTGCTAGCATATAACTCGTTGGCAGGCTGTCTGTCTGACCTGGGTTAAATAGCTCTGCAGCTGCAACACCCCAGCACTGTGGTACAGGGAAGATTCACCCCTGGAGGATACCATTCCTTTCCTAGAAAGGAAGCTAAAATCTTTATTGTTAATATATCCCTTCGTGTGCCACTTAAGTGGTGTCAGTCTCAGATTAAGTGATGTTTTAAAAAGGTCTTTTGAAGTCCACAAGAGTTACTTTGGTGGGAAGAATTAAGATTGCTCTTGTTCCTTAATTTTGCATGTCCTTTACAAAGTTGTTCAGATTTCTCTTCCTGCTAAACCCTACTGTGATTTTTTTTTTTTTTTGGTAATGTTTTACTGTTTGGGTGTTTATGATCTTTGTGGCTTAACTTTGGTGTATGAAACCACATTCAATGTGGATTGTGATTCAGTGGTAGTTTTTATAGAGAGGTAAGATTTTTATTTATAGAGTTTAAATGGCTTTGTACTTTACTCAATCCATGTGTTAGGCTGAGGTTTTGAAATTTACTCTGTATTGAAAATACAACTACGTTTTGCTGAAGAACAAATGTTGATAAACTTAGTTAAAGACAGTGAATCTAATAGAAAATGTTTCCTATCCTGCTAGAAGCTTTTCCCCACCTCTTCAAGTTTTTTGACACCGAGGGACCAAAGAATCACTAATTTTTGCAGAACCAAAGAACTAAAGCTGTAAAATGACTTGGACACTGAGGGTGCTTCCAAACTCCTACTTCAGATATTTTACTTGGAAGTTGCATTCTTCTAAGCTCTGTATAGCTGTTTCTTAAACTGTAAAGGTGCTTAATTGTACTGCTTAATGAGAATTTTTAAGTCTATGAGGACATATTTTAAGGACACATAAAAAATGCTGCAGCCTTGAGAGTGAGCAAGTGGGTGTGTGCTTAAACTGCAGTGAGCTCTATGAAGAAGAGATTCTGTTACCTCTTCATGATGTATTTCTGCTGGTAGATGATCTGGAAAGATGTCTTATGAATTATGCCCCACACAAAGTGATAGAAAGATCAAATAGTGATGGTTATGTACAATCCTTACCTATAGCCAGTAATTCAGTAGTTGAACTGGAACTTTTATGTGGTTTGGGGTACCTGGGTTTATTTTTCTCCTTTTGCATATATCCAGCTGTCCTAAATACAGTGCCAGAGTGTTTGTGAATTAGTAATTTAAAATTAGTAGTTCAAAATATGTGTGATAGGGAGACACATCAGCACTAGGCCAGTGGCAGTATTTGAATGGAGGGTTTTTTAGCACGTGATTTTTTGTAAAGATCCAGAACAAGTCTAAGGGGGAAGAATCATGCTATGGAAGCTCAGAAAAGAGTGAGTATGACCTAAAGAGAAGTGCTTAACACTGATCTCTGAATTTACAGAGTCAAGATGGTGTTAAAATGAACTAACTTCACAGCATGCAACTTAGTTTATAATGAGAATCAAGTTATTAACTATAACAGTGAATGGCATGGACTTTATTATTTTGCACAGTGTGACCTGGGGTAGAGTTAGCAAAATATCATCATGTTTGCAGTGTAGCTTGGCCATCATCTCTGGATCTTTGTATAACAGTAACAAAACTGTTCCCAGGCATAACAACTAGTTTTTAATAATACAGTAAGCTAGTCAAAGTAAGTGTATTTTTATGCAAAGCAAGAAGCATAAAAGCTAATAGTACCCTGGTATGTCTTCTGTTAGTTACATGAAAAATTCTAGTTAAATATGCTTAAAGTGGAATTAGGAAGAGGGGAAATCTTTGCATATGCTGCAGCTGAATTCATGTGCATGCAGTGAATTACCCAGGTAATTAAAGTTGCTTGGTGCAGTGAATGGCTTTAAAAGAGATACAAGAAAATTGCTTGGACTTAAATACCCTAAGTATGTAATTTCAGAAAATGCTATAAATTTGTCTTGGTGTCTGTTGTTTCTATAATGTAAGTTATGTCTTGTGCTGTAACTGGATTTTGTTGCTTCAGGGTGTTTTGGAAGTGAGACAGCCCATCTTAATAGGCTTTTTGGTAAACAGTTTTTAACAGGAAATCATGAACATGCTGTAAATGTCATAAAGTTAAAACAAATACCTCTTCTCTTTGACTTCTTCACATACTTAAATTGTTGGGCATTTCAGTTGGAGTCTTCATTTTCTGGTTTAAGCTTGCCTAATTGAATCCTTTAAGCAAAGTTATGCCTCTTCCAGCAGGATGGCAATTTCTGTCATTGTCACAGTTCTCCATGGAGATGGACAGCCAGTGATGCTGTTGAGTACATCACAAATATGTAGTAACTCACTCCTGAAATTTGAAGGCTCCTTTTAGAAAGGAGAAATGAAGTGTCCAAATTCAGAGTGGGGAAGATATGATTAACAGTGTTGCACTGGGTGGTGTGCAGTTGTTTTGAAAATCACTGTGAAACTTTGTTCTGTGGATGAAAGAAAAAATCTGGGTATATAGATTTGTTCTCCACTTTAATTACAGCAAAGTGTGAGCTTCCTGTCCATTAGTTTCAGATTTAGAAAGAATGTGCTTGCAGATTAAATCATATCAGTAAGTTTTGCAAAGGAAGGGAATTTTTCATGGATTATTTTTTCTCTGTGTCATCTCGTGCATCCAGTGACCTGTTTAGCCCCATGATAACTATCACCAGTATATTGGAGCTGCATGGTATGTGATTGATTGTTCATAATGAGAAAAAATTGTTCTCCGTGTATCAGCTGATGGCGAGACAAAAATTGAGTTGATTTAACACAGATAATTTAAGGAAAGGTTTAGCAAAGATTTTCAAGTGTGTGGATAGGGAAACATACATGTAGATTATAAATGTTCTTAGGTAGAATCACATTTTCTAAGCATGAGTTTGACATTCCTCTCTTGGGAATGGTTTAATACTTGGGTGGTTCTCTGGTCCCTGGTTTTGTGCAGCAGTCCTACAGATTAGGTGGTGTTTGCACTGGAAAAAGAGGCCTTGATCCTTATTCCCTCACACATCCCACTGGATGTTCCCCCTGCCACAGCTGGTCCTCAGATTGATGACTCAAAGGCTCACTGTGCTCCTAAAGAGCCCTGAGCTCAGTTCTGGAATACTCTGTGACTTTCAATGTGGAGTTTCCAGGCACAGGAGTTCTACAATCTCACCGAATGGCTCATTCTTTACAGTCAAACAAGTGAGGAGCAAGTAAAATCCTGCTCTTCCAGCAGCTGAACACACTGGTAGGCTGAGAAGTTGAATCTGTTTTTTGGAGATGCCAAGTCTGTTTTGCACAAAATACACACGCATTGGTCACAAAGACCTGCTGAAATTGAGGTGTCTTATATTTTTCATACGTACTCTTAAGAGCTGAGTCGAGGTGAGTGTCAGACAGGTTGTCAGGCTGCAGGTAGCCTTAGTGTACTTACAACCTTTTCATGAATTTTATAGCTCTGTGTTGTCACTGGGACCTATTTCTGACTGGGAAAATGTTTTATCTTAGGTTTTGAAACTGCAAAGTCTCTGGCACTGCATGGGGCACACGTGATCCTGGCCTGCAGGAGCCTGTCGAGAGGTGACAACGCCGTGCAGCGCATCCTGGAGGAGTGGGTGAGTGATGTACAGAGTGTCCAACACTGAGCTCTGCTTTCCAAGACACAGAGTCTTTTGTGCATTGCAGGCAGTTAAATAGATATGGCATTGCCATACAGGAATCTAAAGAAAAGGCATTTGTCTTACTGTGTAACATCCTGCCCAATTGCTGGCGTGTTGGTGATGGAGGTTTTTTGTTTCCTGTGTGTTGGACTGCAAGGCTTGACTTGTTACCCATGTTACCCAGAGGTGCTTTGTAAGGGCAGAAATGTTTGAAAGAACCACTGAGGCATTGTTTCAATAGGAAAATGGGAAAACCATCCAACAGGCCCCAGATTGTATCAAAAATAGACAAGTTTGATTGTGTCATTGGAAAAGTGCAGCTTTTGGAGGCAAAAATCGCTGTGGATTCGGAGCAGGGATGGGGATGGATTCCCCTCATCCATGGAATGAACTGTGCTGGTCTCTGTCATGGTTTTTTGGGAGCAGGGATAGGGATGGATCCAGAATCAAAGTGTCCATCCTCCTTCACTTAGTTGTACACAGTCAAATATTAGAGACAGCCACTGTTTTGCCCATAGTTTGCGATTTCAGAGGGTCGTTCTTACACTTTTAAAACACATGAATTTTTCCCTCATTTTCTGTCCTAGTCCATCAGGCCCAGCAGCCTTGTCTGTCTCAGTGGGTTTTTTCCTTTCAGGTTCTTCCCACTTTCTTTCATTTTTCTTCCATTTTGTCACACGGATACAAGCTCTTCAGTCCCATCTATTCCCTTGTTGCTCTTTGACTCCTAACTCTCCCTGATACCCTTTTTTTGATGATCTCCTAAGGCTCTTATATATAATAAAATATATTCAGTATTCTTAATTTATTCCTCCCACAATCATTTACTTGCAAGTAAGGATTGCAGGCTACTTTTGTGTGAGCTTGCTGGGACTGCTGAATTCCAGGAGATAATCTGGTGAAACTTTACTAAATGAAAGACCTCAGGATCAGATTCTTGAGTTTTTATTTCTTTCCAGCTAAAACTAGTGGTGATGTTTTAGTTTTATTTTCCGAGCTCTTAAAGTATTTCAACTGCTCCCAGATGACATGGGAGAGCACTCAGTAGTATTAATATTTACACATAAGTAGTCTACAGATAATTATAATATTTATTAAAAGGTTATTGCAAAACCAAACAGTGCTTATTTACAAGTATTTCCAAATGAGTGATGCCTATAATACTGCTCATTTTTGTGACCAGAGGTTTCATGAAGAAACAGTCTTTGGATTTAGGCCTTTTACTCTTGCCCAAGTGATATTAATGATTTACAGTAAAGGATTGGGAGTGAAAAATGTCTTCCTTTCTGCCTCAGTAATTCCCATTGAAGCTTATTTTTGCTTTTTATTTTATTTTATTTTTTATTTTTATTTTGTGTTTTTGTTTGTTTGTTTGTTTTTGTGTTTTTGTTTGTTTTTTTCAATAGCATGGAATTCCAAGAGGATTCCAACAGGGATGAGTGTAGTGTGTGTTGCTTAAAGTTCATTTGTCTGCTCTCTTTCAATAGAACTGGATTTGGTGATATTCTGTTGTTTGAATTTAATAGTCCCAGTCCAACTAAATATGGCTGTATATATGGGTTTTATGTCATTAGAGTAAGGCAGTAGTGAGTACCTTTTATTTGAAAAATTTCTTATTTGCCCCTTTGATTCTAACCATATGTGTAAGCACTTTGAAGACAATGGGAGTTCAGGAATATTTTTCTCAATACCTGTATTATCTCACCAAAAGTTAGTGAATTATTAATTGAATGAAGATCACTGAAGGTCAAATTACTTCCAAAACACAAAATTTATTTACTAACAGTTTTCAAATTCTAATTGTTCAGAAAAAGAGTCTCATCTGGAAGCTGGTAGCTGGAAAACCTTCCGTGAGTCTTTGTAATGGCTTTGTTGTTGTTTATTGAGAGGGACTAATTAACTTTGATTATTGCACTAATATTATGGCACTTTGACAGTCCCTCAGATTTATGACTCTGGGAAAATAAACAAATGAAATGCAGGTGCTGGAGCAGAAAGAATAAGTTATTACTGAACTTTAATTACTTGGAGTGTGTAACCAGGAGAGAATTAGTTGATGAATTACAAGATGCTTAAAATTTACATTAAATTGTAAGCAATCTTGAAGAAAACAAACACAAAAACCTGCCCCAAAGTCAGTTACTGAAAACAAAGAGACAAAGATTAATTTGATTGATTTCCTTCTAATATTAAAATATCGATGTAAAATATTAATTTTTAGCTTATAGGTGTAACTACAGAGCAGGAAGTTGTTAATTGAAAATTCTTTCATAAAATGAAAGAGCTTAAGAAAAATGTCAACAACCTCTGCATATGGTTCAGATGAATTCTCAATATGAAACTGCAACTGTTCTGCTATGAAGAACTTCAAAGCATCCACAGTGTTTTGTCTCCTTTCTAGGGAAAGCAAAATTATTGAAAGGAAATAGATTTGCTTTTCAATTTGGAATCAATTTTTTTAAAAATACATCTGCTTAGGATGCAGCTTTACAAGCCCTCATGTGCATTTTCAGGTAGCATTTTCGGAAGCAGTAGAGCTACCTACTTGTTTTATGTTTTCTTGTAAATCTCTGAGATTAAGTCTCTGAGCTGCACTATAAATACCGTGTTCCTCAGTAATTTGAGGAGTGGAAATTCAATAAATATGTTCCTACTCTTCCACTCGGTTTCCAAACCCCAGGTTCTTCTAATTTGCATGAAATGTGCTCTTATAAAAAAAAAGAAAAAAACATTCCCAAATGGAATTCCAGTGTGTTTACCTATCATAAGTGTGGAGCTTTACTACTGTGATGGTAATAAAGTTGGTATCTCTATTAAAACATGTATATTATCAAAAGCAACGTGTATCCTACGCTGACTTTTCTGTGGAACAGTGTCCTTTAGTAGTCAAAGTTTAAATGTTGGACACAGAATATTTCCTTTTTCATTCTTTGCTGTCTGATGCAAAAGAGAGTTTCACACGCTTTGCAAGGGACAAAATAATTAAAAACCTGTAATGAAACAACTTATTATTTCAAATTTTGATACAATTATCTAATTGTTGTTCCGTATTAGCTAAAACCTGAAATATACCCAGGAAAAAATTGTAATTCTTAAAAACCCAACCACAACCTTTGCCAAACCACAACAAAACAAAACGAACCCAAATCAAACCCACTGTAATGCAGCATTTAAAAATAAAGTACAGTGCATGTAACAGTACTTAGGAAAACCACCCAGCTTGTTCCCTTAGCGAGTCTGTGTGTGACATCCTTGTCTGGAATTCCATAAACTGAGTGTCTGCAGAAACACAGCTCTGCTCTGGGGCCTGTTGTACTTCTAAACAAGTTGTTAGGCAAAAAAAAAAAAAAAAAGGCAGTTTCAATCCGCTCGTAATGAAAGCTGAAAATCAAGTTTATAAAGAGAAAATGGGACGGCTAAATGGCTTGGGAAAATCCAATTGTTAAGATTTAGAGAAAACAGCAGGAATAGTGGGAGACAATGAGATTTTTTTCAGATTAGCTGCCATTAAGTTTAATAAGCAAATTCAAACTGATCTTAACTGGCTGTTGGAGACAAATCTAGAAAACTTTGTTTATAACAATTTGTGCCTGAAGAGCTGTTTTATAGAGAATTTGAGCCATTTGAGGAGGGATTACCCGTATAAACTTGCTAATTACTTTAGATAACTGACATTTGCTTGCAACCTGCAGTATTCCAGTTATTTTCTTTCTAAGCTACAGCAGAATTTTGCTAATATTGCAAATAAAGGGCAATTGCCTTGTGTAAAGGATTGTTACAAGTTCTAACTAGTCTAACTAGTCTGTCAAATATAATTTTTATAGAGAGGTATGGTTGGTTATATTGGTGCAATCTAATGCTTTATACACATATATAAATATAGACAGAGAAAGGAAGAAAAAGTATGTAAAAGCAGCAGACAAAAAGAGAGATCAGTATAAGTTTACATTTGATCTCTTGAAAATGAATGTTCATGCCCGACGACGTTCAATATCAATTTAAAACTGTTTGATAATTTCTTGCTCAGAAAAGAGGAAATTAGAATTCTAAGAGTTATGATTCATTTTAATCAGAAAGAAATTGTCAAGCATAAATCTCTCCTTGAGTAGTGAAAAGGCCTAAAAGCAGCCAAGAAAAAAATATCAATACTTTGCAAAGGAGGAATGATTGTTCCAATTCGTAGCTTAATTGACTTTGAGGCTTAATGAAAAACACTACAGTGCTGTTTGTACACATAGTTGCTGTGACAAACATGGAAATCTATGCTTCAGGAAGAGAAGCTAGGTAATTTATTTTACATTATTATTGATATAATTTTCTAATTGAGTATGAGCAGAATGTTTGGATAAGACTGCACAGCTCCAGATGTTAGTGGTATTCTCAAGAAAATACTTAAGAATATGAATGAATAAAATATTTCATAAATCACAGCTTTTCTTGCCAAGGAGCTCTCATTTATTTATTCCTGTCAAATAGTCTTTGAAGTAGATATTAAAAGATAAATTGTAAGTTTAATATTTCATAAAAAGTATAATGTTTCTTTTGTAATTCTTCCTCAGTGTTAAGCCTACAGCGACATTAAAGATTAGAATACACTGTGAAAAGAAAACTTGGGTTTTCTTTTTAAGTAGCAACTTACAAGGTAGAGATGTGACAAGGGAAGAGAGAAAAGAAAAGCAACAAAACAAACGTGACTCCTTGCTGTATTCCTTTCCCCCAAAGTATTCTTCACCTAAGGAGTGATTTATATTCTTGCTGATTAAGTAACTGAATGAAATTAAAACCTGATAAGTAAGTCTTTGTATTCCAGTTGTGATCTTGTAAAGCACAGAAGGATGAGGAGCAAACTGGCCGTGTTTATACAGACCAGGGGCAACAGTTTTCGTGTTTTGGCTCCGTGTGTTTTCCCCCTCAAAGAAGGGGGGCTGATTTCCCACGTAGTGTTTTGTCTCCACTGCTGTCCTTGGTTCACAATTTTTTGTGTATAAGTGTCTAATACAGAATAGCTCTCTGAAATATTCTTCTGTCTTAGTCACTTGATGTTAATCTTGACACAGAAGATAAAATTTCCTTTTCTGTCTCGTTGGTGTTAATTTTGTGAGCTTTTCCTGTACACCAGTCAGGCTGTTAATACATAATTCTCATACTGTGTGAGAACCCGCACAATTAATTGTTTTTGGAATTAACTTAGGTGAATGATTCCAGGAGGACATCTCATCATGGTTAGTGACAGATTTTTATTTATGGGAAAAGATGAAGAATGTGTGGAAGATGGCTTTGGAGATGTAGCAAATACTGAATGAAGCCACAGACTGTTAGTACAGAATTAGAGAGTTTCAAAGTGGTGCTAAATGAAAACTTTTAAAAAATAACCTCTTCAAAGTGGGAATTATTTCAGAATTTCCTACCAGTTAAGCCTATGCATTGCTGTGAGAATATTATTTCCAATATTCTGTTGTTATTTTGTAATAAAGGGTTGTCTTGTTTCAAAGCAAGATACTCTAAAACTATGTGTTACTGGCTCACATGCCATCACAGTGTAATATACAGTTATAAAAGCCTTCAATATATAGACATATTTGATTTTCAGTGCATGTGTAGTGCCCATGCTGAAGAATCAAGGCAAAAGCAGTTATCCAAACCTTGCTGTGGAAAAGGCCTTGCCTACAGGAATTATCTTGTATTAAGTGAACTGGTAATACAATTACAAAAATTCTGTGTCAGCTTGCTGCTATAGAAACTCCACCTAAAGGATTACTTCCCCTGCTTTTTTTGATTTTTAAGGGTATGATCCACATCCTTCTGAAGTGAAGGAATCTTTTAATTGGCTAATTGCAATAGAATCAGACCTTATGTTATTTGCAGTGAATTGATAGCATAAGCATTAACCAATCCTGGTGCTAGTAACAACTCTTTGAGATCAGTAGGAAAGTATGACCAGATTTTGGCCATAATGTTTAAGATTTCAGTAAGTTTCTGTGAGTAATTTGCTCAGCTGAGGCACCTTAAGAGAGTGATGTGGGCTGCAAAGCTGTTTTCCAAATACAGATGCTTAAAAAAAAACCCCACGTGAAGTTAAAAACATTTAACAATTTAATCAACATTCACATGGATGGATTGTTGAGATTTTTTTTTTTTTTTTGGTACACTATAAACATATGGCATGAATTTAATTTCATTACAGATGCTGAGAAAAGGGAAAGGCAAATATTTATATTACATTCATGTTTTACCGTAAAAATACTGTTCACTTTGTTTATACAGTTCCACTGTTACAGTTTTTATGGTTAGTAATGAAACCACTGTAAAACAGTCTGAATTATACAGCAGATGTGTTAAGCCCCTAACTTTGAGGGTTGGGCATCCTTCTGAATACTGATATCATTTACTTAGAGTTGATGTATTGGCTGCAGCTGAACTGTTTCATACTTCTGTTCTCATCTCAGTGAGCTCTGCACTGTTACTGTGTAGATATATGGAACTGATAGAGTTTTATTATTTATTATGATGGAGCTTTCAACCCAGGGGCACCCCCAAACCTGAAGGAACCCTTAGACCTGATAGCATTGCCCAAATCCAGGAACAAACCCTAAATCCAGATGCATCCCAAACCTGGCAGCACCCAGGTGTGTCTGAATTCATGATGCTGCACACAGCTGATAGAAAAACCATCAGAGCACTCTCACAGCTGTGAGATTGGAAGGTTTTTGGAACAGTGGGACAATTTGCCATGGTTTCCTCCTGTAAAGACAAAGTTGTCTTTTGAGTTGACTAAATTACTTCTGCCCTCATAATTCTATTCACCTACCAGTATCTGTTACACATATATATAGGTATAAAAAAAATCTAAAATGTAATTTTGAAAGAAGTCACAGTATCTTACCATTCCTTAATTTTTTTCCTCCAGTCAGCAGAATTTTATACATAGAAATGTTGAAGTGATCTTTTTGGTAATTTGTTTCTTTAGCACAGCCCTGCTGTTCTTAATCTGGAAATGTGAGTCACAAAATCCCTACCATGCCTAAAGCTTTATAATAATACTACTTAAATGCAGTTTGAGCTTTTTAACAAAAAAAAAAAAAAAAAAAAAAAAAAAATTTGAGACAACCCCCAAACAGTGAGAGACCTCAGGATAACCCCTTTAAAAACTGCACTTCATGCTTAGTCTTCAATTAAACGTCACTAGGAGACACTGCGTGCTAAACAATATCACCAACCTGTCTGGAGAGGTCTGTTTTTTAAAAAAAAGAGTAGACTTTGTACATTGACTTGATTGTAGCTTATAGGGTGCAAAGTCTGGGTTTTCTCTGATATTGTATATATTTAGTGTAACATGGGTTTGGCCTTTTCCAGAACCATTCTCTCTCAGAATCTTTTTTTTCAATAACTATTTAGTGTTGTTGACATTGAAAACTTACTTACTAAAGCCCAGGTAGATGTGTTCTTACATAAAGTGAGTTCTGCTGTCACTGGATTTCTGATTGTCATTTCTGGGAGAGGAGGAATTAGAGTGTCTGGATATAATTTTTTTTAAAACCATCTTCACAATTAATCTGATTGTAACATAAGCTTGTAATATATTCCATTAATGAAGAAGACAAGCTTAGCTTATGGTAAATACAGTACTAAGTGTTTATAGTGCATTTCATATTTTACATGATTCCCTTTATAATTCTGCTTATCTTTTCATTCTAATTCCCTAAAGGATGTATAAAAGAACCCCTAAAGAGAGTAATTACTGCTCTATTCCTTAACCAAGGCTCCTTTTGCAAAAAGAAATCTGAGCAGCTTTTTAAAGAAGGCAGTTTTAAATAAAAATGCAAATAAGCTGCTTTGTAACCACATTAATTACCCACCTAGCCTCTTATTACCGTGTTTGTATTGTTTGCAAACACTATTTACAGTCGTGTGGAAATTACCATTCCTGGGCTGGAGGAGGCTGCTGGTGGTGGGTTGTGCTTTGGAACCAATTAGAGTGAACCCTGTCTCCAGCAGGGCTCGGGGGAGCAGGAATAGCCTTGCAATGTCAAACCACGGCGTTCACTCCGGCTCCTTGTAATTATATTATTGGTCCTCTTTTGCCTCTGCAACGAGTTTCATTCTCTGCATTTTAAAACTTAACAGGCAGCACCGTGTCTTGCTGATGGTTTAATATTTCCTGGGATCGTTTTTGGTGGAAGTTGTAGTGAAATCCAGTGGGTTGGTTTTGTCCCCAGATTGGTTCTCGGCTTTAATATTGCTTAGAGGTAAACAAAAGCCTCGTGCTTTTTTTCAAGATGTCACACATTTCCGTGTCATAGTTTGAAAACCTGACTTTATTAGTTTATTTCATTATCAGAAGTGGACAGGGTGAAGTATCTGTTAGTGTTAGAGGTCAATAATTGTAGGTATTTCAACACTTTGAAGAAACTCAGTGCTTCATAGTGAAATGTGGTCTTATTTGTTAAGTGCAGTGAACACTTGTTGCTTACTTAGTACGAGTTGTGTTCATGTCTTGGTTTTCTCTGTCACAGTTGTGAAATGGGCCTTTACTCTAAAAATTGCTCAGAAATGAAAACTAAACCAAAGACAGGTCTCAGCATTCATGCTTTTAGGCTTTTAAATGTTTCCAGATCCCAAAGAGTTTGATTTGATGGGTCTGCAGCGTGAAGGATCAGTTCTTTAAGGTTTGTTTTTTTAGGCTGGTAACCAGTCTGTCAATCACTTCTGTCAAATAAGTCTTTGGAAGTAGAGAAACACTTTTGGGTTGAGCTTTGTATGGGGAAGAAAATGTAGAGAGATTATTTTCTTCCTACTTGTGAAGTTGCACTGCATGGACCTGCAGTGCTGTGACAGTGTGATAATGTTTAAAGGATATTTGCAGATAAAGACAAAAATCTTAAAGGTCTGTATCAGTCCTGCTGTAACACTGAATGGAGTAGAGCAGGAAAATACCAACTCCAGAATGGTGCAGTACAACTCTGCAGATTTGTTATGCATTGAAAAGAAGAAGAAAAGTAAAAAAAAAGCACATTGCTGGATCACTTACAGTTTTTAACAGTGACAAGGGACTAATGTGAGGGCGTCAAAAGAAGCACTGACTTGTTTCATGATCCACAATAGCTTATAAAGCTGAAGATAATTATCAGGCTTATATGACTACAGAGCAGCATAAGTGACATAAAAGAAGCGTAGCTGAAATTCAACAGGAATGCAGGAGATGTATAGAAAACAGGCTTGCTGAGTAAAGTGCTTAAAAGGTACTATTAATTTGGTTGCTTGTCAATTATATTTCTAAATCTGTTATTACTATGAAGCCAAAGCATCATATTTTTTGTTTAATTTACTGTCCTTTCTAATTTCTCCTCCTCCTTTAATTCCCTTTTATCCTGATAATCTCTGAAGGTGGTGAGGTGGGGACAGAAGAGCACTGGACTTTGCTTGGTCCCTTGAACTACTCTTTAACAGTCCGTTGCTTTATTTTTTCTCTCATTTTGTGATATTTAGGTGTGAGAAATTACACTGCTTTCTCTGAAAAATCTCCATTTTAGCAATGCATGATGGGAACTGCTTTTTATCATTTTGGCTCAGGTGGGGTCCAAAACGGTCATGGTTCTTTGGGTAATTTTACAAACCAATAATTGAAACCTTTGGTGTGTCCCAGACAGTCTTATTTTCTTATGAATAAGATGTTTTGTTACCTACTTATTTAGCTTAGCTGGTTAAGGCACGAGGGTGAAGACACCATTGTGCTGAAAATATACACGGTCCTTAACTTAGTAAGAGGTGTAATAAACCTAAGCTGTATCAACATGCTGCAATTCAAAAGAATGTATATTTATCTTTTTCATTAAAGGATCTGTTTCCCAAGCCCACTGAAAATCCTGATTTTGCCTTGAAGAGTTTTGGATCGAGCCCAATAAATCTGTGTGCATGAAGATTGTTTTTACAAGGCAGAACTTTAGATACGTGTTTCTGGCCATCTGACCACACTTAATTTGCCAATATTTGTGATAATTTGTGTTATTTCATGTCAGACATGGGAAGGTGGTTGTACTTTCCTGTGCTTGGTGGTGGGTTTTTTGGTTTGGTTTTTATTTTTATTTGTTTTAATTAAATCTGAAACTGTATTACTGAGATTTCTTAGAGCTGTGTGAGGGAGTGCACACATAACTCCCCTCTCATTATGAAATGAGGTGATTTGAAAAATCTTGCCTTTTTCTGTTTTATGGGTTGGAAGGAAGCACTTCACCTAAATGTTCTGATTTTTGCATTAAACCACTAGTAATTTGGTTCCAATAAAGATACTCAGTGCATCATTTTGCAGAAGCACCTGTATTAGTATAAAAAAAGAAGCAGTAGTGTGCTGAACTTGTTCTTTCCCATATTTCATTTGAGGTCACTGAGGGATAGCATTAACTTCAACAAGAAACTTTGCTTATCAAATAAAAGTATGGAATTAACGCAGCAAAGTGAATATTTGGGGTAGGTTTTTTTAGTTTGTTTTTGCTGGAGCCCAGCAAAGCAAGCCTTGAACCACCTAAATAAATCTCGAGTAGCTGATCCAACATATAATGAAAAATTAGCATAAAATGTGTAACTAAATACTTATGTATTTCCATGTGTGCTTATCTAAACTGTCATTATTTTAATTTTGAGTGAGAAAATAAATCAGGACGTCTTTACCTTGGACTTGTGCTTTGTAGATGCCTCTTTCAGGTCCTCTAAATCCTTACAAATATACAAAGGACAGCTGTGTGATTTGTGGGGTAGTTCTGGTCTTTTGGTATGCCCTAATTCTTAAGAGAGACGTGTGTTTGGACTGTAGTTTGATTTCAACATCTTTAGGTGTCTTAGGCCTTGAATATTTGTTGGTTGTGATGACAGAGAGCTGTTTGTAATTAAAGGTCCTAAACACACCGTGTTAGACACCTTCAAAGGAGATCTTGAATCAGTTTTATACTCTAGATTCTTGACAACATGGTAGACTGGTGACAGTATCTGATTCAGCTTAGTTGCATTGGTAGATGCTCTTTATGAAGATGGAATTAAATTGCTAAATAGGCTCATGGTTAATATCCCTTATTTTGCCAAGATGGAAGTGCTAAATGCATCCTACTGACACGAGCTTTATGTATACTTGAAATGCTGTGACAGTATCATTGCAGTGAAAGACAGTGCAAGGGAAGTGCAGCAGGTACAGATCTGGTCTGAGTAAATGAATAAACTCTTTTTCTTTTTTTTTTTTTTTTTTTTTTTTTTTGGTTTTAAAGGAAAACATGCAAATGACTTTGTTTCTTTGCTTTCTGGAGAGTCATCTCTACTCTGATTTCCCAGGGAACCAAGGCATGCTCAGTCACTGTGTCTGCCCTTCCTTGTCTAATAACTTTTGGTCCCATAGAGTTTTTAGAAGCAATGTTTTACAAAAGATAAAGATCCTTAGGATAATTTAGGTTCCTTAAGCACTGAACTCTGCAAAAAGGTAAATAACCAGTCAGTGGGCAGAACTGAAGGGACTTTAGAGAGAACCTTTGAGAGTAGGTGGGAAAGCAAGCACAGGACCCAGGCCAGGGAAAATTTGTCTGCACTTGGATTGTGCTGTGGTGCTTTGGGTGTTAAGAGTTCTCACAGAATTGTTACTCTGCTGTGCAGAAGGATGACCTGTAAACTGCCTGCAGCTTCCAGACAGGACATCAGGAGAACTGAAGTGGTCGTGACCTTCTCTGTGCCAGGGTGACATTTATGCCTTGTGTGGTCAGGGAGCTTTAGTATTTTCCTCAGTTATACTATCTTATAAGTTTTAGGAACTACTCATTAATAAAATCATGTTTAACATGTTATGGTTACAAACAAAGACATGAATATATGCACTCATTTCTAATTAATTTGTGTAATTATGTTTTATAATCTAGGTGTTTGCAAAGCAGAACGTAGTACACCCCATTTACTGTCTGCTGTAGCTAATAAAAAATAATAGAATGAAATAAATCTTGAAACTAACTTTAATTGTAAGTATAGATTAGTTGTAAATTATATCTTTGTTGTGTTTATTTTTAATTCTGCAGTGTTGCAGGTTTGTAGAGCATCCCAATTAGTGTAGTTATTCGAAGTAATGATGAGTTAATTGCTGTAAATGCTGAATGTTGTTTCTGTGACGATTTAAATACAGTACAGAGATACTTTTCTAAAATGTAGGACTAGAAATAAAGGGAAAAAGGAAACGTTGACAATAATGAGACCAGTTAATTTTATAAAGATTTTTTTCATTCAAAGTGATGATGCAGATAAGATGATTAAAAACACGGGAAGAAGAAAGAAACATAACAATTAGGAATAAAATCTCAGCGTCTCAGCTAATACCATTGTAAACAGGGACACAAATGAGGTAAACCTGTGTTTTTCACTATGCATTCATGTGTTAATTGAGAAGAGGCATTTGATTGAGTTCATCTGAAACCAAATTCTCCTGCTTGTGTTCACTGTCTGAAGCCTCTCTGGCTCTGCAGCTCCTCTCGTGCAAGTTGGTGGCCTTCCATGTCAGTAGTGCTTCTCTGCCACCTGAGGCAGTCAGTGTTGTCAAGTGTGTTGCTGTGAATATGTTTAAAGAGTGGAAAATGCCTCTAGCTCAAAAGTGGAGTGTGTTTTCCTTTCTGATGAACAGTAGTAAATCCTACCATTTTGGAGGTTGTGTGGTGTACCTGTGAGGAATGAGCTGATCCACAAGGTTTCCTTGAGCATGCATGCTGTAAGAGATATTAATAGCTTCCTTCAGCAGTGTCCCACTTAGAGTAGCTTTGAAATGCAATATTTCATCCTGTCCTGGTTAAATTAACCTTACATTTTCCTGTGAAATGGCATGACTACCTAGAGAAAATTTGAAGTGTACTCTGTACATTCACACTGCAGGGGGGAAAAATGGTATCCAGGATAGTATTTATGCATTAAATATTTATTTTCAGTGGAGGGTTGGTTGTGTCCTAGTTGAGTGCAGATTTGGTAATGGAAACTGGTGCCATGCACTTCTCTCTTTGGCGACCTTTTTAAATAATCAGAGAAATATTAAAACTCCTGCAGTCAGTTGCTGTGATTTTAGTGATAGGCTGGATTTTTACATGCAAAAGACTTTATAAAGCATCAGCAGAAAACTGTTCCTCTACTTGCTAAGAATGGTGCAGTAAAGAAGCTCTTCCACTCCTTTGGGACAGTTTTGAGAGCCCTTCCCTGTACCAGGAATTCACTGAGAGAATAAGGCTGAGAAAAACAATGCACAAACCTGAAAGTCACAGACATTCAGGTTCATCTGTTTGGTCCTGTTATGACAGAAATCATTACAAGTTTGATAGATTTATTTACAAAGACTTGCTTCAATATTTAAAGTACATCTATTCCAGCATTCTTCATTTCAAGCTCGGCTGTGGATCAAGATGAAAGAAAAATTAAATTGTGTATTGAAGAGCTGTTAATTGAACTGCACTGCATTTAGCAAGGGAGCATCAGCTTCAGGCAGTCAATACTACAGAGAATTTTTAATGTACTGTATCACTAGATTGTCAGTTTGTATTGGAGAATGCAAACAGACTACTTCGACTGATGGTAAAGCCCTGAAAACTTTCAAGTTGTTGAGTGGAGAAAATGTTATTTTACTTTGATATGTTGTGACAAAGTTGTTGATGCAACCAGGAACAACATTTTTTTAGGTGAATATTATTTGAATATTGATTACTGTGTATTTATTCTTTAAATGGGTAAAGATTGTGTACTGGTTTTTTTTAAATGGGAGTGAAACAAGTTCTACAGAATTCTTGAACTTGCACAAATGTTACTTTGCAATTTGAGCAACTCTGAAAGTCTCATTTAAAAATATTAGTTCTCTTCAGATATAATTCTAAAAAATAGCATATCAAAAAACTTTAGAAATGCTTTAGAAAAATGTTATCTCTCTTTCCTAAGGCAGTGTTAATTTCTTTTGTAGTTAATCTTTTGCACTGGAATTTAGTACATTTATAGTTAAAGATTCTTTTTAACAGCTAAATTATTTAAGCATGTCTTCTAGGGTAACATGGTCTGTTTGGTGTTAAGTATGGAATACTTTTTATTTCATTTTCTTCACTGATAAAAATGAAATGACCAGAGGCATTTGTAGAACCAGAACAGATTTAGGGCTATGGTGTTAGATTAAAGATGTACTATTCCAAGACATAGCTTGTTACAGCTGTCATACTTCAGGATAAAATTCTTCCTTTTGATGGCCCTTACAGGACTTAAATTCCGCCTTCATAAAAGCCAAAGTGAATCTGAAACTTCTTAATAATCTGTGGGTTTTTCCATAAATGTGGTAGGTCTCAAGTAAGTGGTAAACTTAAAAATGCCAGTCACTGCTGGTGCTTTGTCTTTTCTTGGAGCAGAAAGATCATTCGTAGAGGTTGGGTTTAGTCTGGTTCTTCTTGGTACCCCTGAGGAGATGGAGTGGCCTTTTTTGCCAACACTCAAATACCACAGAGTAGAAGAGAGTTCCATTCCAGTTGTGTAGAAGACGAGTCTTCACTAGTGTGAAAACATGGGTGGCTTCAAAAGACACTGAAGTCTCACCAAACCACTGAAAGTCTTATGGCTCTAAAAACAAAATAGAAGAGCCAAGTCCACTGTGTGTAAGTACCTGACTTGGCTTCATTAATCTGGGGTTCTGCAGCCAAACTTTCTGCAGAGCTGACAGCTGTGCAGGGAGGGGAAAGGTGTTCACACAGATTTCATCCCATAGCTGCTCACCCTGGTGGGCTGATGTTGCTGGAGCCAGGATGGATGTTGCTTATGTGCTGTCAAATTGTTGTTGCATTTTGCAAGTTTATTTCTAGTGGTTTCCCCTTGGTAAAGTCTCGGAATGTTTCTTAGCAGGTGAAAAACTGCAAGAAGGGAGGTACTGCATATTCTGAACACCCTGGTATTTTGCCTTCCAGGTTTCAAAAAGTTAGGGCCAGGATCAAAGATGTGTATTTGATTTAAAGACTATCCTGAAATATTTGAACTTAGACTTGTGTGCTGCTTACTTGATTTTTCAGAAAGATTACAGTTAACTGAAATATTACACTTCAAAGCTGTTTAAGCAAACCCTACTTCATATTAGAAACTATAATTCTATCTAAAATACCTAAAATACCTAAAATATCTAAAATACCTTTTATGCAATTCAAGTAAAAGTCATTGTGCTGTGTGCCTATTACTTTGAATATTTGCTTGAAATAGTAATGTCTAGCAACATATTCAGTTATTTTGCAGCCCTTGTCTGTGTGAGACAGTGTTTGACAATGTGAATACATACAGTAATGTTCAAGAGCCCTTTGCATGGCAGCTTGACTATCAGAGTAATTAAGAGAGTTGTCTGAAGCTCTGGTAAATGCCATAAATCAGAGGTCAGCTTGAAATCATGCAGAAGTCAACTAAAAATCTTCAATTTTATTTTTGTATAGGTAAATCCTGTATCTTCTGCATAGTGTGCAATGGTCTGATTCTGAGAACCATTGTAACAGATTTAATGCAGGGTACAGAAGTAAATCCATTAATGTAGTTGAAAATTTACAAAAAAATGCAGTTGAGATGTCCAGCAAGATCAGGTCTCCATAATGTGTTCTTTTATTGTTGGAAGAATAGAAATTTTCTTTCCATGAAGAAAACTCAAGTTGTGTGGCTTCCCTGTGACTCTAAGGTAGTTAAAGTTTAAATGTTAATAGGCTTCAAGAAGATGTGCATGCATTTTTTTTTTATTAGACTACCAGTTAATTTGTGCAAACTCCTCATCTCCAGGCAATCTGATTAAAAAAATTGTATGTTTCCTGTTTCTCTGTGCACTGTGTAGCTGCATGAGGCAATATCTTTAAAATGTAAAAAAGCCTACAAAATGCACAGTCTGATAACAACAACAAATCTAATCTAAAGTGACAACTGGGAGACTTTCCCAGACGTTTTTCTCTTTAATGTAACATGACTTTAAATTGATGCAGCCCCACAGTGATTGAAAAACTCTCAGAGCTTGTCTCCCATGATTACATTTCTGATCTGTACAACTTAATTTTTTAACTCGGTGAGTCTCACTTTTGCGAATGAGCAGTTTGCTTCTGTTTCGAGGGGGTGAGTTTTGTGGATGCAAAAGCAGTGGAACTGCAATGCTGTGGAAAGTAATAATAATCCTGATAGTGATCCTGGTCAGCAACGTGGACCTGTTCAGTCTCTGAGTGATCCTGAAGTCATCTGGTGGGTAAGGCACTATGTTGAGTGCTGGTTTATACTTGTCTGGTGAATCTAGTGTTAAATAAAAAGAATTAAGATTAACCAAACTTTGGGTAACTTCCCGTTTCTCAAAATATCTTTTTTAAAGCATTTTAAATCTGCTTAGGGTTTTTTATATCTTTATAATTGGTTCCTTTTTTTTTTGAGTTTTATTGAAATAGGGTACCTGTTATGCACTACCTTAAGCAAACAAACAAACATAAAACCCTCTCAGGTTTCCTGAGATGCTTTATTGTGAAACAAACCACTTGAAATTTAATAATGAACTGAAACCGAACGTGTCCCTGATTGATGTGATATTTTATAGAGAGAAGATATGAAGGATGAAATGACAATATTTTTTATCCTTATTCCATGGTTGTATCTGGAGCTGTGGCTGTAGGTTGACATTTGGGTTTCTCATTATAATTTAGGTAACAGATTGTAAATTTTAAGTTAAGGGATCCACTTACCAAGTGGGAAAGGAACACGACTCCTTTAGCCAAGGATCCTTTCTTGTGTTCTCCTCTCCTCAGTTATCCCAAGTTTCAGCCTCTGGGCCAGTGGGACAGCACAGAGCAAGGCAAATACTGGGGCTGTGTCACCCTGAGTGGGATGGGAATGAGGGTTCACAGTTAGGAATGTGGGCAAGGAATAGTGTCTGGAGCTGAAGGGAGTGGAGGAAGGTGGAGGAGGTGGCACATGTGAGGAGGACAGATTAGAAGGTCAAAACACTTGATACTGGCCACAGTTTTTGTTTTGAAATTGAAAAACCAAGAATTGGTTTGTAACTTCCATAAATTGTTGAAAATTGTATTTTTGGATAGCCCTCGTTTTATCCTAGCTTTTTCTCTGTATTTTTCTAGTATGGAAGCACATAAATCCTCATTTACCTTTTCATTTACCTTTAAAAATGTATAAAGTCTGAAGAATGATATATGTAAAGCAATACTTTATAATACTTATAACTGCTTCTGGGCCTGCCTTCTAGATCTATGTGCAGGAAAAGTGGTCATGTGTAAGAAGAAGTGTCCTGTGGTCAGTTTTGTAATACAGATTCTAAAAATCTGTTATTTATTTCTTTATTGCTTCTCTCAGAAGCAGAAAATGATGCCCATGGGTAGATGCAGTGGTTGGTTGATATCAGTTGGAAATAAAAAGAAATAAAAGCCTTTGAAATGTAGTAGCTGTGTTTTATATCAGTGATGCATCATCCTGTGTTGTTCTTATGAGATTGTGCCTGACTTATGCCAGGGCAGAGCAATTGGGGTTTCAGGAGACTGTGGATTTAATCCATAAAATGCTGGACAATGTTCAGGACAGGTAACAGGCACAACAGATAATCTTTTTGAAGGAGAAAGCAGTGAGGTGAATGTTGTAGTCCTTAGGAACATTTCGGCTGCCTTGGTTGAAGCAGTGGAGGAAAAAATGGAATAACAATTCCATTAAAATGTCAGATTTTTGGAACAGTGCAATAGAACCTAAACCAGGTGAAAATAGGTTTAATAGTTTAAGATTTCTGATATTATCTTTTTCTATCAGCTCTAGTAACCAAGCATTTTATTGGAAGCTTTCATTGCTTGAACAAAAACCATACTATTTTGTGATCTACATCTTGGTCATGTAGATCTACGTCTGATGATGATGATGACAATTTCAATTTTGATTTCAAATCTTTCTTCTAGTTTAGCTTGCATAACCTACTTATAAGAGTATTATTTTGCAGTACATCTAAATTTAAATAGCAGCTCAGAGCCATCAGGACAATGGTTATCTTGCCAAAATGATCAAGTCATTGGCCAAAATAAACATGAATCTGGAGACTTCCTTATGAATGCCTGGAAATTATAGCCATGCAAACATATCAGAGTGCACATTTGTATTATAAACTAGTCAAGCTACTTCATCTGTTTAGTTGCATAAACCTAGTGTCTGTAAGTCTTAAGAAATTTGTTACCAAAAAAATCAAGTTTTTTGGTAAGAATATAGCAAAAACTTTGCCACCTGGAGAATTGATTTTTTAGGATCACATTTTTTTTTTTTCCCCCCCCAAGAGAAAGTAAATATGTTTCATTGTATTTAATTTGTTTGAGAAATTAAACAATTCAGTATTCAAGTGACTTTTTTTTCTCTGTGACTTCTGCTTTATTTAAGCATAACCTGTTCTTTTCATATTGCCAGTTTGTTAAAGGGCCATTCTGGTGCAGAAAAAGCTGGGGGATCAGGATTGCATTTCAAGTAGTTCAACCATGTCCTTGGCATCTCATTCAAATCACGTCCAGTTCAGTCATTCAGTCACTGAATTGGACTCATGAAGTCCTGTGTGGAGTTGGAAGGGATTTCTTTTTCTTCCAGTGGTGAACAACACTGGAATTACTTGTAATTTTTCCTTCATTCTCTTTCCATGCCAACTTCCAGAGAAGGGATATGGTCAGGGAATATGAATAACTGTGGTTTCTACCTTTACTCCTGTTGCTAAGCCCCACACACTTAAAAAGAACACTCTTGGCAGAGCTGGTTTTGGTGGTGAGTTGGTGCAGACTCTTGTGCACAGACTTTCTCCATCCCATCTCATCCTGTGTTCAGCAGCCCGTGGGGTTTGCATTTTGAGACCTAACCTAACCCATCTTTACCAAGGTGACTGTGGGTTTATCGGGATTTGCCCTCCAGGATATTTTTAATTAGATATAAAGGAATGAATACATTACTTTAAATTATTTTGATGAAAGAATTCTTGCACTGTCATTAACAATGAGTTAAATGAGCTAAAACTTCCCTCTAGTTCTCTATCTTTTGATGAGGAAACAAAGCAGTTCTTTGCATGATTAAGATTTGTGGTATCACGCCTGAAATGAGAAGCCATAATATATGCTTTCTAATTTGTGTAGGTTTTTTTAACTCCTGCATGACCAGTCTTCTTTTTGTGCCTATTTTTACAGCTGGTTTTGTTTTGTTTTCCTTTGATTTCAGACACTGACATCATAAGTTTTTATCTATGTTTTTATTTTTCCTTTATTGCTAAGGAGAGTGTTTGATTCCATAGGCACCTCAAAGAAAGTTGGCCTTGAGAATTCCCGAGGCTCTTTAGAAACTTCAGATCTGGTTGGTTTTAGACCCATTAGACTGAATATGAATTTTTGATAGTTAGTGATGATTAAACCTTAGCAAGGTGTGTGTGAAAACATGTGGAAAACCTCAGGGCAACAAGCTAATCCCTTCAGTCATTTGAAGTGTGCCAGGAGTTCAGAAAGCTGATTTCTGGTGGCAGTTTTACAGTATTTTACTGACTTTAAGTATAGCAGCAGTTTGAACAACATCTACAGAGAGCAGTTAGAGAAACCATACAGGTTGTTTACTCTTGGAGAAAGGTGATTATTCCAGTAAAAGAAAAAAAGGGATTAAATTTTGTTGTTCATAGAACTCTTGACCGACTCTCAGAATCTGTTATTATGAAACATGGGTCGTTGACTTCTTCAGTATTTCCAGTTGTTCTTGATACACACTTTCTCACAGAGTTTAGGCAAAAAGAGCTTCCCAGGCCAAAAATCATCTGTCAAAAAAATTATCAGATAGTCTTTAGTATCTTAAGACTTTTTAAAAGAAAGGTGTAATAATTTGCCTTATGGATTTTGATTCATCTCTGCTTTCCAACCACGAAAAATCATTAAATGTTGCAAGATTCAGAGTTTCCTCAGGAAAGTTGCAGATGCATTATTACATCCCTCATTCTGTGAATGGGAATTGATTCCTGTGTTCTTGGAGCACCGGGCCCATTGTGCATCATTTCAAGTGGCTCTTTTGGAACACCTAGAGCAGAACAACTGAGGTGGAATATTTGGGATCAGTGGCTTGTCGACGTGGGATATTTTCCTCTGAGCTTTAATTCGATCTCGAGCACAGTAAACCCCAGCATAATTGGCTTGAGCTGCGGGTCTGAAGATGGCAGGTTATTTAAAATATCGGGGAACGCAATTGTAACAGTAATGCCTTAAGAGTGGCAAAGGTGCATATTCTGCTAAATAAACTTCAGTAATTACTTTAGGGGGTTTTCCTCTGCAACACTGTAATTTTTCTAGTTTATATTCTTCACAGACTGCTGACCACAGTGACAGTTTTGCTGTTCTTGTACAAAATAACTCACACATGTGTGCACCTGGTCTTCATTACTGTTACATTGCATATATGGTAATGGTAGAATGGGAAATTTTCTTTTCTGATTTCTGCTGATGACGCCTTGTTTCGGGTACAGCACTTTACAAATACATTGTTCATTAAGTGTCAGTATCCATTAAGGGGCACTAACAGACTGTGCAAAACATCTGCATAATTTTCACAATAAGGAGGTATTTACTTATAAAAGGCTTAAAAAGTACCCCAACAACCCAGCATTAACTTTTTTGAACTGTCAACAATTTGAACGTTCTCGTTTTACCTTACTAAGGCAAATATATTTGCAATAACAAAGCATAAATAGGCAAGAAAACCTTTGAAAAATAGTATCCAACTATATAAGGTACTGACTAAACAGAACAGGAGCACTGAAAACCCACTTCTAAAAAGTTAGCCTTGGAAGTATAATTAGAAGTATGGTGATTAAAATCTATTTTTGGCTGAGTTCACTTGCATATTTTAGTATGCTACGGCTAATTTGACCCACTGTATTTTAGAAAAATCTTTATTCTCATTGATTTTTGGTTTCCTTGCGAAGGCTTTTGCTAGAAATGTGTGATTCTGAGGAGTTGCTTCCAAACCTACAAGTTATGCATCAGACTGCCAAACAGAAGGAGCAGTGGGGAGGTTGCCTGGCCGGCTAAAGGCAGGGAAAGGTGGAGAGCTCTTGTCTCTCTGGGAATGACTGGAACGTCTGGATCAATAGGGATCCTGTCAAAAGCCATCCCTTGCAGAGGGGATTCGTGACCACAGCCCCAGAAGCTGGCAGGGTTTGGACTGGAGCTTTTAAAAGAGTGATAGGTTTGTTTTCTGTTCCCTGCAGAGGGAATGGGATGTGCTGGAGCCAGGATTTCTGTGTCACCACGAGATGTCACTCTTTTGTTAGGAAAAAGTCCATCCGATGGCATGAATATCTGGAAAATAAATTATGTGGCCCTAAAGGGTGAAAATGTAGGAATTTGAGGAAAAAAATTCTTTAATGTCTTCAGTTGGATCATGTGCTACTTGAATAGGCACAATGTACACACGTTGACATCAGTATTTCCAGGTTTGTTAGGGTTCTAGTTTTTCAAGCTGGAAGGATTGTAACAGGATTTAATTTGTTTATAGGTCAGCAAATATTTGGACTTACAACATGGCAACTGAGATGGATAAGTTGTTGTTTTAATCTTATTTACAAAATTAGAAGGTACTTAAATATCTGTGCCATGTGGCCTTGTGGAAAGTATGGAACTACCCAAAGTCCATCAGTCACAGTCCCTACTGACATGGAGCAATAGTGACATCCTGTGGGAAAGGTTTAAAAAGGAGGCAAACAAAGGCTTAGTCCTGTAGTCATGCTGGATTCTGTTTCGATTTGTCCATGTAATTTTTTTATATTTTGGAGCCAGTGTCTCAAAAGTAAATTAATATCCATTGTGAACTGTGATTAGAGCATCAGAGCTTTCTGTGCTTTAATTTACAGTATTTCTGGGTATTGAATTATCACTTTGCATTACAGGAGTGCTCGTGTTTAACTTTGATCAGGACAAAAATAATTTAGAAATATTATACAATTTTATGACCATATGGTTTCCCAATGCACTAGGATATTTTACATGTGTATTTTCCTCTAAAATTAAAGATCACACTTAGGTTTTACTGTATCTTTAAACGGGATCCAAGGAATTAATTGAAATTCTTTTAAAAATCATTGTTCAAATCAGAAGTAATGAGAAAAATCTTTCTTATATAAAAAAGTATGATTAAATTTAGTAAAAATGTGCACTCTGAAGTACCATAAGATCTGGTTCTGATAACAGAATTAGTGCCAGAGATTCCAGTATTTCAAGCTAGATATAGAATTATATACTTGTATAACAAGATTGCAACAGAAATTAAAGGAATTGGAATGATGTTGTTGGAATGATGAGTCTTTGACTGCTGAGTAATCCAGGTGCCTTTTGTTTTTTCCCTTAATTTTTATTAACTTCTTTTTTTAAGCATGGCTTGAAAGACTATCTGATAGTTTTAAAAAAGAGAAGTATTTACACCTCGTGTTGTAATTCACTGTACGTCTGGCAAGAAGAAATATAAAACTCCTATTTCTGTACGTTTTTTTTTTTTTTTCCCCCAGTTTTAAAAATAGAGATGGATAAAATTGCAGCACTATCCCCATGTGAGAGGATTATTTGCACATCTGTCTAAGGTTAGTACCTCCTGTGTGGTTATCAGCATCCTTCACTGTGCTGGCTGAAAAAGGGCCAGATGATGAGTGGCGCCTTGCAAGATTAACTTTGTATTGGTAGTCATTAAACAGTGGGAATTTTTACAAACTGGCAGTTTGGGATGCTGAAAAAAAAAAAAAAAAGAAAAAGTGGAGAAAGAGTGTTATAATAGTTGGTTGCACATACAGCATCTAAAATAGACTTGGGCTGCTGGCAACAAGTGGGATGGAACAGTTGGTGAACAGACGCATAATAAACAGCTGTCAGGAGGTAAAGTGACACCTCTGATGTCCAAAATTATATTAATCCAGGATTAACAAAAAAAGTTAGATATATCTGTTTTACAACAAGATCAATTACTGCTAAAATAATTACTGAAGGAAAGTACCCTTTCTGTTTTAACTGAGGAAGGTGTGAAGACCACGCGGTCGGTGTGTCCTTCCCGACGCTTTGTGGTGATGCTGACAGAGCTAATTTAAAAACAAATCTGCTAAATGTGGTTTTAGCCATTTTTTTTCTAGGGCGGTTTAAACATGTCATTAACTTCAAAAGAGGTGAGGGGAGGATTCTTTGTGCGTGCATGTGAAGAACTGTAAAAGTGATTGGCAAACCGAGATTAAATTTTGAATATTTTTGTGTAATCACCGTTAATTTGGTTTTGCAAACCCATTCCTGGCAGATATCTGTGGGAACCAGATGGCTAAGTTGTGTTGACTGGAAGCAGATTTTCAGATGCTTTTTACAGAAGCTCTTTATAATTGATTTGCTGGCAGATTAAGAGTTACTCATGAGATGCATTTTGTTTTGCCCCTGTGTTTAAAAAAGTGTACTGTCTTGTGCAACTGTACTTCAATTTTTGAATCTGCAAATAACATCAGTTGTGGTGAGGATCTCTTTGTGAGCATAGAAATATTTGAGAAAGGTTTGAAAATTGAGGATGAGTAGCAGTAATGAGACAAATCCTAAAGCTTCTGCTCTGATTTATGAAACATTTTTATTGAATTTTCTTTTCCAGTTGATAGAATCTCACTCTCTGAAGACTTAAACTATTTTAACTGAATAAATGTGATCATTTTCATTGTGCAACTTTGATCTCATGCCTTTTGTTGTTTTTCTGGATTATTTTATCAGAGTGCTTTTTCTTTCACGTATAAAATCAGTTCAAATTAACCTGATTATTCAAACTTGTATTTGAACCCTTCTGCAGAAGGAAGTAGCAAATCTGAAACTTTTTGTACTTTCTGACTGCTGAAGTTTACGTGGATTCAAGAGGAATTGATCAGATTAATGAAAGGAAATGTAATAAAAAAAGTTTTTAGACACCAAGTACTATCTCTGACTCTGGATGTCCTGAGCTTAAAACTTGAGAGTAGGAGAGTATCCCAAGGCAGTGTCATATTTTTGTATTCTTCCTTAGGCATTAGAGAGTGAGAACTCTGCTTCTGTGAATAGATGGGTATAGTCTTTAATTATATATGATATATTTATTTTTGCCTCAGGATCTCTGTCATAGCTTGTGCAGGCAGGATTTGAAGATTCGAGGGACACCATGGCAGTACATGTTGTGGTGGTGGAGATGTGTTAGTAGCTGGATGGGTGACTTGTGAGGTGCAGTGAATGCTTGTCTTGAACACTTAAATAGTTCTTTATTGCAACCAAATTTTCCTCTTCGCCTATGACGTTAATCTGCAAAGATGTCATTAAGAGAATTGGTTTTCTTTTGGAGAATCACAGCATGTTTTGAGTTTGTTTCTGATCCAGAGTTTTCATTTAATTTGTTTTAATCGCATTGAAAAGAAAAACCTTAAAAGAAAATGTTTGTCTAAAGTGAATTTAATTTTTATTTTCTTTGTGGTTCCTTTTTAGATGATTGTGGGATTAAGTGAACCAGGAAATATTCTTCCTGTCTTGTCAGAAACCTGTCAAATCTTCATAATAATATACTAAGCACTTTAAATAATATTAGTGTTTAGCAGAAAATGTCTCTGCCTGTCTGTATATGTAGTAATGAACGTGCAGAGTTATAGCAAGTACAGGGGATGTGGAGAAGAAAGTATTTTTAAGAAAGAAAACATACAAAACCAAAAAACCTTCTCATCCTGTGAATACTAATGAGCTGGCTGCTTTCTGTGGTGAAAGACATTAGTGTCTTCTGTAGTTAGAATGGGGGCCCAGTAATTACTCTGATTTCAGTGGTGAAAATCTGGTGGGTCCTTGTGGCTGGATAGATGGGAAATGGATGGGACCCAGTTCTTTTGTAAATCTGCTGGTTGAGATTCAAAGGTATTCGGGGTTTCAGTATATTTAGCTTGTGCCTGTAAAGTACTTTTTGCTTTATTGTATTTGACATTATTCATTTAGAGGTTAACTTCAGTTTTATTGGATTATTTGTTATGAAAGATGACCTTAGATTTCAAAACTTCATAAACTATGATTTTGTATACTGTTCCCAGCAACCGTTTAAATTAAAAGCTGATGAGGTCTTGGAGATCTAAGTTAAACATTTTTGCATTATTTTTAACTTAATTGGAAGTTGATATACTGTCTTCTTGACCTGGTTGCTGTAGAATGCTACATTCTTTGGCAAATATTAACCACTGTGTGTGGTCTGAATAGATATTCGGCTGACATGGACCAAGCCTTGCTCTGGTTGAAGATATCTCTTTCCACACATTTCCAAAGCTATAATGAACATTTTTATTAGTGTTTTCTCAAAACACCACAAAGCTCCAGTAAAAATAGAGCACCGATCCATTTGTACACAAGGCATTTAGCCTGAAACGTTCCTTTGAATTCTGTTCTTTACTGTAGTCAACGTTGTATTGTTCATTTTCAAAGCAAAAGGTTCTAAATTTTTAAAGTAATTTAGTTCGTAATGTTTGAGGTACTGTTTAAAACTTTTCTTTTTGCTGCGGTATCAGTAAAATCATGGAATCTTAAAAAAATCTTTGTCGTAGGAAATTTCTCTGTAGAACATGAAAGGTTTTTGTTTTTTTTTTCCCAGAAATCACAATTTGATCTCTGAAGTCGTTGGCTGGGTCAGGAATTGCAGAACATGCTGAGCACCAAGTTAATGGTTCTAACGTAGATCACCCTTTAAGCGAATACCTTTGGAAAGGTTTGACTCAGGGGAGAATGTTTTATTGATACTACTCATATGAACTAGGGCAATATGAGTAGTTGCAATATTAGTAAGAATTCTACATGGTACTATTTATGACTTTTTAGAGAGGATAGGTTTTAGTTTTAAATGTACAGAGGCTCTTGATGTTGCTTATGTTTTCTATGGGAGCGCAGACAAAGTGTTTTTTAGTGTCTTGTGTGTCATCATCTCCAAGCAAATGGGTTTCAGAAACCCTAATTTCATAATTTGTTTCAAAGTTGTAGCTATAGATCAAGTTTAAGAAACATAATGCCTGTTTGCAATGTAGTCTACAATATTTTTATTATCTCCTAGTCTCCTACCTGCTCTTTGTGGTATAGGTATCTTCCCCCCTCACCTTTTAATTCAGCATCTCTTTAGCCTGAGCCATAAAGGCATACTATAGATAACAGGGAAATATAACATACCCAACAATATATGTTGCGTTGCAGATTAAAATCTGACCTTCAAGGCAAAATAACCTTACCCTTGCATTGCAGCAAATTGCTCCTCTCCTTGGAGACAGTGCAAAATGCTCTCCATCCATGACTTGGCTCTTGTCTCCATCTGATCCATCTTACCATGGCATCTCTTGTCTTGATAGCCCTTCCTGACACAGCTCATCTTGATCTCCTCTATGTTTGTTGTATTACCTGACAGATATTTCTTGTTTGCTTTTTCCCTTGTCCTCCCTGTCTGGCACACTGAGTCCTGCTGGAGTGTAAACCTACAGGCACGTTGAAGTAGACAGTGATAAATGAGAAGAGGAACAAGGAGATTTTCATGTTAAAATACCCTGAGTCTCTGACAACAAAATCCATGGTAGAATTTGAGAATTTTGGAAGGCTTAAAGGGAGAAAGCCTCTACTATGAGTGTGGTGAGACCCTGGCACAGGTTGTCCTGGGAAGCTGTGGATGCCTCGTCCCTGGAGGTGTTCAAAGCCAAGTTGGCCATCCTTCCCTTAAGAGTGGAAAAAAGTTTGACATCTGCCCATCCCTTTCTCTCACAAACAGATTGGTTTTGTTTTCTGCCGTTTACCTCAATTCCAGAATTGTAAATAGGATTTAAAGTTTTCAGCTTAACCTCAAATCCATACAGGGACCAGTGACTTCTCTGGTGCATGCTGTCACTGAGGTGATGTATTGCCAACTGCCCTGGGAGAAAGAACACCTGTCAATATTAGCAATTATTGTTTGCATCCTGTTTTGTTTTATGTTAATGAGATAATAGTTGCAATTTCATTTTATTTTCTTGTCAGACAATTCTCTTTGACTGCTTACAAACTAATCCTTCAGCTGCATCAAATATTCTTATTATCTTCCACCACTGAAGTTCGGAGTTGAGTTGAATTCATTAGTCATTCTTTTACCAGACTGTTATGTAATGCTCTTGTCTGAAAATGAATGTGTAGGGTTTGGGAGACTTTCTTTTAATAATATGTTTTTAAATATATCAAATTAAACCTGTCCCACTTTCTTAGAGTGAGAATATTTCCAGCAGAAGAATCAGAGAAAAAATCCAAGGTGGTACTTTGTGAAATGGCTCTTCTGTGCTGCTGAAATCAGTGGGAGTTTGGCAGTGATTTCAGTACAAACAGAGTTAGGATCTCTAAGACTGGTGCTTATGCACAGTTCTTTTAACTGTCATTTTCTGTTTGTAATGTTAAATAAAAAAGGAAAATGAAGACTCCTTGAATCCACGTGAAGAATTTGGCAGTTCATGGTGGAATGTTCATGGTTTGCTCTGGCTCATTCAAAAATCACAGCGCACCAAAAATCCCTTATAGGGGGTGGCCTGCAGGTGATATCTAATTTGATTTGTGATATTAACAGAAAGAAGAGCATATCTCATAACTTCTGTACCAAATTTCAGATGATGAGTGCTAGGGAGAGTACAGATGTACCTGAAGGTGTAAGCTGTTTTCATCTGAATTCTATTCTTAAAGCACATACAGGGGTGCAGACTACATATGTTTGTCAGAGTGATTAATGGCTTGTATCCATACATTAGAACTGAGAGTATTAAGATTTATATCTTTTTGTTTTGAAAAGCAACAGCAAGCCCATAAATGCATGCTAAATGTACTCCATCTGATGAGCATGTGACCTATAGTGGACATTTACAGTAAATGACTAGAACCATTTAGAGGGGTTTTTTTAAGCTATTAAATATACTTTAAAATGTCATAAGATGTCATGAGTTGTGTGTGTAAAGCTGATATTTGTATTTATCAGACACTTTGATAAGGGAAGAGATCTTGCCTTTGTACCTGTTTCTTTGCTTTCTAAGCTGATGAATGTATTACCAGTGATAGGAGAGGTCAGGGTAGAAAAATACACATAACGAGAGTCCAAAATTTTTTGTGGTGTTTATTTACATAGTTTGTTCAAAGTACTGTAAGAATATAGCTTGGTGATGGAAAAATGCTCTAAGTTAAGGGGTATTTACAATACCTAAATTAGGTGCTGAGGGGAGTTGTCTGGAGCCTGCTAATATAGGAGACCGTATGAAGAGGCAGTATGGAAGAACTTTATATAGCTTTTTTTTTTTCCTTATAAAAAAGATATTAAATATATTCCAGGACTTTTAGAAATGTTTTAGCTCTATGTCCTTCAGTAACTTGTCCCAGAGAGCACTTCCCTGGCCTGCCTGCTGATGTCAAGCTCGATGGGGGCTGGCCCTGAGCACTGGCTTAATTTCCTTAATGTCCTTAATGTCTCCTGTCTTCATTACACCTACTCCTGCCTGTTTAGAGGTTCTCTTTTTATTGACATATCCTAGGATTTTTTTCCCAGTCTGTTGTGTAACAATGGTGAGAACTCTTGTTATTTAGAAGAAATAGTGGGTCCAGCAGTGGATTTGAGTCACATCTGAGTAACTTCAGCACTGTGGAATTGTGTTCAGGAGCAGATGTACCCACGGCTTAACATTAACAGCTTCAGTGCACGTGGGTATGTCTTGTGTTTGAGGAGGAAGCTGGTCAAACACAGGACCCAAAACTGGTATAGAAAACTGTGATTTTGAACCTTCAGGATTTTTATTACTCGGATAGATACAAACTTGTTCGTTAAAGCATACTTGAAGAAATATTCCACTTGACATGGAAGGTTTAATTTAGTAACTGTCTTTCTCAGCCACCCAAATAATACTGTGTATTTCAATAGCACCTCTTCTCAATAGAAGTCCTAGTTTACTTCAGCAAGCTCAGGCAATGGGACTTTGTATGCTTTATTTTTCATCTTGTACACGTTTGTGAAAAATCTTCAAACAAAACATTTTTTTCAAGAAGTTCGCCTAAAGATTTGTCGAAATGCTGGTTTGATAATCTATTTATTTTTTTCCAATGCTATTAATGGATTGGAGGTATCTGAACTATCAGTGAACGAGCTGTATAAGAATCTTTTAATGATACAAGAGGGTATTGAATGACGGCAGACTTTTTTAGCATCTCTGAAAGTACAAATTGCCAACATCTTCTCATTTCTGTAAGAAGAACCTGCTTAAGGCCCAGTGGGGTTAAGAACGTTGTTTACTCTACTCTTGACTCCTGCAATATAACAATAAAGAAGTGATTAAAATTTAAGTAGTCATGAGAGATTTTTGCTATATCTAATTTCTTCAATGCTGGTGTGCATTAAAACTGGATCGTTGCATAATACTGTTGTGGTGAGTTTTGCTGTATTACCTTGTTTAGCAACCAATAGAAATAAGAACAGTAATTTTGTGATAAGTAGTTCTGTCTGAATGTTCTGAGTTCAAAAATTGTTTAGCATTAAGGTTGTGTTAATTGCTTCCTCTGTAGGTTGTATTAATAATAGAGATATTAATAGACCCCTGTTTCGAAATAGTTAACATAGCACAAAAATCTTCTGCAAGACAAAATCTGATGTCGAGTTTCTCACATCAGAAAGCGTTTTCAGCTTCTGTTTGGGTATATTAATGATTTCAGTAGATTCCACAAGGAAAGTAAAAGAGATGCAGTCTTTTTTCAGTGTCTTTGCTTTCCTCATGGGAAGAAAGAGGTCTGTATTTTTAAGTTGGTACCTGCTGATATCATCTAGATGTTCTTGGTATTAAAGTTATTTGACTGTATCAAGAACGTGAATGCTTTTGAAACTGAACTGCTGTAAATATTCTGTTCAATGTAATTGAAACCAGATTAAATTTGCTTCTCTTGTTATAATAAGTACTATCATCGTGTATATTTGTACTATGCTAACGAAGAAACTGTCATCTTAATTTACAGTGAGGTGATACAGTATCATCCCTGCTGTCAGATAAAAAGATTTTTGAGAGTAGGTGATAGCTGTGGATTCACATAACAATTGGTACAATTAATATATGTCCAGTAGAATTAAAGTGTAAATTGTGAAAAAAAAATGAGAGGAGAAAGTGTTCCAGGGACAGTATGTTGTAAAAGATAAAAGAACCTGTGTGTGGCTCCAGCATGGCAGCACATGGTGGCTGTTGTGGCTCCACAGATTTCATTGCTGAGCTTCTCTTAAACTCTGTTTGTGATGCAAAGAGTGAGTGGGTGCAATTTAAGACTTCAGCGAGTTTTAAATTGAATTGAAGGGGGGCTTATGTCACGTATTCACAGCGGGGGGGGGTCCAGTGGAGGCTGTAGAACTTCACGGGACCGTGGAATTTTGGGCAGCTGGCTTGTATTGATGTGCTGAGACTCTGTGGTTACTGATTTGAAAACTGGGTCAAAGCTGGCTCAGGGCTGTGGCTTTACAAACTGAAAGAACAAGGGTGACATTTTTTTTCAACTGGATCCAGAGGAAGCAGTGATGGTCATCTCCTTCTAATCAGTGGCTGGGATCTTTCATCTGCTTTCTGAAATCTAGAAATGCTTGAGGTGACAAGGAGGAATTTTTCAGGGCTCTGTTGAGCAGAAAGCCACAGACACCAACAGTGACAGGTGTGGTATCACTGTTATTGTCCACACCCACGTCCAAGCACTGAGTGAACCCTGCCAGTGGATCCTGTGCCCTGTACATCTCCAGCCCTAGCAGAAAGCCAAGAACTGGTATTGCTGCTCATTGCAGGGCCAGAGTAAAGAGTGATTTGGAAATAAGCTGCTTTGTGTGTAGTATCATGTAGCTAGACTTTTAAAAAAATTGTTTTCCCCCTCCTACATGAGCTAAACTTCAGCAGGAGAGCTGAGGTATCACCTCATGTGGAATGACCAGCGCTGAGCGGTTGGGGTAGATTCCTGTGAGTTGTGCAGGTTGTAACAGCCCCCTTGGATAGAGAGAGGAGAGAAATGAGCACAGATCCCTTATTTCCTGTGTATTTTAAGCATGATTCAGGGATGAGATTAGCTCATGAAAATGTTACAGTGTAGTAGTACCCAGCTTTTGATTTTAAGTCAGGCTTAGCTGTACATCAGGGGTGGCATTGTTTAGTTCTCAGAGGAGGCAGCCCTGTCTGCCTACAAACCCTTCCTTCTCCAGGCCTGTGACCTGCCCTAACAGCTCTATCTCTTCAGCTGTGGTCTTGGAATGGGTTCCTCTTTCCTGCCAAGGCATTCATGGTTGCAGTTATCTGGGAAGCCATCAAGTTCTCTCATGTAGGTGCTATGGAATTCGAGCGTTATAGGCATATAATGTGCATTTTTAAACCTCAGTACACAATAGCATCTCTGCACTGACCACACTGTGTGTTCAGATAGAAGTGGAACGTAGCAGAATTAAGCATTACTTGATATCAGCTTGTTGGCCTGTGTAGCTCCATCCACGTGTTCATGCTCTATTTTGCCACATTTTCTTTTGGACGAGTCAGAGAGGGGGTGGTAAAAGGTAAATAAGCAAAGGCATCCTGTGCAATGCCTCCTGCTAACTTTTCTAAATCTTGAAAGCTGTGATTTCATGTTTGGAACTGAACAGTGGAAGTGTGTGGGATGGCTTTATTTACTTCCACCACTTTGCTTTATGGGCTTTTGGAAGAGGTTCCTCCTCACCATGTTTACTGCTTTGTAAAGTAAATCTTTGATTTATTGTGGCAGTCACAGTCTGTTAAATAACTGTTTTCTTCGCATTGAAAAAACATGAACATGTTCTCTCTCCTCAGGTCTCTCCAGCTCACAAAATGTGAATTCCTTGTCTGTGTTTTGAATCTGAGTTTTCACTGGTTTCTGACAGATTTTTATATACTTCTCCATTATTAGGAAGATGATTTAAACTATAAACAGATCAGATTTAAAAACTGCTTGCTAAACTGATAATGTTTTACTTCGTTAGTTTTGTCTCATTATAATGTTCTTGCTACCATTACTATGTTAATTATTTCTTACATGTAAAAAAACTTTGTGAACCAAGGCTCAATCACCTCTGTAGAAGATGATGTTTTTTTTTGCTTTAAAAAACTCAATACTAAGTATGATATATTAAGAGTTAGACATTGCATAGACATCAGACTAAGGCAAGAGGTTTTCTGAATCCAGAATCACTGAAACCAGCAGGAAAAGCATTTTTGAGATCCTGATCTGAGAGAGACAGATACATACCCTGACTGACTCTCATGTCAGTACCTGCTTTGGCAGACACACCAAACCAGTGAGGACTGTGGCCATCTCAACCTGTGTTATTGAGTTCAGATCTCATAACTTGGCACCATCTAAACCGACCCCATCTCTTTTCATGGCACATGAAGTCAAACTGAAGACTTATACTGAAATGATGTTAGGTTTTGTTGCCAAGTTAAGATATTACACACTTAATGTTTTTTTATAAATCTATTTAAAGGTTGATTTGAACAATTTATTGGAACAACGTGTAATGGAAAATGCTTTTTATTTCTGTATCTGTCTTCTTATGCCCACCATAAAAGTGTGTCCATTGAGCTACTTTAAGGAGATGGTGGGTTGTCACAACTAGAATTTGTTCTCCTGTGCTCTGCAAAGATTTTGGAGGAGAAAAGTTTGGTTGGAAGTTGCAGGTGTCTTTTCTAAACAACAACCAGAGACAACAAAAAGAAAATTCTGAATGCCTGCTGTCATTTTTGCAAGTTTTAGTTTCTTTCAGTATAACAAACACACTCACTTGGAAGGGTTGAGATACATGTATGTTGAGTATCTACAGCTCAAATGGATCTAATTACTTGTGATAAAATCTCAAGCGAAATTAAGATACGATTGTACTGTAAAATGGCCTAGAATAGCATTAGTTTGAAAAATTCATTAATGTAAGATAAAAGAGAAAACCTTCAGAGCCCAGAACACTTCTCTGAGGACACAGGCGCATTTTTATTCTGCATTAGTTTCTCTGGTGGCACGTTGTTAAACTCAACGAGTTATAAGAAATTATGAAGAAATTTGTATTTTAGCCACTGTTTTACAGCTGTGCCACATGGAGATGTTTAAGATGAAGATGCCTCCATTCTCAGATAGAATAGCTTTATTTAAAATTGATTAGGAGCAATTCACAGCAGCCTGCCAAATTGCTAATGGAAGCCATTTGAATAAATTCTCTCATATAATTTAAATGCCATTTCACTGCATATAGTTTAACCAGGAAAGAGTCCCAGCTTGCAGCCAGTAAAATTAATTATTTATTATTCTTTTCATAAATATTTTCTTGGTCCAAAACAAAACAAAACAAAACAAAAGTAAAACCAAAAGAAATGCTTATACCCTGAAACTTTTTCAGGGTATGCACACTTCAAATGGCTAATCTGAGGAATGCCATGGTATTATTTTTACTTACGTATGTCAAAAAGCATTTTTATCTACGTGTCAGGTGTTTTTCTTACCTGATAGCTTTTTGTGGAGTGTGCATTTGAGGCTAAATTACAAATTGGATTCTGCTGTTAACTGAGGGGCCTACTCAGCAAAAATTATATATAGGCTTTTCTCAGAAGGTCGTGGAATCCATCTTTGCTGAGGTGATGAAGCGGGGAACTCCTTTTGGCCCCAGAATCACTTCTGTCCAGACCTGCCTGGCTGTCCCAAGGGGGAGTTGTCTGATGGTGGGGAATTCATTGTGCGAGGTTTGGTGTTCGCTGGGCGCTCTCATCCATCACCGAAAGGTTGTCCTATCTGTGGGTTAATTTTATTGTTATTTGCTTGAAAATCAATTGAATTAAACTTGAGAACTAATGGCATATTGCCCTAGTTTAAAAATAAACATTCTGGGGTTTGGCTGCTATTGGCTGAGATCCCGCACGGTCAGCGCTATGCAGGAAGAATATCTTTTAATTTCGTGCTTTGCCCACTCATCTACTGCACTGCCAATTGCAACCACTGCAGTGCCAAACAAGTGAAAATATAGATTGCATAAAAATACAGAGCAACATTGATGCTGCAGCAGCAGAGGAAGTGCATTACAGGGACTGCTGCTCTTCAGATGGAAATAGCATATTGAAATCCTTTCTGGTTGTCCTTCACTGCTCTGTCCCTTGTGACTTAGAAAGCCCAAGAATAACCAGCGGTGACTCCTGGATTTTTTTCCCCCCCTCAGTATAAAAAGCATATTCCAATGTCTTTTGCTCACATATGGTGATGGATATTGTAAGGGTTAAAATATGTCTGAAAATTAATCCACCCTCAGTTGGCCTTTCTTCACTGGAGTTGATGTGTAAGTTGACCTCAAAGTGTAGTAATAATATATGTCAAAGGTATTTAGCAGGCTTTCTCCATGCATGACTGTGTAGGTATGGTGGGCATATGACTGGGCTGATTATGGACCTGAAGGCTCTTCACCTGCAAAATATGTGTATCAAGTCAAGAAAGGTCAGCCTGCAGTAAGGGTATTTAAGAAAGAAATCTTCAGCTGCATTGGCCCAGCTGAAAAATCTTAATACCTATTTAAGCAGCAAGGTCTTATAAATAGCCTGGTGACTGTGAAATTTCTTAAGTAAAAAGGGGAGAGAAAAACTTTAATAAGAAAGTTTATTGAAAATATAGGAGAATCCTTAGTTCTGAGTGCAAACCAAAGGACTTAAATGTCAGGTATTCTAAAATAGAGGAGTTAGCTAATAATGTGAAATGATTTGTTTGCAATTTTTTTTTTTTAAATGATTTCTACCCCCATTTCTTACCCTCCTGCTCTGGGTCCCTTCACCTCCCAAAGACAGTTACTGCATTTATAACATTAAAGGAAAGACAAGTGGTCATGACCAAAGTGACCATGGGGCACCAAAAGAATGACCATTTGTGTGGAAGATAGAAATATTGAACAGCTCTTGTAAAGGGGACCTGCTCCTCCCTCAAACAAAACCGACAGTCTTAGGGGATTGTAACGTATTTCCCCTTCTTCTTTCAGACCATCATAGTTTTGTAGAAAAAATAGTTCCTTAACTGTATCCACTGGCATTTTAAGACTAATAAATAATTCTTTGCAGTCACTCAATCACTGCCAGTGCAGACTTGAAAAGGTAATTTATTTTGCAGATAGACACCTTTGACAGCACTCTGGAGGCCATCCTTTCAAACACAACCACTTTCAAGAAACCGAGAGTAAAACGTCCTGCTTGATCAGTTTTTGATGTGGTGAAGCCACTCCTTGATAAAGAAATCTAATCTGTACACTGGGGAAGGAGGCTCTGCCACTGTCTTTTTTCATTATGGTTTCCTGTCCTGTTAACTAAGGGAAGGGTCAGTAATGCAGTTGCCGAGCTCATAGTTTCAAAAACCACCTCGGAAAGGAGAAACCCTGTATTTGTCCAGCATGTTCACATGTGTTCAGTGTACCACAGGATATGTTAGCAGAAAATGGTCACTGAAGTAAGCAAAGAGGAGTTAAAGGCTTTTTTTTTTTATTTCTCAAAATTAAGAAACAAAGCAGAAATGATAAACAGTTTGGGACACCAAGCCTGGAGAAACCCACAGCTTCTTGATTGTGGGGGTGATGGTGGGATATAAAAGAGAAAAACTTAGTTAATGGGAGAGAGCTGAGTGAGCAGAGACAGATTTTGGAGAAAAATAGGTGACCTAGTTTGGTATCTCAAGGCATCATTTTCGTTTTAGCTGTGAGACATTAAAATGGCTGACATTTCACAGAATGGGCTGTGGATTATATGATCTTTTCTGAAGTCCATTGGTACAAAAGTTTAAGTGCTGTTGAGGAAACTCATTCAAGGTCTTGGATGGCATCTCTTGTTCTCTCTCTGCCTGAAGACAAAGTTCCAGCATTTCTGGGTGATGTGGTTTGAGTAGACCTGACACAGCATTTGTGCTTCTCAGACATTAACGTGGTCTTTGGGGCAAGATTAGGAAAATGTATTAATAAACATGGTGGCAGCTCAACTCTTTTGAAAAACTTTTTTTTTTCCCTTTTTTTTTTTTATTTCTTTTCATATTGCAAACCAGATTACCACATATCAAGAGATTAAAGCCCTCACTGGTACAGTAAAGAGACCCTCACATGGTTGAAAATAATTTATTTCCATGTGTTCTTCTTTTATCTGAGTAAATGAAGTTTAGGGAGATATAGTGCCTTATTTCATCAGGAATTTCCATTCCGAAGGGAAAAGAAATGGAATAGGAACTGTGATTCTAAATATCTAAGGTTACAACTTTGCTGTAACCAGAGCTGTAACTCCCTGTTATGGTGATGTTTGATCTGCTTCCCAGTTCTAAAGGCTGTCTGGGTTACTTAGATATATGTCTTGCCATTAAAGCATTTTCCCCTTTTCTGTTTCTTGTGGTAAATGTGCTATAGAAAGATTTTTTTTTTTTAAACTCTTTTTGCAAAGTTTTAAAATAAAATTTACAGCTGGTGAGGAGCATGGTTTTTACATACTGGACCTTATCATCTCAGTAACCAATTTTTCCTTATGTCTCAGAACTCTCATTAATTTTTCACAGGCTTGTGATGGATAGTTTTTATTTATTCACGTCTGAGGTTCTGTTGTGTGAAAAGGACTCATTTTACAACATTACATATTCATGGCTTGGGATAGATGGGATAAGGAACTTATTATTAATGTGTCACAGTGGGAAACTTACTCTGGGTTCATTTGTGAATCTTGTTAAATGTGGTGCGGTCAGCAGACAGCGCTGAAATTTTTGATACATTTTATTGGAGAAGGGCAAAGAGGTTCAGTGATGCTTCCTTATCTAAACAGCACAAGTGAGATGGTGTCTTTCTAAATGCATTTGAAACACTGTGTCAATAACACAAGGGTAGAAGCAAAATATGCCTGAACTACAGCAAAATCAGAACGATGCTTTTTAGTAAAGACTGTTGCCAGGTGCTGTTTGGGTCTGTTTAAATCCAGTTTGCTTAATTAAATCTTGTTTTACTTTTAGCAAAAACAGTGGAGTTGTTTGCAATATAGTGAATTGACAGCAGACTGTTCCAAAACTTGATTTCTAGCAGTTAGATTTGCCTGCAGTAACTGATTGTGGCCATATTTGTCTGAGAACCTTTTGTTCGTGCACAGTGGGACTGAGCAAATTCTGAATGTATACAAGCAAAACTTTTTTGGAAATCAGTAAACAGTCTGTGTATTTAACAAATGCAGCATACAAAATAAAAAGTAAGGAGTTAAATTGGCGTGTAAACTATTTTAGAGTCCTAGAATAGGATCTGGTTTAAAAGAACCAAATATCCTTTTCATCGGGTTGTAAAGATGCTAGTTTTCAAAGCAGAACATTTTGTACCTCTGAAAATTTTAAAGTAGGGGCTTTGTCCTCTGCTTGTGTGCTTAAAATTTGATTTTTAATTAAATGTTTCCATACTCATTTTTGTAATTACAGAATGGGCCCAGAGAGGAAGTAATTTAGCTCCACTTCTGACTCCCTGTTATTTATCACCCATTGTTACCTTTTTACTTATGTTATTGTTCGAAATCTAGAAAGATGATTTTGTTGGGTTTTTTTTGAGTGTGCTAATCGCTTTCTTACCAAAACAGCTTCTGGCTGAGGGTATTCATGTTTACAATAGCAGCAGTTATTCAAGTATTTAAGAAGGTATTATCAAGATCCAACTGAATTATAATTCCTCTTTGTTTCCAAATATTTTCTGAATAATAAAAGAGGTGAAATAACTTTAAGCTACTTAAGTAGCTGGAGATGACCAGGACAAGACGATTTATGATGACTGTATTTTAAAAGAAAATTCTCAGCGATGTTAAATGTTACCTTTATTGGTGATCCTACCAGTAGGTCAACAGTATTATATTGTCATTTATAATAGAGGAGCTGGGCAGTGAGAAAACTGTAGTCTATTAAGAGTTTTGTGAGTGTGTATGTGTATACAGTGAAATAATATCTAGTGTAATGTGAAGTGACAGTCAAAATTACAGCTTTTCTCTTGCCGCAAGGGTACTTCTCTGCCAAGTATAGTAATATTGTTGTAGCAGTGTTCAAGGTTGTCAGCAGTTCTTGGTTACTCTGCAGAGAGCCATAACTGTGTGTGGAAGCAAGGAGCTTCCTGTCAAGGGAGATACTATAATTTTGATATATATTTGTTGGTGCCAAACTGCAATTAAATAGGAGGCGTCGGAAGAGGTTTTATTTAGCCAACTCAAATTTGTTGATGAATTAGTTAAAACAAAACAAAACAAAAATCTGAAAGGAAATCCTCCTCTTGCACACACATAGTTTAAATTATGAATTTATCTGGTGTTTGTCTGTGCTCGAAGTAGGGTGTTATTTTTATGGAATAAACTTTATTTCTGCTGGTGAATTTGGGATTGCTGAGGATGTATAGGGCATACTGCTGTTACTTAAATTATGATCTCTGAGGTTAATTGTCTATCATAAAATGATTTTCAGGGGCTGTCATAAACTTCAGTTTTTTTAGAGGTCAGCATGGAAACCGTTTCTTCTCAAAAGCATGTTTTTTTCAGGATGTGCTTTTCTGTCAGGACATCGACAAAATAGTGTCACAAAAATGTGTATTATCATCCATATTGGAAGCAGTAAAGAATTTGCTCCATTTCCCCACGTTGAAAACGATGATAATGGTGTCAGCAGTTTTATTCAGTTGAAAACCATTTTTCTCAATGATTAGATTGAACAAAACAAGGTGGGGGAGAGAGTTCCTTTGGAAAACGTTGCTTTAAAGAAAATCAGGACCTCTCCTGCTGTCTTTCGGCAAAGTATTAAGATATAAACACACTTACATGATCTTATGACTTGAATGATGAAAATTTAGTGTTATGCTAATATAAGTGGCTGAATGGTGCCTAAAATATTGCTTAGCCAAAACCCCTGGTGACTTTTATTGAATATTTTTCAAGTGGAGCTGCTGATGCACCTGGTGAGGTACTTCCACACCCTGCCCCTCCACTCTCTTCTTCCCTGATTTCAGTAGGTCTCCAAAGGCTGCAACGCCTGTGTGAGGCTTGTGTTGTAGGATTAGCCAAGCAGAAGCTGGAAAAGCTGATGCTGGTTTTCAGATGGGTATGTAAGGAAAGAGAGGATAATTAAAGAAAATAAATCACGAATAACTTTTCGGTAATTTTCTTTTAACTACAGCTAAAGTAAATTTCAGATGCTTCATGTTGAGGAAATGAAATCAAAAGTGAGAAGCTCCCTGTAAGTTGTTTTTCTCAAAGAAGACTGCGTGCTTAGTGGGCACCTTGCACAACTGGCATTAGTTGTTCCACTTTTATTTATCCCAAAACACCCCACAGGTGTAATTTATACTGGAAATCCTGTGTGTCTGATTTACAGACCCTGAGTATGGGCTGAAGATTATGGATGTGTTGAAGAGCTCAAGTCACAGTTTCTGCTGGCACATTGAGCAACCTTAATGAGTAAATGTAAAATGTAGCAGTAATATTTGTTGTTGCACTGGGGCCCCTCCTTAACCATAGGGCACATCTCTGACCCCTGTGCAGAGGAGCTGTCCCAGTGCATTGGGATGCCTGATTGGCCATAAGACATAGGAAAGACTCTGGTCAGAAAAATTTGTGAAATTACAGGAAATATCTGTTTTATGGTGTTTCTTTCTAAGGCTTCCTACAATGTTTTGACCAATGTTTCTCTTCTTATCATCGCTGAAGCTTTTTATTTTTTCTTGTGGAGGGCATCAAGCCAAGAATCTGAGCACGTTATCGGAGCTGATTTCCCCATTTTGTGTAAATAAATCATTTACTGAGGTATCATAGGGTTTTGTATCTGTTGCATTTTCAGAATTTCCTCAATCTGGCCAGCTGTTTGGTTTATGAACATCTAAAGTCTTTGTTTCTAGATCTTTTGCTGCCACTTGAAATTTTGCTGTTTTCCTGTGAGGTCTTATCTCCTCAGTGCAGAAGCATCGGTGCTCAGGAGGTGACCCTGCAGTACCTGTTTGTATACAAAGCTGCACATACCACTTGACACCTCGCTCAACATCTTTAACCTGGGTGGACTGAGCATCCCATGTGTGGCAAAGCAACTTACCAAATGTAATTACCTTCCGATGGCCGCGTTAATATGTTGGGTCTTTTTTTTTAATTGAATAAATATATTACTCAGCAGGGCAGATTATTTTCTTTGTGGCCTTGCTGTTGCAATTTGAGAACAGATACGATTTCCTTTTTGCTGATGAAGAAAGCAACATCTGTTCTCGGTTTCCTGCAGCTTTCCTTCAGACAATGCATTTAGATGCACAATTTGAATTCCTTCCGAATGAATGGAAAATTAAAAATTTGACCCCTCCTTCAAAGCAGTGGTTACACTGTGACAACAGTGGGTTGAGCTAAATTCAGCTATGTCAGGCAAGAACTATAAAAGTAGATAGATTGCCCTCTAAGCTTCACTTTATTGGATATTGTAATTGACATATAGTTGTCATTTATAATCATCTGTCCGTTCCTGTGAGTTGGGAGCAGTAAAGTTAATTGTGGCTGCTCATTTGCATTAATCTCACCTCTGAAGGGTACAGTAACCCATTAATATCATGTCATGATGAATTATCACAAATAACATTGAACATATTGATTAATGATCTCTGAGATTTGTATCTCGTTAAAACATTTTGTTAGCTCTTTAAACTTTTAAGCAGACAGTCAATGTGTGCGGGAGAGGTTTAGAGATCACCCACGGGGTGGTGAAAAGTTGTGGCATACATTTTGGGTCACTAATTAAAAATTGGTTAAAAGACTTCACACTCATCTTAAAAATGCTTTTTCCTTCCAAAGGTGTGGATCTTGCGAGCTTTTTATTAACAAGAATTGTCTTATTATCATTCCTTGCTTATAAAGACAGCAATTTTTATTAGAGTTGGGATGACACAAGAAAAAAAAAAGAAATAATCAGGTTTAGAAACTGTCATTATTTCTGTAGTTTCTATTCTACAACAAGAATCATGCTCAGAGCAGCATATGTTTGTTTGTTTGTTAAAAACCTTCCATTTTAATTTTGTTGTTAATGCAGAACTTCTCTTGGTAGTTTAGCACTCGAAGTTGCTTGTTTTTTTTTCCCCCTTCTGTTCTTTCTTTATGCATACAAATATATACATTAGGCTGAATGAAATCTCATCCAGTGGCTGGCCATGTAATTTGAAGTAGCTGATAATTAAATATTTTACCATTTTGATTCTTACCTGCTTAAATTAAGCTAAGATGTAGAAAGACTTTAGGGAGGCAAGGGAACTTACACCATGGTTCAAGGAGGTGACTTAGCAGGATAGAAGTGACTCCTTTGAATATCTGAGTGTTGTGTTTTGAGAGTCTGTGAAATATGTAGTGTTTTAAATCATTCAGCAATCTGTCTTATTGCAAAGGTTTTTTTTGTCTCCTTCCCTATTGTTACTGTATTTGAGTTGGTTATTTTAAATAAATTATTACTGCGTTGAGTCCTAGTTCTATATTCAAGAGACTCTTTTCCCTTTCTTCTACCTGCAGTGAGCTGCCAGTATAGTTATTTGAGGGGATACTACTCAGCATCATCATAATAATTTCATAAATATTTTTGAATATTTTTGGTATTTCACTCCCCCATTTTTCTTTTTCTCGAGTCTGAGGAGGTGACTCACATATACAGAATATTTTGGGTTACAACTGTTCTGTGTTTTCAGTCTGTCTCATTCTTTTACATGGGCAAAAACGAGGAGTGAATCTGTTTTTTATGCTTTTCATAACACTGTTGGTCCCTCTCAAGAACTAATCCTCACCTTTTTCTTCCAACTGTTGCCCTTGGTACCTAGGATGAAGTTCACACCCCCTGCCAAATATCGAAATAAGCTAGTTTTGTAGAGGAGACTAATGTGAAGATTAGAGCAAGAAAAATCATCCTTTCTAACCTGAAGATGTGATATGGCAAATCTTCACAGGTGTGCCATGACTTCTGCTGCTCTGGACGTGTGCAGTGGCTAATTGTACAGCTCTGCCTTTCCCCAGGCTGGGATTTTTGTATGGGAACTAACACAATTTTAACTTATTTGCTGGCTTTTCCAGCCAAGCCCTACAATCTTCTTTCAGTAATTCCTGAGAGTCCGTTTCCCTGGCACACGAGGCTGTAGAGTCAAGGATTATATTCTAGCTATAATTTATGATTAACTAGATTTATGGCTGAGATCCCAAAACAGCCTCAGTACTGTGGCCAGAGGAATTAAAGCCAAAATGGAGACTATCACTCTGAATTGTTTGCTCCTCTGGATTTCAGGAAAACTCTTAGTTATATTTGAAAAACAAAAACAAACCCAAAATCCAACCCAAATACGATTTGCGGTTGTGTAACAATTCAATTTCATAGTGAGGAATTCAGCACTAAAACATGTGAAGTCCTCAGCCTTTATAGCATTGAACTATTTAATTTAAAGCCTGTTATCACCTAAAGCTGCTGCAGGGAATAATGCACATTAGACCCTCTCCCTGCTCATGCAGCCCCCTCCCTCTGCCAAACAAAAAGTGGTGGGGGGCACACACAAAGTAGGGTTTAATTTCACCCATGGTATTAATCCTTACTCATTTTAAAAAACCTGCTAACGGAAATATTTCCATTCAGCTCATTAATCAATTGTGATTTTCATTCCCTTGTTTTGTAAAAGCTGTTGCAATAAATACTTTTTTTTCACAAAGCGAAAATCTAAGAGATGGATGCAGCAAGCGTAATTAATAGCACCCAGTTACAGAAGATCAGCAAGTTTGTGAGATTCACATGCTGCTTTACCATATGGCTGCCCAGTAGGCGAAAAATTTGATTAATGTTTTGAAGTAGGTTTTTTTCAGCAAATATTACAGCCCCAGATGAGGAATTTTACTTTCGAGTATTGTTAGATTTTACTAAAATAACAGGTCTTTTTGATTTGAACCTAAATAATATTTGATCTCATGAAAACTCTACATGCAGAAGAATTACAGTCCTGCTGGATAAAGAATGGACCCTATAGCTCGTTTGTAATTCAACCAGTAATGGTTAAATTTTTGTTTAATCTTAGTTTTTTGTAAGTTGGTTGATTTAAGATAGCAGTACAGGTGCATGGGTTTTGAATCAAAGATTTCCCTGCAAAAATAGATCTATACCAAAGTTAACTGATTCATTCTAACTTGTCATGCTGTTTTCCTTTATATTTCCTTATGTAAATTAGTCGAAGTTAAGCAGTTTAATGATAAAATCAGTAAACAATATGTGGCCCCTTCAGTAAAACATTACTGTAAGTAATGCTATATGGGCAAAATTCTGTGATGTGCTCATTTTGCTTGTAAGTAAGGAATTGTTGGGACAATTGTAATTAGTACTTAATCTATCCACCCCCTGCCACGTTCACCTGAAATGAAAGATATTTACAAAAATGCATCCGAGGAGTATCACGGCTCAGGATCGAGTGCTCTCATGCAAAGCTGACACACAGCGGGAAGTTTTGCTTTTCTCACAAATTCTCAGTTTAATAGAAGGAACATCAGCAGCTGGTAAAGAACAGATTCGGGGTGCTGAGGCGAAATGGAGTGGAGAGCAGCTTTGAGTGGAAGTCTTGCTGAGCTTCCAGAATGCTGAGGATAAAGCATTACCTAACACTGCTCTGCCACGTTGGTTTCTTCTAATTGCTTCAGGTAATGCTGAGGTTTAGAGTCTGGTGGGATGATGCTAAGGCTGAAAGATGAGAATTTCTGCCTTTAAAAACATGCCTTTTTGCAGGTTTTTCTTTTGGTTATGTAATCTTAGAAATCAGTGACTGATTGTAAGGGTGTGCTAAGCCAAGAAATAATCCTGATTCTGTACATACCCCCAGATCAGAGAGCTTGGCACAAAGTGCTTCTCTGTGCTGCTGATTTCAGGGCACGGAGCGAGAACTCAAACCTAACAACAAAATAAAGCTCAGTTAAAAAAAAAAAAAAAAAGCTTAAAAAAACCCTAAAATAAAAGTTTTTTCGAACCAAAAATTTTCCCCTTTGACAGCTCTAGGTAGTGCATGACCAGAGGGGCTGTCCAGCTGTGTTAGTTACTGGTGTTAAACATCAGAGGCAGCAAACCAGACTGTGAAGTTTTTTTTTTAAGAAAATCTTAAAATGAAGCATAGCTGAGGTAGTGAAATGATGGTTATTACTTCTGGAGAATGCAAATGTCACAACAACTTGTGCTTTAGATTCCTAGGCAGCTAACAGATGACAAAGCAGTGTGAACAAATCCATACCTTTAATATAGAAGGATGGATTAAATTGTTCTATTCATTTGAGACAGGGCAGTTAATTAATTGATACAGGCTGCCCAGGCTTGTGCTATTTGAAGATTGCCTGTAGAAATTTGTTTTCCTTAATATTATCATTTTTTTTACAAATTGCACAAGGTATGAACATTTTTATTAGTGCATTTTCTGTGTATTATCTTTTTTCTTGTCTATATCAGTTACTCTCTTGTCAGTGATTTATTTCTAATAAGAGCACATTTTATGCTATAAATTAATGTAAAATGTACCAGTGTTTCCCTTAACCTGTGACTAAACTACATGCTGATGTTAAGATAATCTATTACATGCTCATTAAAATGTGGAGGAATTGATATTTTAGTATTTAATTTTCTGTGTTCTTCATTTTTATTGAATTATTTAAGAAATAAGCAGAATTTTCAAACATTTTAATAGTGGGCTAAATTTTTAATTGACAGCATCTGCAAAAGAAAGTCGCTGGAAGCTGCTTGAACTGTGTGATTAAATTATACCACTGGATGCAAATATGACTTAATCTGAACGAGTGGAGGGTGTTGGGGATGTTATTGGAATTGTCACACATTGTTTGGCTTTTTAATTCTGTAAATAAAGGCAAGTGGTGGCTCTGAGCTATGAGAGCAGTTTCCTGTCACATTTTTAACTGTTTCTGAGTTGCTGTTCTGCTCAAACCTGTGGGGAAGGTCTGTGAGGGGTTGTCTGTACGAAGAGGCTGTGGAGTGGTCACTCTAAAAGGCTCCTCAGTGTAGTACTTTGAATTTTAAATCACACACATAATTCAAAGGTAATCTAACTTTCAGTGTTGGGCTTAAGTCCGTTCAGTTAAATGGAGAAAAATGACTGACATAAGGAATGAGTTATTGATTTATTGTAGGAAAATGACTTCTGTAATATAGGAAGTATGGTAAAAGGAACAGCTTAATTATTTAGGGGACACCATTGAAAAAAGTGCTTTTGCAGCACGGCAAATTGTCTAAATAGGAGTTGTACAGCAGGGGGTTTTAATAATTCTTTCTTAAAGACAAATTGTAGTGGTTTATTTTTTTCCTCATAAGATGGAACTCATCTGGTTGTTTAAAGTAGTTTTGTATTTGTGCAGTTGAGGCAGAAAAGCAGGCAACCAAATAATTTTGTTCTTAACCCTAAAGGCACAGCAGCTTTTAACTGGTGTTTCCCCAGATATCTGCGTTTTGTTTGTGCTTTATGGAATCTTGGTGTCTAAGGGGTGGCCAAAAAAAACCATGTACTGAAAGTTATTCTGAAGCCCTTGTTTTTAGTAGGTGACATGAACCTTTAAAATGTGAATTTATCACATAAATAAATGTGACAGTTTATATCTGTATGACTGAAATTTTTAAAAAATGATATTTGATGATTTATAAAATATCAGATAAGATATTTGCTTTGACTTTTTCCATATGTTGTTTGCTTTTGATTTAGGGCCATTCTTTGCAGAAGGACGACAGTATCATGTTATTTTGACTGCAGCTCACAATTTTTGGCAGCATCTCAGATAAACAGAATATTTGTGGCTAATTGGTTGAACATGTTCAACAATTATAATTATATTAAAACCATAATGTGTTTGAACATTTGCCCACTGCAGGCTGCTAATATGTTCTAACTTAACTCCAGTCCTAAAGAGAGAAATTTAACTTGTAGCTGGTTTTATTGGAAGTATCTGTGCAAAGTTTAAAAGGCACATCTAATGACACCAGCCTGTTTAGGAGTTTGCCACTGTACAATATATACACTTGTTTTTAGAGACTTATAATTCAGTCCTAAAATTTCCTGTCCTCCTGACATCATGCATCTAAACTTCCAGTGTTACTGAAAAGAAATACGACTCAGGATTATTGTTATTGAGTAAATTTTCAGAACACCAGTTTGCCTTTCTATCGAAGACCCACAAATTAAATAAAGAATTGGAAGCTTCTCCACTTCTGATGTTTTAAATCCTAAACATCTGATTTACATTTGCTACTGTACACTTTAAGGGAGTGGCAGTAGGCTGAGTACATAGTGAATACAGAGGTTAGACACTGAATTTTTGGAGTGGTAATGGAATTTTGAGTGCAGTCTGGTGGATTTTTCAGTGTACAATTCCCTATTTTTGTTTGGTTTGTTTTGTTTTTTTGTTTTAAGTTCCAAACAGAAATCCCAATCTAGCCTTGCTCCAGAGTTGTTAGTTGTTATTACTGCAGGGGAAGTAAATAGTGCTGGGTTCGACTTAAAAGCTTTGGCACTCGATTACCTGAAGAATCACCATTGTTTTGTGTGGATGATACCCTGCAGCTCGAAAAAATAGAGGCAATTATGCTTGCAGCCCCTTGTTTTAATTGAGTGAGGCATAATGACTTCTCCTCTATAATGCTCCGTGGACTCAGAGCTGCGCATGAGCGGCTCCCCGGGGACCTGCAGCGTAGCCTTTCCCAAGCACATGTTTTTTGGGGGGGGAAGTAGCTGAAAGGAGGGGTCAGCCAGAGGCTGAAGCTGGCACAGCAGGAAGCAAGAACCAGAACCAGCTCTGTCTCTGAGGATGTGATCAGCCTGATTTCTGGTGGCTCCCACGGTTTTGTCCCCGGTGCCGGTTGGTGTTGAGCTCCAACCTTTGCATTCTCCACTTCTCGTCGTGTTTTTCCACCTCAGCAGTTCCCCTCCCTCCGTTTCATGTTGCAGAGAGGTCTTTCTGTTTATATTTCTTTACAGAGAGGGTAATCAGACATTGGAATGGGTTGCCCAGGGAAGTGGTGGATTCTCTGTCCCTGGAGGTTTTTAAGATGAGACTGGATGTGGCATCAGTGCCAGGGTCTGGTAACCACGGCGGGGTTGGATCAAGGGTTGGACTTGATGATCTCAGAGGTCCCTTCCAACCCAACTGATTCTATGATTCTATGATATGTTTGCTAAACATTTTCTTATCTTTTGCTTGTATTTCTTTTAAAAAAATTAGATTCAGAGATATTTAGGGTGTGGGTTCTTGTTTACGTTTCTGTCCTCAGAGAGCCTCCACTTCGTCCCTTGAAAACCAAATGAATTTAATGCAGTAGTTTTGTCTTTCTGTTCCTGAGTTTCCATATCTCTAAAATCAATCTGCTTTTGCTCTTGGCCCTGGTAAAATGCTTTGAAAGATACTGTAAGAAAAAAGAAAACTGCTGAACACCTATTTATCTTCAGTATAGCATATGGAATAAATGCTGGGTTATTCTCCATTTTCTGTAGGTTAACTGAGGCCTCAGATCTGGACTTCTCTCCATTCCCTTAGTTAGACAGCAAGATGTGTTTGGAATGGGAGGGCAGGTTCCTACTTGTGCTGGGGGTTGCACACCTGGAAGCCCACTGAGCCTGACAGAACAGCACCTGACTCCCACAAAGTGCCCAAAGTGACAAAATGTCACCAGAAAAAGAACTGAATTGTGGCCACTTGTGAGGTGAGGGACTCTTGAGGAAAATCCAGACCTTGTGATGGGGTGAGACTGAGAAAACTGGGGCAGGACTGATGAGGACTGTGATGAAATGGGAAATAGTTCCTCTGGAGTGACGTCCCTGGGAATAATGAGTGGTTTTAAGGGGAAAGCAGTTGATGGTGAACTGTGAATCCCACTATCTGTGTATTTCCCAATTAACCAAACCTGACTTTGTTTTGATTGGATCAATTTTAATGGCATTAAGTACTTCTGAGCTGGATAACTTTTGGCAAATTGTCCTGACAGTCTTCAGGGAAGTCAACCTTGTAACTGTCCTCTTAACTTTTTGCTCTCCAGAGTAAAAACTGAGCCACTTTTGCTGAACTGAAATGGACAACTGGGGAAGATGCTCAAGGGGCAGAAGGAATGGTTGACTCAAGTAACAATATTTAATTGTTTAGGTACTGATTTGGCAGCAGGATGGAAAACATGGCTGTTGGTGGAACTCTAATGGAACAAAAACTATGCAAACATTTCCCTTGGCCAAGTTAGTCTCAATTTCTTGTGAGTTAATTCTTCATAATCTTAGAACATATGAGTAATGTCTGTCTCAGAATGTGGCTGAATTAAATTGTTCAGGGTTACCTGTTCAATTAGAATCTCTATTGTGTAAGTCTATACTAATAGTGGTTCTTTTTTTTTTTTTTTGACTGCTGATATAAAAGTATAACTTTCTCTTATTATTTTAATCTTTGCTTTTCTTCCTGCATGGATCATTTATTTGTGAACTGGTTATTTCAGTAAGGGCTCAAAGGTAATTTCATGGTTTATAGAATTTATATCTGAGGATTTAATGAGGAAAACATATTGTTTTCTAACACATGAAATAGAGAATCTTTCATTATACTTTTATTTTCCTTCTCTAATATTACATGTATATCAAGTTCAAAGCCTTGAATACACCTAAGTATAAAATTATTCCTTTCCTACACATGGGAAATATGAATGTTTGCGACTCAAAAATCAACACACACAGACTTGGGAGGTGATTTCATTTTTAATGAATCTACATGATATAAATGAACTACTCTTCTGTTTGTGCATTGTGCTATAGTATACATTGGAAAACACAATAACAGTATATTACTTTTCTGTGATTTAGATTAGGAATTAATGCATTCAAATGAATTTAAGAGCCTTGGGTATAATTCATACAGGATGCAAGTCCCTCAGTAGACCTCTCATGAACATTATCAGGTTCAATACAGTTTGCATGGTCAAACAGATTAAAATTTGACCAACCCCCTCTTTTTGCCATTCATTAAAGTCAAGAATCAGTTTCAGTGGCTTTCTTCTTATTATTCCATGTGAGGAAAAATAAGCAAAGACAAGATTTCTGTTTGGGATATTAACGAGTTAAAACGTCCTGTTTTCAGTCTGAGTTAGTTATGGCAGATCAGGTTGGAAATAAGGCTGCAAAATATCAAATTCCTTTTTTTTCCCTTTCTAGGTACATTTTGTGAGAGCTTTCACTTTTATCTAGTGCAGAGTTCTCAGTGCCCTTTCACTCCAAATCAGAGTCATTACCTGCTATCTGGATTGTGTTTGTTGTGTGGCTCGTGCCTTCGATTTACAATTGTGTAAACTGGAGGATGCTCTCAGCATCAGTTTGATCTTTTGATGGATCAAAAGCTTTGCTGGGCTGCCTCTTGAAGTACTTAAAATGTATCTGACTCCCTCTTTCTGATATTTTAGCGATTTTACATTCTGTGTTAATTATACCATAAAGCACAAAATCTGTTAGCAATTTTCAAAAAGTGTCGTGCTTAGAAAGGTTTTGAGCACTTGAGACTGATTCTGGTGTCATGAAAATATCCTTTAAAATAGCTTCTAAATTCTGAGGTACAGCAGGAACTAATTCCACTTCCTTGCAGTGAAGGTTTGAAAGGATTGTGCTCTTAAGTACAAAAGAAATCTAAAATGTGTCCAATACTTTGAACCATCTCACAGGGAAGCTTAAATACAGATTTTTACCCCGGAGGGGAATAAGCATTGTAGTAAGTGCTCTTCAATAGTGATGCCCTTGTGTTGGTGATTTATCAAAAGGTCATTGGAGCATCTGAAGTTCTACAAAAGTGAGTGCTGTGTACCCTGGAATTGGTGTCTCTGGATGTCCTCTGTTCATGTCACCCTTCAGGTGTTCTTACGGTAACAGAGATAAGTAAAACCCCCAGTAAACTGCTCGTGCTACATGACCAGGGGAATCAGGCCAGGAGCAGGCACATAGACTATGCAAAGTTATTCAGTCTCAGCTAAGCAGGCTTATGGATGTGATACATGGAGTAGGTGATTGCCTTTGCCCATATATTTTTTCAGAACAAGTTCATCCTGGTTTACAAGGCTTAACGTTCCCTCAAATGCCACGGAGCTGACAGGTGTAGCTGTCCACTACACTGCACACTCCTCTATTGCTGTTCTTTTTTGCCTTTTTTTAACCTCTAATTAAGTTTGTACAATAAACCTGCTGCAAATAGAAACATCTCTCAGGTTCCTTCGGTGTCAATTACACTGTGAGAAAATGAACGCTTTGCCCTTGTATTTCATCTGTTCTTTATAAACAAAATTGTTTGTTGAGATCTTCCGTGTGAAAAGTAGAAGTAATGATGTATGGCACATTTCCTGAGAGAACCAAAGAAAGCTTCCAGAACTTAATTTCTTAATATGCTGTTGAATAGTGAATGAACCAACATTTATGCCTGTGTTTTGTCTTTAAAAGTAGTGATAGTCCTTGTCACTCACTTGTTACAAAACTTATTATATAGTGATATAAGGAGTCCAAGGGCAAGTTAAGGCTGGTACTCAGAGCAAGGATCTTAAAAGCTCTCAAAGCTGAAGCTCATTCTCATTGTTTTTGCTTTTGCATGAGAGGAGGGCTCTGTGGGTTTTCAAGCCATCCCAAAATCCCAGAGATCAGAACGTGTTTCCATTTCTTCTTGTAGCCAGATGTGATTGATCACCCGAAGAGGGAAGGAGGAGCAGTAGATGAACAGTGCTGGGGAACTCTAGAAAGTTTTGTGCTGTGTAGGAGATGTATTCTTCTCAGAGGGCTTCTCTTTTGATTGGGTTTGGGGCTTTTTTTTTTTAGGATTGCAGCCTCTCGCTTATGTAGCTCTCACGATGATTTAGTGCTTATAAGACATCACTGAATATCAAGGAAGCCTTAATAAATCTGAATTGGTCTCAGTGTGGATGGAAATGAAGATGTGTTTTTATTTCACGTTGGGATGATAGAATGAATTATATCAGAAATCTGGCTCCTAGAAGAACTGGGAATTCTTGAAAAGCAGTGAAAGAATACTACAGCCAGAAAAGAACACTAAAGCTCCATAGAAGGTTTTTGCTGGTGTATTATGTTAATGTTTGGAAGATATACCAGTGCTACTGCCAGGGTGCAGCAAGAGCAGGGAGGGCCAAGGGCACCAGGGCCTGGCCTTAAAGCATCTCCTGAGCAGGGTGGGGATGACAAATTGCCTGAGCAGTCCCAGAAAAGACAAGAGGGTGACTCAGGTCCTTGCTTTTAACAGAATATTATTCTAGTTATTCCCTATGATTTTGGAATAATACTTCTGTCTGTAGTCTCTGTTGTAGTACTTTGACATGTATCACCACATTTTTATGGGAAAATCATTTCTTTTTATTGTAACTTTTAAATTTTATTTTTCATTAAACCTGTTTTATTGACTTTAGAAACGGATTTTAGCTATAGCAGTGTAAATCCAGAGGAAGTGAATTTATGCTGTTTTTATACCAGTAAGCATAATCTGGCACACACTTAAAAAGAAAAAAAAAATAAAATTGAAATTGTATAGTCAGCAGTCAAAGCTTCTTGTTAGAAAATTCTCAATCTGTAAGAGTGCTATTGATAAAGGAGCTAAAAACCTCAAAATTGATTTATTTGTTATCAGCTCAATACAGTTTGTCTGAACACTGAACTTGCTTTTTTGTTCTTCCAATGTGATAAATGTATTTGCCTATGTTGTAAAATCCAAGCTGAGATAAGCTTGTGTACAAGCTGAGTATAGGACTGGAAGCCAGGATTTCCAGAATTTTAACTCTTGCTTCTGTCAGTAAATAGAGTTGTGACCTTAAGTGACCTCTTAGGTCTCATTTGTAAAAAAACCCAACTGAATTCCCGTAGCAATTTATTTAGGAGTCAGTGGGAAATTCAACATCTTATGGGATGACATCTTTTAATATTGGTATATTTTGTTTCTGTAATTATAAATTAAGAAAAGGATGGTCTCTTTTGGACAGTTTAGTTATGCCAGACCCTGAGTCCTTGGTACAGACTCTGTAGTTGCAGTGAACAGCCTACTCCAGGCAAGCAAACTGGGAATTAATGAGTACTGAAAGTCTGGAGTATTTCAGGCTTTATGCTTTTTCTTTTTTTGCTGAATTATATAGTTACTTGAATTACTTGTTTCGCTGCACTTAATTTATCATTTTAATTTCAGTGAATGTTTTGACAGTAAATGTTTGTAAAGTGGCTAAATACATTTTTATTGGAAAGGCTAAAGAAGTACAAGTAGCATTCTTACTTTCCTGTGAGTTCTATGGTATTAAAGAGGCTGAAAAATGTGGTTTGGTCTTTGCACAGAGTGTACATGTTCTTTACCTACTGTGCTTATTTTTCCTGATGTAGTTTAGTTTTTTTTCCTTCCTTGCATTATTTCCTGCCTGTGCCTCAGAAGGAGTAAGAACACCAGCAGGGCTGAGGGGTGGGTGCCTGTTTATGACCACAGATGACTTGTCTGAAGTCTTGTTAGTCGATGCAAGGCCTTGTTTTTTTCCCCCCATAGTTTGTTTTTAAACCAATGCTTTAAAAGATGAGTTGTGCTTCATTAATTTTTTTAAATTATATGATCTACTTTTTGTGCATAGTAGCATTCACTTAGTTTATACCATAAATGACCTAGTTTGCATTGTCTTTCAACTCTATAAATTACCCTATTTTTTTCTGCTGGTACTGAGGTTTGCTACTAGTCCTCCTGAAAAATCAGGTTTTAATTTTTTTCCTCCCTTCTGGCCAAATAAACATAAAGAAGGACGAGAAGATGGGAATCAGGACTGGATTTGTGGCTTCTTGGAGGCAGGTTTTATTCCTCAATGTGCTGCTGCTTTAGCTTTTGCTGAAGTTATTTCATTCACCTCTGCCATGACTTTGCTACCTTCAAAATGCCTAATGTGCATGGATCATTCCTGTTCAGATATTCTGCCTGGATTTCTTTGAGTGTTGAAATATTTTGAAGCAAGTAACTGGATAAATGAGAACTATTTTGTAAGTGCATTGGGTTTATGTCATGGGCCATATTCACAATGATAACTGAGTTCTGAAGGGTGGGCTTGACTTCAGTTCATTTTTTGCTGAAGTTTCTTTGAATGGGTGAAATGCTTCTGCCAAAATTTCTGCATGCTTTGGTCAGGATTTTGATTTCTAAGTTAAAATTACCTCACCCCAGTCATTGTCATTGCTCACACTGTGGCTACAATACACAGTTCAGGTTCTGGAAAGGAAGTTTTTACATTTGTGGACTGCTGGTCTTAAAAGCAGGAAACCAATTTTATATCCTTTACATGACAGATATTGAATCAATAAGGCATCAGCCTAAGGTTACACTTGATGTCTGCAGTGGGAAGACAATAAATCATGTAATATGCATACAGGTATATTGACCCAATTTCTCTGGGCTGCCTATGCAAAACTGAAGGTGATTGAAACTAAACCATTAAAGTCTTATAATGGCTAGCATAAAGCCATTTTATCTGCTTTTTATGATTTGAGATTTTAGTATTAAAAATCTGAGTACAGCATTTAAGTCAAATTGAAAAGTCATCAGGTCCTGTGCCCTGTCTCAGATGATGGTCTGTGGCAGATGGCTAAAAATGGAGAATAAATGAATATATACAGAATGATTTTTCCCTTGGTGTACCCTTCTGGTTTTCAGCAGTTGGCAGTTTGGGAACTTTCAGAGCCGGATGCTGCACCCACTTAAATAATTTAATATGCACAAGTAGGCTCATCTTAGGTAGACTTGTTAGTTCTCATTTTCAACCTGTTTATAGTTTTGCTTTCCCAGAGGAGTTTTGCGGATATATATTGGGGAAAAAAGAGTCTGACACATGTTGGAATGGGTGGGTAAAGAAAACAGTCCATTTGTGCTTTCTGTCTTTGTCACTAAGTACTTTCTGAGGATAAAGAACTTGATGACTGTCACTCCTTTTATGTCTTGATTTACTTTCTTGTGGTGAGAATGTGTAGGTCTGGCAGCACAGGGCATTTTTGTTGCCATATGGTGGTTTCAAAAAAGGAACATCTGAGAATGAAGATGGAGTGATTGATACAGCAAGTCTATCAGTAATAATGTATTTTTTTCCTTGAAATTTTCGTATCTCAATGCCAAAAAAACCATCAGTGTGGATAAATAAGTTGAGTTCATTCAAGATGAAGGATTGCTGCTGTACCATTAAGAATAAGCACATGTAAGTGAAGAAGGTTTTATAATGCTGCACTGCACTGCTGGGAGTCATTTTGTTCTTGTTTTAATCCTGGCTATCCTTTGGAATAACTGGACTTGGCATGGGCTGGACAGCAGCCTGCTCTGTTGCAGGTGTTGGAATACTGCTTGAGGAACCAGTTTTACTTCTTATATATGTAAAAATACACGGAGGATGAGAGTGTGGGTCAGAAAACCCACAGTTTCAACCCTGTTTAGATAACGGAGCATAAGAGATTACATTTCCTTAACCACAAGATAGACTTGACACAGAGCGTGTTCTCCCTCTGAGAATCAGGCAGGAGGCAGTTCCAGATGAACCTGGAAAGGACACGTGCAAGGAGAGACATTCCTTACTTATCTCTGTGCCCCTCTAAAAGCCTGATTGCACCCTCCCAGCTGGAATTTGTGCAAGAACATGTTCTGGAGGAAAAGGCACGTGTTTGGGTGTTATGTTTGCAGGGAATTTTACATTTGAACTGGAATGAAAAAGCACTGCTTTCCTTCCCAAATGAGCACCTATTTTGTGGCTTTATGGGGGATTCTTTACTTGCATTTTAAGTATCAAACCACGATATTTTATTAGAATTTAATTTTCTGAAAAATCTTTCTTCTTTTTTTAATGCACTCCTGCGAAAGACGCTCTTCTTTTTTACTATATAGTTATTATGTATCATTCATTTGTATAACTGCTAACTCTTTTCATACAAACCATTTCTGACTCATTATGTCTAGATGTTCAGCTTGAGTACTGAACAGTAAAGTTATGAAGCCCACACCTCACCACTCTGAGGAGAACACTGATTAAACTCACTTCTATCCATAAAATTCTGAGGTGTGTCTAGGTAGCCTCCTCTAGGTTTGCTCTCTGCTTTTGTCTCACATCAGGAATAATTTTGTTATTCTAAATCAGTAGGGTTTGCAAATGATTTTGGCCCTCGTGTGGGTGATGGGATTTAAACTTCTCGTGTTGCTTTACTAGTGTTACTTACTGAGATTTAACTGGCTGGCTGGAGAAATTCTGGGCTGAAAGAAAAGCGAATTTTTTCATCTTTCTATCACAGAATCCATGAAGGCATCTTACACTTCACCTCTTGAACGTTGTAAATGATAGAGCAAATGGGAACAGCAGAATCATGGGGGATGTGTTTACCCCAATTGTCCTGTTACCTGCTCCTCAGAATTGTCCTTTTCTTGCCACACGTGCTCATGTGATGCCCATCAGCTCCCCATCTGGACCACAACTGCTGGTTTAACAGCAGTTTTGTATGATTTTAAAGGGCTGTGAAATTCTATTTAAAGAGAGTAATGGCTAAATATAATGTAAGGTAGAATTTATATATCAAGTTATAAGTCGTATAGGATATAATAACATAAATAACTATAATAAAAACTATGTATAAATAAGATCCTTGGTATCACTGCATATTTAATTCATGTACTATAGTCATTCAGGGACTGTTCCTTGACTGTAAAATGTTGCACATTGAGATTTGTAATTGAAAACTTTATGATATTATGATTTGTAGTTAGAGAAATAAAACTAAATTGCAATTTTTCTTAAATTGAATATGCCACTATCTTATACATCTTAGCCTTTCTGACCTGGCCTTGCATGATGCTTCTTGACTTCCTGTCCTGCTGTCATTTTCTTCATATTGGTCTGGCACTTAGTCTCACTGGAATCAATAAGGTTGCTCACATGCAAGTGTTGAATAAATAATTGATTAAGGAGATGCTACACTTGTCGCATCTTTTCCTGGCAAAGGTAACCAACATAACTGTTTTTTAAAACTTCCATTCTTCCCTTTTGCTGATTATCCCTCACTGCTTCCACTGAACTAGCAGAGCATGGTGTCTTCCAGATAGTGTGACTGTTGTGAGCTGGAATATTCATAAAGTGATGATACTACCCAGTGGATGCAACAACTGGGAGTAATGGCTATTCTGCAACTCTGTAGCTCAAACCAAAAGACTTCCTTGTGTTTCTGTCTGTTTGCCTTCTAAAAATTTTAACCTGCTCAGTTTTAATCTAGAATGACAAAGCGTTCTTGGACATCGGTCACCAACCCTGACTGCTGCACTCATCAAATCCTAAATGAAATATTTGAATAATTCGGTACTATAGGAAAGCTCGATAGAAAATGGCAGATAAAGTGGTATCTATTGACATGAATAGTCCCAGTGAAGTTTGCCTGGCTGGGTTGACTGGGTTTTGTGTATTTACACTTATAGGTAGAATTGCAGTAAAAATAGAAACATTTCTTGACAACCGTTGTGTATTGTGACATCTGAAATTGAAACAGGCACTTCTAAGTTTTCTGCACATCTCCTCAACACAAAGGTTTTATTATATCTCCTGCTATGTTGTGGTAGTAGTTAAACTATAGTGAACTTTCTATAATGGGAATGCACTTACACTGAAGACAGATGTAGGATTTCTGTAGGAGATGGAAAATAAGATATCCCAGGCAAATAAACACCTGATGACTGTGCCCACTGCAGTCACACTACCAGTGTGATTAACCTTTTTATCTTCAATTACATTCCTAAGTGATACAATTTGTTCCAGTAAAATAGTGTGCAAATCCAGTCTTGTTCAATATTTCCCACAAATACACTGACTTGCTGTTTTGGTTTATGAAACCCTTTCTGTTGTCGTGGTTCACTGGCAAGAGAGATGAGGTAATTATGGAGCAGTTTTCCCACTGGTTTCTCTCCAGTGCATAGCTGTACTCAGTGCTGTTAGACCATTCATATACCCAATTGGCAAAAAAAAAGTAAGGAAAAAAGGTTCCAATATCCTTACCAGAAAAGATGTTGATGCTGCAAAAGTTACAGCACTCATTTTGTCATCCTACGTGTTGCTACGTTTGTTTTGAAGTAATGTTTCATTATTGCTATTGTATGATTAAATATTGAGAGTATTGCTTTTCCAATTGTTCTAGTGCAGTATTTAATGAGTGCAATTAAATGGAAAAATTGCCTTTTTAACTGATGATAGTCTATTAATGTCTCTGTCTGTTCAGAAAAGAAAAGAAGTGAATTATTAGAATGACAAATGAGTCAAAGTTACCACGGTGATGGAGAGGTGCGATTCCCCTCCACATAATCTTCAATTAGTGATCTTTGTAAGAGGATGTTTTTCAAAAGGGTAATAGAGAAGTAATGAGATCAGAAGGAGGTCAAACCCAGCCTTCTTCGTTTGGCAGTTTGATTAATTTATTTCTCCTTCTTGCAGATTGCTGTAAGGGGCTTTTGTCACCCGGTGTTTTCCATGGGACTCCAGTGGAAGTGACTGCTTATGATAGGCTTTTGTGTATCCAAGAATGTTCACCCACTTGGCACTGAAGGTTTTTGAGTGCTTCAGGTTCGTTCTTTAGTACAAGCACTCGCTGACAGTTCTGAAAAGGAAGTTTTTTTGGAGGAAACAATCCTTGACTCTCCCAGGTGTATTGTTATGAGGATATAAATGGCTGGACATCATATTTGGATGCAATGCAGCTCACTTCTCCTTCAGGTGCATTAGAGATAAGTCAAAGGGGAGGGAGTGAAAGAATGGCTCGAAAATGAAGTTGCAGCGAAGATTCTTTCCCCACAATATCTTCTTGAAAAGTCCCTCAGTATTTCCATATATGTGCTCAGGTAGCATTTATCCATCCTTCAGGCATTCTTGCCTGGCCCCTTCTCTTTCTTACCACTTGTGTAGAAAGTTTTGCTTCAAGGAGTAATGAACTATTTCATAATGATGGTCATAAACCTGAGTGGCTGCAGCTCCATGCACCATGTTAATCCCACCAGTGCTATGAGTACACTTACATCCATGTTTAGCTTATTCTCAGTGTTGATTCACCTCTTTTAAAATATTCCAAAGACTGTTTTTTGCAAAACTGAAATGCCAGTAGCATTTGCTCAACATTTTTTTCAGGTTTACTTATTTGTGCGCTGATCAGTTTTGCTCTGCTGATAGTTGAATGTATTATTATGCTTTCAATTTTGACATAAATTCAGTAGTTCTGTAAAGTAACATGTCAGTAGAGGAGCAATAGATGTTAATTTAATATGACATTCTCTTGCTAGCATATGTGACATTAACAGTTGCATGATATCCAAGACTTAGCTACGTCTGGGTTACCTCAGTTTATGCTCAAGATACTCATGCAGCTTTTATATTTGGCTTTGGTGAGGGTAGAATTGAGTTTTCTGGCTTTCTCATGCAGGCTTTGCAACAGTCATTTAACAGATGTTCAGAATTATTATTATTATTATTATAATTCCCTTCAAAATGTTTCACCAATAAAAAGAGATACTTTGGATTAAATAGATAATAAAATGTTTCTGTTGCACTGATGATCATAGAATAATAGAATGGTTTGAGTTGGAAGGGACCTTAAACACCATCCAGTGCCAACCCCCCTGCCATGGGCAGAGACATCTTCCACTGCACCAGATTGCTCAGAGCTCCATCCACCCTGGCCTTGCACCCTTCCAGGGATGGGGCAGCCACAGCTATGGGCAACCTCTGCCAGTGCCTCACCACCCTCACGGGGATCAAGTCCTTCCTAATATCTAATCTAAACCTGCCCTCTGCCAGTTTGAAGCCGTTACGAGTTGTCCTATCCTTGACATGTCCTTGAAAAAAGTCCCTTTTTTGTAGCAGAGCTATGCAGACATCTGGGGAACAAGTTGATTAGACTGGTTTTTCAAATCAGCAGAGATTCCATTTGGTTAGTATGATACAGCACATGCCCTGAAATATTGGCCTACATTCAGCACTGGTACAAGCCCTTTGAGTTATGCCAGAAATGAATGTGGCCCATTCTCTGTGTCCCATTAGGTGTGACCTGTACCTCTCCATGGCTGCTGAAAACACCTTTGCATCCCAGAAACTGGGTGGATTTCTTTTTGAGAGGGAGTGTGGATGGCCACTTAGCACAAGGGATGGGCATTCCCATGGTTGTGCTTCCAGCTTTGCCATGGAATTGTTACAGGACTTCATCTGGGGATGTGGCTCTCTAACTAAGCCTTTGTTTTCCCATCTGTTAAACAGAGATCATGTTCCTGACTAAAGATTATTGTTATTGTTTAGTATTAATATGTTAGTATCTCTTTTTATTGGTGAAACATTTTAAAGGGAATAATAATAATAATAATAATTCTGAACATCTGTTAAATGACTGTTGCAAAGCCTGCATGAGAAAGTCAGAAAACTCAATGCCGCCCTCACCAAAGCCAAATATAAAAGCTGCATGAGTATCTTGAGCATAAACTGAGGTAACCCAGACATAGCTAAGTCTTGGATACCATGCAACTGTTAATGTCACATATGCTAGCAAGAGAATGTCATATTAAATTAACATATTAATATCAATATTGTTTAATGTTTGTGAGAAGAATGTGTAAGCACTGAGACCTCCCATCTGTGGATGGCACAGGTGGACACAGGACCTCCTTGGCCAGCCAGGAAGCTCAGCTAGTGCTGCACAAGGTGCCTTATCTGTTTTCACAAAGTTTGTCCTCCTGCTCTCTGTCACAGCAGGAACATATTTCTCATTCAGAATTTGTCTGGGGCTGCTAAGCCTTTTGAAATGGAGTTTACACCAAGTAGCAAAGCAGACCATTTCTGTGAAATGCAGATAGTTTTGTCTATTCTGTTACGTATTTTTGGTACACAAGAGCTGCTCATGTAAGCACTCGGTGCAGGAGGTCATGTGTGCTAAAGTAAACAACATGATACATGGTAGACTTATATCTATGAAGAAATATTACTGGGTATTGTATAATTAGGCCACCACTTAGTAAAATCTGTATATCAGTGAACTGTAAAATTACATGAGTGGACAATGCAAGTCTGACTTTAGTTAAAAATGTTTTGCCTACGTCTCTGAAAAGGAAATGTTTGTCTGTCTGAGGTATTTTCATCTGGCCACTGTCATGTTTTCTGTGAATTATTTAAATTTGTTATGATTTTGATTGTTTTTCAATGTGCTTATGTGTTTTAAGAAATGTGACTCCTCTAGAAATCATAACCCAAGACTTATTTATGAGGTATAGAATGAAATATAAAGTTTATCTCTATTCTATATATACAGTGCAGTTATTGGAGATAAAGAGGTTAAATACCAGAGGTTATTACATGGTTCTGATTACATTTGTAATCACAGGACACAGTTGCAAAATGATGTTGTGAGTTTCTCCTCTTTTTAGGTGCTGTCCATTTGGGGGGAATTTATACACTCACATACATATATATGTGTATAGATAAACATGTCTCCTACTTATCAAACTTCTCTCAGAACAGAAGCAGTAAAATTAGATTTTTGTAAGCTGGAGTGATGTGCATGTTCTTATTTTCAGTGTATGGTAAAGTAATCTTTCAATTTTATTTTTTAACAGTATTCTATAATACAAATAATCTAGTCTTTTCTTCTGCAGACTGTTTAATTCAGACAGGTTGAAGTTGCCTCCAAAGATTGGCGTCAAATTGAGGAAACCATTCATGTAGTAAATAAGATAATTTGTTTCCGCCCAAAAAGATTAAAATATAGATTTTTTTTATTTATTATTTTATTTTTTTTTTACCCCGTGTGATTTAACACATGGAGTTCCTGCATCTCTATGATTCTGAATGCATTTTGGAATTAAGCACTTCTACATGGATGTCTGTTCTTCATTTTCTGCCCTGCACTTTTAACTTGAATTTCTGGAATTTCAGTTAATATAATCAATAAAGACCTTTATGTATTTCCAAAATGTTGATAAGTCTTTATCTAATTTCAAAATTTGATGGGAAACTGATGCTCCTTATGAGAAGAGAGCTAGTAAGAATAAGTTGCACGTCCTACAATTTGAGTATTATTGTATAAAAAAATTAGGGAAAGATGTGTTTTGTCTCCTGTTTTCTGTGCCATATTTAAGCCAAGAACACATTTCTTTGTGCTTCTCATTTTTGTGTCTTCATAAAATCTGTTGTTTTTCTATTTGCTCTTCACCCAGCCTTTCACAATATCAGTCTTACTGCCTGTATTTAAAATAGTAATTATTAAAGAAGTTTATGAGAAAATTCTGTTCAATCGAAGGGGACCAAATATTGTGAAACAAGAGGGTTTTATTTATTTATATATTTGTTTTCTTTTGGCCTGAGATGGTCTTTGAATAGTGTACAGAACACGATCTGCTGGGATTATCTCTCTTAAGCCCCGTGCACGAAGGGCAGACACACCACTGAGCTATAAACTATCTGATAGCACGTGAACTCTTTCCCTTTTATTCCAGTGTCAGGCTGCCTTTTCTCAAACCTTGGGAGTGTAAACACGCTGGCCTGTTGCAAATAACATAGTCCCAGTTCTAAAAGGTTGTAAGCTCCGAAAAAATGAACGTGCCCTGCCACGGCGTTTGCAAATTCACCCTTGGATGGATTTGGGTGGCATATCTCAGCCTTGCCCAGTGTACTGACAGAAATCTGATATTTTCCAGAGGTAAAATATGAATGTGTATAAGGGAAAAAAAGCAAACCCTTAGTTATTTTAAGTGGTTCTTCTCTAGCTTGTCCCAGGAGCTGCTGATCCTCGGTGTTGGTCAGTGGAGCCTAACTGGGGTGTTTAATTAGTCTGGCAGTCTTCTGATTCTTGCTTATGTTCTTTTATGTCATACTAATAGAAGGATTAGAAAAATTTGGTAGTTTTGGGGGGTTTGTTTACTTAGGAAAAAGAAAAAGGAGCAGTGAGCTGCTGAAAATTTGGCCCTTACTGTGATGTGTTGTTATGTGGGAGTTACTCTTCTACAGAGGATGTCAGGCTCGTTTCATGGCAGGGTGGTGGAAGCACTGATGTCCCATTAGGGAATTAAATATTTAGATGTCAGAGATCCTTTCAGAGCAACTAATTAATATTTGAAAACATTTTTGAGGTGAGCATTTGTGTCACCACCTTTGTAACTGTAGGAATGGCAAGAGACTTTTACTCTTTGGGCATGAAGGTTTATTGTTCTGCTGAAGGTTGGGTTCACCTTGGCCTGCTGTGATTTTAAGTGCTTCTCAGGTTATATTAAACTTCAGAGAAGTCTGTATTACATGTTATTAAATAAATCTGGACTGTCTTAACCATCAAAAACAGAGGAAAAAGGAAAAGTTTATTTTCTTTGTACTCTGATGACAAAATAATGGGTTGGCCAACCTTCCTACATGAGCTTGGCTCCTTCATAATGCAATATTAAGTGCATAATGTCTCCTTATCTGTTTTTGTGCAGAATCCATTCTGGATTATTGGGCTCTATATAAATAAAGTTGTTTACTTTTAAGGTTTTCTTTTGTGATGTTGTTGTTGGTATCCAACTAAAATTAAATTTTAGGGATTGATCAGTTCCTGAACCTGTAGATTGTTCTCTTCTTATTAGATGCAACTTTTTTGTGCAGAAAAAGTTTTATTTCTCCGGACTGTCTGCCCACACGGTTTGTCCATAGATATGAATTTCTGAGTGCTTTTTAGCCTGAAGCATTGGCACTTTATACTAAAAATCTGTATGAGCAGAAACTTGTACTGCAGAAGTGAAGACCAGAATATAACCATAGTGAAAAATGACACTCAGTAGAGCTGGAAGTTAAAATATCTCCCAGAAAATTTCCATGTTAGAAGTATTAAACTAGCTGTTAAATAAACACAACAGATGAGCTTTTTCTGAGGCTCAAAGAAGGTAGAGTGACCTATTACAGTCTTGATTTCTCCTTGGTATTTGTACCAATCTTGGTATTTAGTGTGATTCACATTGTCCTGGCAAATCCACTTACTCGGATTTTGTGAAAAAAATATTTCTGAACCTTGCATCTGAAATCAGATCTCAGCTCTTAATTATTTAGTTGGTTGGCACTAGATTGTCCTAAAGTCATATAAAACACTATAAACACTCTCATTCCTTACTGTATATTACTTTGGTAGTTTTGAGTGACAAAACCATTTAGACACCGTGGCTGTTACCATATCATGGTTTGAAAGGTAAAACAGCTCATGATCATCTTTTTAATAGGAACACTCTGTGATTCATAGGTGGTAAATATTTCATGCACTTTGCATTTGCCTTTGTGCAGGAGGGTAAATGGAAAGTAAATCCATGTGTACTTTAGACAGTAAAAAGGCATTACTTTGTTACATCATATAAACATGTAGATTTGATTCTCTCTTTACTCATGCTGTAAAAAGAAAGTTTTAAAGTGTTTAGCCATACCTGAAAATGTAAATGCACCAGCCTAATGTAATGCTGAAGAAAAATTAAGACAAATGATACTGCATCCTTGCCACAAACTGCAGCTTGTACAAAATTCACTTTAGTTATTATACTGTGAATACGTGTGCTAAACCTCCTCTGTGTATGCACAATTTATGTTGAATGCAACATGAATCATTTTAATAGACCAAGCAAAAAGTCCCCAAAGTCAATTTTCAAATTATGAACCTTGGAACAGAATATAACAACAATGAACAACAAATAGTTCAGATTTTATTCTGAACTACAAATGAACCATTAAAGGTACAGTATACTCATTCAGAAAAACAGTTTTTTCTTATCATCATAATGGCTAAAAAGCATAACAAGAATATTTCTTAAAGGTCAGTTCTAAATTTTCTCTTTTTCTGTACCTTATTAAGAGGGACATTCATGAAAGCTGATGCCATGAAGATTTTAACATCTGTTGTGAGCCTTGGATGATTGTGGTTGGATTCTGTCTCTGATCTGCCATGTAACCTTGAGGAATTATTTTGTAAGTCTGTTTTTAATACTTTAAAATTCAGGAATCCATTCAGAATTACTGTTTAATGAATGGCTTGGCTGCAGATGGGTCATTTCAGAGGAAAACCTTTCTGCTGCCTGTTTGCAGCTGTCCAGTGTTACCAGGACACAGCAAAGGTGGTGGAAAATGAACACAGGTCCTTTTGAAGGTTGGTAAGGAAATAAAATTCAACAGAAAGGAAGAAAGAGTATTTGAGTGTCATCTAAAACCTGGACTTGGTGGGTCAGGCTTGCTGTCAGTCTAGAAGTAGGTGGCAGGTTGTGTGGGCTGCACATAAACTTTTGCAAAGAAATTTCCATGGTGACTTATGTGTTTGGTTTTTCCCGTCTTAAGAATCACTTATTCCTCATATTTCTGAATACACAAACCTTACTGAGCTGCATGTTAGGTGTGTTTTGTTGATCTGAGCCTTACTTGTGGATGCTCTTACATATTGGGATGCTCTGGGAGATAAAGTGGTTGTGCCTCCTCCTGTTTTTAATCATAATGCTTTAATGGGAGATCTGTATCTCTCTCTTTTTTTTTTCCCTTTTATTTTTTGTACTTAAAAGGATTTGAATTAGCAACCTCAGTTCTAGAGGTGAGTGTTCAGAGCAGAAGGGAATTGTGTCTGAAGGAACCTTCTCTATTCCTTTCTCTAAAAAGCTTAAGTAGTCACTCAACTGGAGACAGAAAAGTTTATGCCTTTCATTTGGGATGGTCTAGGGTTTGCTCCTTGTTTTATGCAAGAAGGGTAAGAATACAGCTGTAATAGGTTGGTTACCACACAGGGGTTTGGATCATAGTTTGATGCTGTACTTTTGATGAGGATAAAAGCTAAATGCTCTGACTGAGATCACCAGTGGCCTGGTACATTCTTCCCTGTGAGGGTGGTGATGCCCTGGCACAGGTTTTCCAGAGAAGCTGTGGATGCCCCATCCCTGGAAGTGTTTAAGATCAGATTGGGTGGGGCTTTGAACAACCTGGTGTAGTGGAAGGTGTCCTTCCCATGGCAAGGGGCTTGGAAAGAGATGATCTTTAAGGTCTCCTACAACCCAAACTGTTTTATGATCTAAATGAACTGGGCATGGGCAAGGTGGCTAAAAGGGCTTTGTGCAGGAATCCTGATGCTGGGCACTCACAGAGGTGCACTTGGCATCTGGGGCACTCAGTGTGGCACCAGATTTGTCCGGGTTCTGCGGCCTGTCTGTTTTTCTGTCAGGTGTAAGGGTGGTTGCCCAGTTTTTGGTTCTGTATCATTACTCTTTTCAAATGCAGTGAGGTACCCTGTCCAGAGGACAGGCAGAGGAAGGGTGTGATTAGAGTGTTTCACTGGGCTGCACTGAAGACTCAGCCAGGTGTGGAGGAGATTGGAAGGTAGTTATGAATGAATGTCATTATTTTGACAGGATGATGAATTAACATTTCTCTCTTTGGAGCCTAACTTAAAGTGGTTTTGTGTGGTCTGGTCAGCACAGGGGCCTGCAGCTTATGGCACCTCCAAAGCAACATCTTGTAGCTTGAAAACAACCATCAGCAAAGTGAAATGCAAAATGATCTGCTGAAAGGGATTCCTTTCAGGCCTTTACTTTGGCTGTCCTCCCTCTGCTGCTTTTGATACAACATTGAAATCTTAAACATGTTTACTTATTTAAAGCGAGTCATTTAACTTCCTAACTGCGAAATGCTGTTTTTAAAAGGAAAGATGAATTTTTCAGTGTGCTTTAGTTGCTGTCAGTTTTAATGGGAACCTTCCAAAACTTTATGGGGGTCAGGTATGACAAGGTGTCTACCTTTAAAAATGCAAGTAGGTGTTTGCTTAAGCTTGCTATATTGCTGGATGGATATCAGGAAATTGGGAGCCAGATCTATAACAGTACCATGTACTTTTCCAGTGCCAACAGTTGCTTGGTGGAACTCTTTTTTTTTATTTTAGATTGGTAATCATCTTATTCTTCAGGAACAAGCAAAGTTAACACCTTTAGAAAGTTATTATACAGCTCTTTATGGAGTTCTGAGAAGAAGCTCAGGTTTTTCTCTCATCTGTTTTTATTGTTTTCTTATTTTCTTTGGACAGGTCCAGCACCATAGCATGAGACATTTGAAAAAATAAATTGAAACCAAATGCTTACAAGTGTTAAAAGGCATCTAAATGGTTGGCTTACATATGCTCATTGCCTCATCTACTTCATTTATGGCATTTTTCATTGCTGCATACATTCATTTATGAAATATTCATGGATTTAGTTGATTATACAGATGCTGTTGATTTTTTTTTTTTAAACAAAATTCAGTACTTTTGGAGCCTTTGCATTTCTTTTTAACTCGTCTCTGTCCTCCTAAGGTTGCCTACTTAATCAAAGTCTTATAAATATAAACCTTCTCTGCCTTATTTTCTTGGCATCTCCTTTCACTTGAGCCTGAGAGAATAAGTGAGTCATGCCTCGAAATACTCTGTGGTACCTTGTGCAATTCAGTGCTCTTTAACTGGTTAAATTTTCTGTCTGGAATGGAGAAGACAGAATGAAGTAAAAAAAAAAAAAAAAAAAAAAAAAAAAAAAAGACCAAAAAATTGTACTGAATGGTGTCATGGGAGAGGAGAAGAGGACTGTTTTCATTTAACTTTGTCAGCCATGTAGTTAAAAATAGAAGTTGTCAGTGGTCATGGGCATTTCAAGCTGCAAGTACATGAGAAAAAGAATCTAACTCCAAAATTCACAGCCATTGTGCAACACAGTCAGTTCTGAAAGTGTTTTTTTAAGGTACATCATGGCTATGAAATTTTTACCTGAAAATAACACAAGGATACTGGAAACTATTTAACATAGTCTGTGGAGCATAGCATAGGAACCATGGGTTTCCTATGAAAAACTGCATAGTTCTGACTGCTTTTAGCTTTAGACGGTATAAAATTATTATAGCTACTGTGAAAGCATAAAACTATCTTGCTTCATCAAAAATTAACTTTCTGTTTTTAATTTCTGGAGAGAGAATTTGCCCCTGCATTTTGACTGAGTCAAATCTTCAATAATTTAATGCTATCAAGGCAAAAGGTATGTTTTGGTGGGTTTTGGGGAGTTTCTATTTTGACTTCTTGCCTACCATTCAGTGTGTATGTCAGTGACCCACAGAGGTCTAGCTGAGACTGCTACAATGTCATATTGTACACTCTACAAAATTCTAAGAGACATCCTGAACATTGCAGAATGTGAATTTAATACTGGTAAAGAGAGTGTGGATCAGCAATCTACTGATTTTAGCCAGAACCAAATCAGCAGTAAGATCAGAGAAGGAGCCCTATGGATTTGTCCAGATTATGATCCACTTCATCGTTCTCTGTTGCATCAGAACCTCCCTGACTGCTGGAGAGATGAAACAGATTTGCCACTAAAAGGAGCAACAAAAAATTGTTGAAAATACCTTCTTTTTCTTGTAGATTATGAGATGTAAAAGTTATGAAAATGATGTGTATGTATGGAAAGATGTTATTTATATTCCATAAGAGTAACAGTTATTCCAACATAATGGCAACCCCCCTTTATTCCTCAGCATCATGCATTTTCTTCATTTTGTGATGTATTATATGGCTTTTTGGTGTAACTACACTTTTAGATCTTATTGAATAGAATTTATGTGTTGCCTTATGGAAAACTTGTTTCATAATTCATTAATTATTTACTATTACTTGACCTCACAGCGCATGAAAAAAAACCCTATCCCATAACTGTAATTTCAATTCTCTCCAGTGTGAAATCAATCACATTCCACGTCTTTTATATTATTTAAAATGTGAATGATGAATTTTTCTCGTGGATTTCTCCTGAGTTACTGAGAACTTTCCAACATTAGTGTGTGGGAAATGTGCAGGCTCTCCCCTGCAGACCCGGGGAACTCCTGATTGCATTGCAAACGCTGCAGAACCATTTGCAGGGGATGAGCTGTCCCTTTTTGTCAGTGGCAGAACTGTGCTCAAAAAAAAGGCAGTCTGAGGCTGGTTAAGACCAGGAGTATTTTATAAAAATCTACTTCATAGGATTTCTTTTTTCTTTGTGTACAGGGGATGTATTTAGATAAGGACATGGTGCTTAATTAGTGCTTCCTCCCCTATCCCTACAACCCAGATAGTGCTGATGGTATTGCAGGACAGGTTTGATGGGTCCAGTTTCCAACTCCTTTGCAGCTGGATAATGCAGAGTTCATTTCTGGTATTTGTGTACCCTGTACTGTTTGAGGAAAGTGATGGGTGTTGTGTTTATATTTACAATTCAGGAACAATTGAGGAATGCTGTGGGAAGGAGCCTGGGGCACACAAGGAAGGGATGGAAGTTCTGTTAGTGATCCTGAGATACACTTTCTGATTTCTTTGACAGTCATTTCTGAAAATACATGAGTAGATAAAAGGAGAAATCAGCAATGCACTTGAGATTTGGAGGATCCTTTTTTTCTGAAAATCTGCAAGAGAAGTATTATCAGAAACAAGAGATTTTAAACTATCTTTTAAACAAGATAAATATTTATGGAACAAATTACATTTGTACCTCAGTGTGTATGAGCACATAAGAGTAAGATTTTTGTCCTTGACAAAAAAATCTTGCCTCCTACTATTAATTCCTTCTCCTTTTGCCTGCATGTATGCCCATATTTTTTTGCTGTACGAGGCAGTTTATCAACAAAATATGCTCTTTCTCCATTTTTCTTTCAGCAGTTAAATGCCAAATGTTGTAAGTTCTAAAACATGTCCAGATTGCATCTTATGCAAACTCCTGACTACTTCAGGAACATATATAATCATATTAAGCAAAAGCCACCCCAGCTATTCACTTTTATGAGCATCAGATGTAATTGATTACATAACAAAAGCTTTGTAACTATAGGTTTTCCTGATACCTGAGCATAGTTAGGAAAAAAAAATTCAGAGTACGTGTAATATTATACAAAGAATTAAAGTTAATTTTCTTGAAGTATACAGTAGAATATATAGATGGAGTTTGGGAAAAAATAGTAGAATGAAAAGTATAATGCTATTTTCCTAACCCACATTTGCTAAATGCAGACTTGTGCAAGGTCAGCAGTTATATTGGAGTTGAGCAGAAATGGCTTCAGTGGCTTTAACTTTACCAGTGCCCTTGATGAGGTGCAGAGTTGTCAGTATTCTCGTAAAATTCCTCAGTGATGGCTTCTTCTGTTCTCTTTATTTCCTTAAGTGAACATCTGTCTAATTGTTCACCTCCATTGCTTTAGTGCTTTCCTCATGCTTTCTCTGTTTCCAGACAATAAACTTTATTTTCTTCATAAGAATTCAGTCTACGCAAGGGTATTAGGCAGCTTGTTTGCACCTTTTAATTTCTGGAAGTTTTCCAGAAGGGCTTTTTGCTTTATTCCAATGGGTTCATCAGTGAATCATGTAACATAATGCAGCATTGTGTTTGGGTTTTTATCCGTTACCTTCTGTTTATAAACATCTGCTTGGAAATTTTCGTTTTGAATTTTTACATTTTTTGCATGTGGCATATGGGTAAGATATATACAGTAGCTGCTATTTTTTCAGGTGTTCAGGTAGGTAGAGCCAGTATTTACCTTAACATTTGGGAAAAGCCTAAGCCACTTGCTTAATCCCCAGAAATTTGAGGTAGAATATGTGCTTGCAGAAAGACTTCATATTTTTGTTCAAGTCTATACTGCGTATATTGAGTGTATATTAAGAAGCTGATCCTGCCAAGCCTTGTACAAGAAATCTTTACTAATGTGATTCAGTCCTTTTATTTCACTTTCTAAAATTACATACATATCAATATGACCGTTTTCAATGTATCTCTTAGCTTGGGCATGTGAACAGTTGGGAAACAAAATAATTTGTATATGTGTTTATTTTTTTGAGGACACTGTTCTGTAAGGTATCTATGTTGTATTGTTTAAATCTATGAGATTGTAACTGTGAGCTGCCAATTCAAATGCCTGAAATAGCTAATTATTCAGTTCTTTCATTTCTTTGTCTCACAAATTTATTTCTACTTATGTTGAAGCATCCTGAATTATTCATTAATACAGAAGTGATGAATTTTAGCCATATTGATACTTTTATTTTCCTAATATTGAGAGTGAGGGGAAAGAACTGCACCTTAAATCCCTTGGCAAGCTTTGACATAGTCCAGAATAGCTGCAGTGCATTTGTAAACCTGCAGACGTCACTATTCTGCCAATTAATTGTGCTGCACGAGATGTTCTGTAGCGCTATGACCACATTTAAAATATACGTTGCTCCTATCTCGCTATTACAGCACTTTGTTTTTAATCTGAAACAATTTAACCAGATTTTTTTTTTTAATATTGTTACTTCAATTTCAACATTCCACTGAAGGACAGAGTGTGCTTTCCTTTTCAAATTGTATGAGCCATTGTCCTAAGACTTGTCTTTAATTATTAGTTATTGTTGTTTCAATACAGATTTATGAACTACTTATTTTGTGTCATGTAACATACCATTTTTTGAGCAACATTTTTCAGTCTGAACGTAGCTTCCAGGAGGGCAAGCTGCCCAGAACATCAGTGATCTCACAGTTATTACTTTGTGTCATATATAATCTTGTTTTTTTTCCTGCAACAAATAAATCTTTGGGCCTCCCCTGCAAAAAACATTTGTGGTTACAGTATAATAAAAATAAACCGTTTGTCGTGACTGCAGCTGACATTTATCAGCCTATTTGTGGGTGCTCTTTCTCTCTCTGTATAATACGGAACATAATTTGTCACTTTGTAAATACATTCCAGCCTAAATCCCTGCCAGCATCTGTTAGTGTTTGAAGGATTAATGCACTGCACAGTGCATGTCTGCACTTTCAGGCAACAACATAGCTTATGATTATGGATCATGAGAGAACAGGGGAAAAAAGGGTTCGTTTTGTATTTACTTAAACATTGTTGCCCTTTTGACCATCATGCTTTTCTCGTCTTGTTTGTCATCTGGAGCAGGGATGGTAAGTTCCCCTCTGTCTGGAAGGACTGCATGTGGAATCCTGCTGTAGGTTTTATCCACCAGTGTGTGTAGAGCTGTAAGTAAAAGATAACAGGTTTTTAATTTTATGGATAATTACCAACAATTATAATGTATTGCAATAGGGATGTTACTGGTTTAGTCCTTTTAGAAATCCTGGGGTTTCCCACCGTCCTCTGCCATCCCCAACAAATCCATTGCTCTATTGCCTCCCAGTTGCTTACTTCTCAGCAACCCATAAACTGGGTTTATTTAACCTTAAAAGCTTCAAATTGAGGGAGTTTTTTAAATAAAGAATTCTGTAGTTTCCAAATTACCCCGGTACTGTTTGCCTTGTTGCTCTTTTTGAAAATACATTCTGCTATCACTTGGAATCTTGCAGAATGAAAGGAATTGAAAGCATCTGAATGTGGAGGCTCTCCACAGCTGAGATTCTGCTACGTGTTCCCAGGCTCCCTCGACCATTCTCTAAACCAGGAGATATGTTTATTAAAATAGTAAACCCTACCCATGTAATATATTGCCAAGATTATTTGAGATTCCCCAAAGATAAATTCAAATGAGCTTTGCAGGAATGGGCGTTTGGAGACAGAGAGAAGTGATCTATATCCAGGGAAAGGAAAAAAAAAATCCAGCTAAAAGTAGGCTCCCAAGTAAATACCCACAGTTCATGTACATGAAGAGTTAAACAAACTCCTATTGCCAAAAGCTACAGTAGACTTTTTTTTTTTTTAAATGCATGTAATTTCTTATTATTGAAGCAAATGTGTGCTGTGTGCAGTTGAACTGTGTGCATCCAGGAAAATAATCAGGACATTTGGAGCCCACTAATTGAAGTATTCTGAAATTATACTCCAGCATTTTTTGTGTGTGTTTTTGTTCTCTCTGGTTAAAGAATAATTTAAAATGTCTTTAGGAGACTAACTTCTCTTACTCTTTATAAGCATGATTTAGGATTGCTAGTGCATAGTTTACTTCACTGAAGATATTAATTTCATAAAGAAATGCAGATGTTTTCCTTTTTTTCCTTTATCATTATCTTCAGAAGATAAGAAAGGCCAAATTTACAGAGATACTGATCGAAGAGCTAACTAATATAAAGATTGTGAAATAACATTATTGCTTATTTTAGTGGTAAGTGGTATTTATTACAGAAGATTTATTAAAAAAGGATATTAAAATCTGAAAAATGAAGCAACCGCTTCGAAGAAATGAGTAAGTGTATTTTACATTTCTTTTATATGTAGACATTTACTAATAGAAAGATACAGTTTTAAAATTATTGAGGAATTTAAAATGATGACTGCATGACCAACAAAGCCCTTTCATGTCTAAGTTAAATATACGAAATATACCTGGAGACTTTAGTCATGTTTTTGTATTTGTGATATGGATTTTAAATTATAGGTAAATTAAATATTTGGAAGAAGGAAAATACATTGCTGTGAACAGTGATTTGTTTAAAAGTTGGGACCAAATGCCAGGTTGGTGTTTGGCATCCTCAGAAACCCAACTCCTTTGTGTCAGGTTGACTTTATCACTTTTCCACGTCTCTCACCCTCAGAATTTCAGTGGCTCATTTGTTACCTTTATGTTTAATCTCTATCTAAGGAAGGTTCCAGACTTTTCTGTTGCTTTTATAACCCAGCTGAGCTCAACAGTTAAATCTCCAGCTCAGATGTTCCTTCTGGCTGTTGTGTGTGTGTATCTTCCGTTGCAGCTTTAGGACGTTCATTTGCAGGACAACCCTATAACAGCTTGAGGACTTTAGGATTTTCTGAGGAGGCCTCTTACTGCTCTAAGTTGTTAATGATGCCAAAAAGTTAACACTGTTCTCTGCCAAACATCCAGAATTGTTCTGGAGAAGGGATAGAGACAAAGACAACGATAAAACTGATAATTCCTTCTTCATGATAAGGTGCCAGTCCAAGGATGATCAGTAAATCTGAGCAGTTTGCAGGCTCGTACTGACTCATTAAGTCTTGATATATGTGCTGTTCACTTGACTTGGGTGAAGCAACCACTTCAGGAATTCCATTTCTGTGAAGAAGGGGAAGATCTGGTTACTTAAGCAGGAAGAACCAGGCTTTACAAAATCAGGATTTGGGAGAGCTCACACACAGCATCAAAATGTGTTTGACTGGACTGAGCAAGGAGAATAGTGGAAAAATCTACACCAGCAAATTACAGCCAAAATACAGGTAAACCAAACATACTGGGAAATAGTGTAACCAGGCATTAATAAATAAATTTTCTTTCTAATGAAAGAAAGGGAATCCTTTTCATCTCTGATTTTCGTGAAGAATCAAGTTAGTCCCAGCTATTTCCTTGTGCATCACGTAAATGGGGTAATAACATCATTAGTATTTAGGAAATGATTTTTGTGTTGTGTACCTTCTTTTGCATAAAATTAGTGAAAATTTGGAAGTACTGTATAAATATTGCTGATATTAGGGGCTGGAGGGGGGGAAAAACCTAGACAAATGCGTGTAAAAATGTTCCCCCACAATGTCTTCTAATGAACTTTATTAAGGTATATCAAATGTAGCAGAAGAACATATTACTAAAGCATCTAGCACATGTTTTGGATTGCTCTTAAAGCAGTGTGATGCATCTGTCCCCATCAGCTCCATGGGAAGTAGCTGCAGAGCATTCAAAACAACCAGGTAAAGCTGGCGTTGCATAAATACAGTTTTGAATGAAGCACCAAATGTTGCCTACATTAGGGACAATAATACTTGCAGCCCTAATCCTGAGTGAAAGCCTTTTTCCCCATTAGGTACCTCCATAAATAGTGCATGGCACTGGCTATTGACTGTCATAAGCTATGTGTCAAATTGTCAGACGTGCTTCTAAAGCATCCCCTGCTCCATCCTCAACATGAAAATATGAGTTTGTTTGGGCATTGCTTGTCCTGTGCTGAGATTTGGTTATTTGTTTACCTATTTTCAGATAATTCCACAGATTTTTCATCAGCTTTGGTGTCAAATTCTTTTTTTTTCCTGAAGATTTTGTGTCTCTCACACCGTATATATGAAGTATCTGCGTTCCAATATGTTGTCAGGAAGATTTTTCTGTATCAAATTAAACTGCTTTTTACCAATTGATTGTACTTTCCGTTCCTTGAAGTCAGATATTTTTGTTGTTGTGCTATGTATTCAGTTTTGAGTTAAGGACTTTTAAATATCAAAGATATATACACACTATTTTCTGAGAGTAAAATTATACAGTAAATTATGTAGTGTCCACCATGGTACATTTTAAGTAGGGCCTTACAAAATGACTTGTACTTACATAAGATACAGAGGCTACAGCATATTTATTAAGACTTTTCAACTCTGTATGAAACTGGAGCAGTCAGAAGTAATGGTGTCTGCTGAAAGATTCTTTATCATATGAATTTACTTTTAGTCATCTATTATTTATTTCAGCTATTTCATATGCCATTATAATAAATATTATGACAGAGAAAGCTTTTATGCTTCAACTTATTGTACTGCTCTTCACTTCCTTGCAATCCTTCAGGAAAATGTAGCTATGCTTTACCTATATTTAACGTAAATCATCACTTACATTTGAATGAAAAATTCACTATGAAAAAAGGCTCCTTCTTCAATACCAAGACACAAATGCACCATCATGTTTACTGCCAAACTACTCTACCATGCAGTGTTCATTTTTAAACAATTTTTAAGCTGTAAAGTGAAGACATTGCATATAGTGAAATAGCTGGCTTTCTGGGTGTTTTCACTTTTGTGTTAGCTTCTGGCTCAATAAGCATTTTTCTAGCATGAGTGCAAAGTATAGCCAATTGCACTTAAGCATTTTTAATATTTTTTCTCCAATAGGGATCAGCTTACACTCAAAACCGAACAAACTCTTTTCTGGTGTTTTGTAGAATAATGAAACTTGCCTGGAAATAGCGATAAAATACTTTTAGAACCGGGCATGAAATCATGACATAAAAGAGAAATATTTTTTCTTTGCTCTTTTTGAAGTGTTATTCTGTTGGGTTTAAAAGAGAACTTGCTAGGAGCTGGAGGATGATCCACCTTCAGCTGTTTCTTCAAAGACAGAATGTTGGTGCCTGGACATCGTTAGCCTTGAGCTGCTCATTGGGCTTCATGAAATACAAATATCTCCATCCCAAACTCACCATCTCAGTGGGTTCTGGCTGACTGTGTTTTCACAGGGTTCTGTGCACAGCAGCAGTGTACAGACCCTCTTGGGTCTGTTCTCCTTTGGCCAGTTTGCAAAACTGGTCTGAGTCTAGTTGTGGAAGTGGTGTTGGATGCAGTTGGGATACTTGTCCCAGGGATCTGCAGCAAGGGGCACCAGTTCATTCTGCCCAGGCTTTCAACAGCATCTCACAGTAACGATCCTGTGATTTAGAAGCGAGCTCTTTAAATTATGCTGCGCTCATTCTGTGATCTAGTTTCCCCCTCAAATGATGTAATTGAAAATAAAGTAGTAGAGGGAGCATTAATATCTTTTGTCAATTTAATTTTTCAAATTCTGGAGTTCCCTGCCTTAGCGCATTGATTTTACGACGTCAGCTGAAAGACTGTCTCCGGTATTTGGGAAAGTGGCAAGTCTCATTTAAGATTTCACAGCATAAAATGAGGCATAATTCAGTACTGAAAACATGTGAAGTGAAATGGTGAGAGACATCAGCATAATACAATTATGACGCATTAGATCAGGATTTGCAGCATACCATTAACAATCAGTTCTGACTGCAGAGTACAATTACAGTTAAGATGCCTTTTAGCAAAAAATGGGCTTTAGTTTTATTTTTTTTATTAAGAAACCCCATGCTTTTCTACACATGTCACAATGTGTGACACCAAGGCTCCCAGGGAAAGAGGGAAAACATTATAACAAAGGTAATAACTGAGCTACTATGAGAAAACAAACATAAAACCTTCTACTTGTCATTGATTAGAGATATTCTTACATTATTAAGAGCATATTATGCAAGTATGTTGCCTTATTCATAGCTTTTTTTTTTAAAGGTATTGTGATATAGAAGTAAAAATGGGAAAATTTGGATTAAAAATGAGCTGCTACTAAAGGTTTAGCATTTCACATTCTCAAACTGCAGTAGGAATTGATGGTCTGCAGAATACCTCTGTGGGGTGAGAGGTGCTGGAACCTCAGTTGACAAGGGAGAATTTGAAACAAAAAAAGTTGGGGAACTTGCCTAAGCTCATGGTATGTTAAACTGATTCCTTTCCCAGTTGTGTTTGGGGGGAAAAAACCCTTTACTTGGCTTCTTATGTGCCTTCAGAAGCTGAGGTGGGAGGTTCTGAGCTGAGTGCTTTGGGTGTCAAATGCTCCAGTTTTCCCTGCGAGGAAAACTAAGTAAATGGGCGTGTCTGTGCTCAGTGTGTACCTTGTGTGCATGTGAAGGAAATATGGCCTGCTGCCATCAGTATTCTTAAAAGAAAAACCAGGTAGAAAATTGAACAAAAATTATGGTTTTTTAATTTCTGATTTTTACATTTTCAGTATATTAATCCACAAATCCATCTGAATCCATTTAACTTCTATTTCAGAAAGCATTTTGGAGGTTTCATACTTTTTTGTTCCTTTTGGACTTGAAGTACAGACACCTCTCTTCTGTTCTTGGAATCAGTAGCAGAAGCCTAATGCTTGACACCCAGAGGAGAAGGATTACCTGAGTGATGTCATGTGGACTTGAGTCCATGTCCCCAAGGGGACAGTAGCTAGCAGCTTGTGGTGTAGTCTGTTGAACTACTTGATTATTATGGTTTTTGGTCCCCTTATGTCCCTGTATTTGTAGCATTCTTGTCCTTTGACCCTTGGGAGAGACAGGAAAATGTTTCAACTGAGGAAAGCAGAACCAAAGTAAACTCAACTATTTCTGTAGTAAGTAAACAGCTTTGAACTGCACTGCTGAAGAGAAATTGTTCTGGAGTTGTATTGCATAATGCAAGGCAGCATCATCTTTCTCAAGTCTCTGACTATCAAACAGAAGAAAATATTTACCCAGTGGGGCAAAATGAATTCCAGAATGATGTACATCTTGTGAGGGTAAAAAAAACCTCTTTGTAACAGTTTGTTGTAGCATTTTCAGACTCCCATCGATTGATACTTCCTATGGAGACTGAACCTGTTGAAATTTCAGTTGTGTTTATTTTGCTGTCCTGATAAGTCTGGCTGGAACGGGACAAAAGGAATTTGAGTGCTACTCTGTTTATACCACTGTAAGGTGGTTGTAGCAGGCAGAGTGGGTACCAGAAAAATAGAAAACAGATGTAGGGAGAAAAGTGCCAGATGTAATGAAACAGGGAGATCAGATGATTCACTTGAGGTTGGGGGACAATGGGAGCACTCTTCCCAACTTCCCTCTGCGCTGACACGTGTGCTGCTTCCTTTCTGTTCCCTCAGCAATGTTCCCTTGTCATTGAGCAACGACTGTGGTGTGTCCTTGTAATCCCAGTGGAATTCCTGTTGCACTCTGGTGCTAACAAAGCTCCTGTTGCCTCCCCACCCAAATGCTGCCTTTGCTTGCACAGTACCACTACATCTGCTCCATCTTCTCCTTGTCCTTTCTTTTAGCAGTGCCAATGCCCAGTTTGAGCCGTGGCTGTTGCACACAGTAGGTGTAGGTGGTGTGTTGGGAGTACATGAATTGTCCCTCTAAGTATTTTTTTTCCAAATAAGCTAAGATGAGTGGGCTGAAATTTGACATTTTTAGGCTTGGGGAGAGTACAGGGCTTTTGCTGGCTTTCTTTTATGTGCCAGAGAGTTTACGTGGTGTTGAGCAGCAGCAAGTCTAAAAGTGAGGGTAAGCACAAATACACATGTTCCTAATTCCTTAGAGGGGCCTACCTGACTTGTATGTCATGACAGTTGGTATTTTGCAGAGGATCACAGGTGTCTTAAAGTGTAGCATTTGTGGAAGAACAAAAGACAACCGCTGGATGTTGTGGTGCAGACCCACAGCTGCAGTTGAAGGAGAGCTGGTTCTGAACTCTGCCTTGAGAGAACCTCTGACTGCTTGGTTCTTGTGATGACTTTCACTTCAGTGGTTGCAATGAAAATAGGCTTTTGGTTTGTTTTGTTCTGAGACTCGGAGTTCAAGTGTTTTAAAAGATCTGGGAACAGATCTGGAAAAGATAAGGGATCTTAAAGCTGAAAATATTGAGAAGAGTTGTTTTGGTCGTGCCTAAGATAAAGTTAACCTTCAGGTTAACCTCTTCTAGGTGAAAAGCCAGCTTTAAGTACATACACAATTTCTGTAGAAGGCACAGAATCATAGAATGGTTTGGGTTGGACCTTAAAGCTCATCTTGTTCCAACCCCCTGCCATGAGCAGGGACGCCTTCCACTATCCCAGGTTGCTCCAAGCCCCATCCAGTGTGGCCTGGAACATTTCCAGGGATGGGGCAGCCACAGCTTCTCTGGGTGACCTGTGCCAGGGCCTCCCCAACCTCACAGTAGAAGTACATGTATAATATGCACTGGTAAACTCTTATTGTATGAAAACCTGTGTCAGCTGATCAGTTGTTTTCTGTGGTTATTTTATACTGTCTTTTATATCACCTGCTATAGTGATAATCTATATAATAGATTGTTTGGATTCATATGTGCAAGTCTGAAGTTAGCTAATTTTTATAGAGTATTCACTGATTTTTTTTTCTATTGGTACAGTACGTAAAAATAGCATGCATTGAGAATAACACTCTACCTTTTTATTTCATGAGTTACATAATTTTCACCACCAAAATGGCAGCAAAAAGATACCTTATTAACCTTAACACTGCCTTATGTCGATTCATTACATTCTATAAAGCTGTGCATTACATAGTGTATGTTTTTAGCAGAACCACCACATCACAATGCTGCTTTTGGCACTGAACGTTGTGCTTGTCCATTCCTTTTGATGATTTGTATTCACTTTGGGGTTATAATGTTAAACAAGGGAATCAGACAAGTTTCATAACACATTTGCTGTAACACGATCCTATGAACTAAACATGCTGTTATTTATCTTTTTTTATATTTTCTCTTGTTCCAGCATAAAGCCAAGGTAGAAGCAATGACCTTAGACCTTGCTTCTCTTCAGAGTGTGCAGCACTTTGCTGAAGCATTCAAATCCAAGAATCTGTAAGTACTCAGGAAATTATATGTAATAATTTCTTGTTATTTTAATGTCTTTATCAGCTGAGCACAGTTGGCAGAATTCACCAAAGTTGGATGGATCAGCAACTGCAGTTAGTGAATAATCTTTTCACAGGAATTTTTTTTTTAATGGAAATTAAAGATCATTTGTTTTCATACCAAAAAAAAAAAAAAAAGTTACAGATCTCTTGTTATTCCATGTGTAGCCCCAGCTTTAAAGGGCTTTTTTACCCCTGTGGCTATTGAAAAAGGCCAAAGCTGAACTGCATAAAAAACAGCTCAGGCAACTTTTAACAGTTTTGCTGTGGTTTGAAAGAGGTCAGGGATGAACAATTAGCACACTCCTTGTCTTACTTTATTTTCTAACCTTCTCTCTCTCTCTTTTCATTTTTAAACCTTTAAAAAATATAGCCCTATGAGCCAGACAGATCTGTGTTCCAGACCTCTATCTGGAATAGTCCATTATTAAAAAAAAAAAAAAAAGAAAAAGGGCGAGAAGGTGTGATAATTACATCACTTAACAACAGGCAAATTTATCTGGAGATAATCGGGTTAGCTTCCAAATGGTTTGTTTTATTTAGCTTGAAGAGAGCAGTGAATCTCTGAATTGAAAAAAATTATTTGAAATCTTTCAAGTTCCAGCTCTTGTCAATAAGTTCCACACTTTGTGCTTTTATCCACAGTTTGACCCACTGATTGTTGTGAGTATTCAAACTTAGCTTTTTTTCTGCAAATATTTCTGTAACAGATATGCATCTTCCTGTTCTTCTCAAGAGATTATGGCCTCTTAGACAGCTTTGAAAATACGTTGTCGTAGAGAAGATATATAACAAAGAATGTTTTTTTCACTTTTGAAATACTGCCAAAGCTAAATCTCACATGGATAGACAGATGACATTTTAGTACTTATAGGTCTTTTGGATTCAAAGAATTGTCAAAACTGACTTCCAACACAAGTTCCTTTATTGCCAAAATCTTTAGTATCAATATTTTCTTATCATGTCATCTTCATAAATTAAAATTTCTTGGAAGACAAATCCTTGCAGTATTATATGTTGAATACTACCTCAGTTTTGTAATGTAAGAGCAGTAAGTGTTCTAATTTAGCATCTTCATGTTTCTAATATGCTACATTTCTTTAAAAACTATATGGTACAGTGGAAAGTCAAAACCACCCTTCTTCCAAATGCAGCTCTTAACTTGATTTGTGTGTTGTAGATCATATCATGGTCATCCTAGCTAGTCCATTTGGTATGCATGTTTATAAATCCTTGGAAGTGAACATGCTTAAATCAATTTTTGCCAGAGAACTTAGAAAATGAGAATATCTAGAATCAGGAAAACCTGTTTTATTTTTGTTGGCATACACTGCTTTACCAGTGTAGGTCTGTTAAGCTACACTGTCAGTGATGGACAGGTTTTACTAATATTTCACTCTAATATTATTTGGAGAATTTTTAGTAATAGCATCTAAAGCCTCTGCCTTGCCTTGAGATATTCCTGTCTCAAATGTGTGCTCAGATGTGCCTGTGTCTGGCAGGAATACTCCAAGCATTGTAGGAAAGTCTAAGTTCTGTATCTGTTGTGAGACTTGTGGGGTTTTGACCAAAATGAATTTCCAGTTATATTTTGTTTAAAGACTGAGGCTGGATGGAAACCAGACCCCACACACTGCCTGCAGCAGAGCATCTTTTATCTGATAGAGACACAGAAGAGTTACCTTACAATCATCTGCACTGGCAGGAGGATGGACTGGGAGACCTACTGGGTCTTTCTGGCCTCTGATTCTTTGTGATTTAACTATGTCTGGATAAGGTCAGAAAAGCAATTATATGGCAGTAGCACCTTATTACTACAATGCTGGGCCTATGTGTTTTCCAGCACTAATGTGCACTAATGACTTTTGTCTCTTCATTTATTTGCTTTGCCTCGTTGTCCAGAGGGTTTTGTCACTTCGGTGATTCCTTTGCAGTAGTGGTTTTTGAAAGGAATCTTACAGGCTTCAGGGACAGACTGAGCCTTGTTCCTTATCCTTTGGCCAGTCTTGTCAGTTGGCAGCCTAACTTTCTTAGAAGGGGTCGATATCCCTGATCTCCTGGACCTGTATGAGAAGGATTGTGATACAGTCACCCCCATTCCCATGAGGTGTCTGTCACTCCTGTTAATGGGCATTGGAAGTACGTTAAAAGCATAGATTTTTCTTTCTTATAAATTTTTTTATGAATTTCTTAACAATAAAGCAGTAGGAAAAGCAGATAAAAGTGTTTGGGGTTTTCGTGAAACAAAACTATCTTTTAAATTCTGAGCCATGTAAGTCTTGGTTTCTGGGAAAAACTACAATAATTTTAAAGTGTGAAGGAGAAATTTTGTGTGAACACACACATTTTAATAAAGATCTGTATTTTGTTTCTCACAACACTTTATGTGAAGAGGCCTTCAGTATGAACATCTTAAACTTCTCTGTGCAAATAGTTTTATTCTCTGCTTAATTTCTCCAGTCCACTATTGGTTTCTGGGACACTTTGGTATTTTCCAGAATGTGTTGGTCTTGGTGACACCTGACCTAATAACTAAAAATGTATAAAATAGAGAATAGATAGGCATGCCTTCTGACATTCTGCTTTTCTGTGACACTTTCTCTGGCTCTGGGTGCTATTTTTTTTGTCAGCAGATATAAGAATGTACTCACAGTCCCATCACAACCTGGAAGCCTGTTCTCCTGTGGTTGATAGCAATTGGAAAATAGCCTTCAAGGATTGTGTTTCACAGATCTCTTCCTGGATGAGAAAACTGAAATGGAAACGCTCCAGAAAAAGAATCTCTGATTTTCACTGAGTCAAAACATCCAAACCTCTTGCAGCTGGGGAAGGTGGTGGTGGTGGGATGGCAGGGAGCAGAGAGCAAATTGCTGAAACTGTGAATCTCCTACTTTAATCAAATAGCTTGTAGAGGAAAAAAAAAAACCTCCTTGAATGTGCTTGGGAATCTGAGGGATTGTGGAAACTACGTGAAGAATGAAGAAATGTCGTCCTCTGCTCGGCAGGAATTTAACGGGGCCAGTTGCATACAGAAAACAAATGATGCAACAGAGGGAGCCTTGAGAAAAACATAAATAATAAATGGGAGGAAAGAGTTACTCTGAAAAGAAATATTTAATATGATTTGGAGTAGTAATTTAGAGCTAAGAAGCCTTCCTTGTTTGAAAGTAAAAGTCAGATGATTCATCTTCAAGTTATCGTGCTTCTGAGATTTGATAGGAATCTTTTATTCCTATTTGGATTTGTTAGGTGTTGCAGCCTTGTCCACAGATAAAATTTGAGCTCAGAGTATATAAACACTGGTAAGTTATGCTGTATCCCTATAAATATATTCTAGAAAATCCTTCATCCTCACTAAAAAAACCCTATTTTTTTTGTTTGCATTATCTACACTCTTGAGTTGATACAGCTGTTTCTCTTTCTGAGACTTTTTTTATCCGTGCAGTTTCAAATAAAGCTTTGGGGAAAAGGGTTTTTCAGATTATTTTTGATCCTACAGTTCTGTGATTGCAGCACTTAAACTTTCCTTATGGGCAGGACAGTGCTCTCTAGTTTTTCTTGCTCTCACAGTTAGAAACATTTTGTGGGCAGAATGAACTAAACACAGTAACTTAGTTGGGTCTCCCAAAGACGACTTTGGTGAAGACAGAATAAAACAATATTGCTGTTTGATCTACCTCTTTCTTCACTGTAGCACAGCCTGAACACCGTGTGACACAAATAAATACATAAAATACATAGATACATAAAACGGATGTCCAATAAAAAACAGGGCTCAAGGATTTCCAGCACAATTTTTTTGGAGAAAGCCAGCTGTCTTTTAGTATTTTAGTATTTCTGGCTTGTTTTCTGCAGATACATTCTGCCAGGAGTGAATGAACTCCATCTCATTTCCTTGTGAAGACACTGCTAGGGTTAGGATGAGAACAGGGAAAAGAGATCTCAGTGCCTCTAAATGGCTGGATTTGTTCAAGTTACTTCTTATATCTGTATCAAGTCTTTCCCCTCTGCTAGTTCCCAGCTCAGGCGGTCGATTGAATGTCTCTGTTACGGAAAATCAAATAAATGATCTGTTTATAATAATGTTCTGGGCTAAGATGGATTTGGCATTAGCTTATTTTTATGCAGCTGGAAGAGGCAGACCAACCAATCTTTCATATTTGGCTTTTTGGAACTTAAAAAACACTGAATGGAATCTCCTCTTCATTGAGTGGGCACAATGTGAGGAATTATGGTTGGTATTAATCCCCTTTATAGACAAAATGACTGCCCTCCAGTGATTGTATGCAACACAGCATTTAAATGTAGTCAGTGTCAGTGCTGGATTGTTCAGGGTCTGTAGGATTGGTATTTGTGTAGGAGTATGGATTTGTGGATGTGGTATATATTTGACTGAAACCTGCATACTTTAACTGGGGAACAGCACCAATGGTTCAGTTCTAGGTCTTCCAAAATAGCAACCTGTTGTCAACATTTACAGCCATGGTATCATGGCATTTGCCTCTTCCTCATCATAAGAACACTTCCATGATCAAAACAGTGAGCAGAAGTGAGCAGTAAAGTTAAAAATTAAATTTTATGAGCATCTTTAGTTTGGAGCGGTGTGTAGTGCCACTTGGTTTGAATTAAAGTTATCTTCTGCCAAACAGCGAGACATTAATTTAATGTTCTCAATGCTTGAGGAGAAAAACCCCAGAAATTATCCTGAAAAATCTTGAATTACTTCAAAGATATGAAACAATGTTTGCCAACAGCTACTACTTAGAATTTTCTGAATTGGTAGCAGCAATTCACAATTATGCAGGACTTCCAGATGTAGATCTTCACTGCAGTTACTTTACTTTAAAATACGAAAATTTTTTTGCATGTGGTAAGAATTGGCATATGCTGACAGTTTATTCACTTCTGCTGTGTGTAGAAATATGGAAAAGACAGCAGTTATGAATTATGATTCTCCATTTGGAAGTTTAGTCTCTTCTTATTTCCTAAACCAGACCCAAAATGGCCTCCTTAGCTGAGGCCTCAAACTCTCTGAGTACATTCATTTTTCATGCTGCAAGCAGGAACGTGCTGAAACCTTGTGGGTGCAATTAAGATTTCAGAGCCTACTGAGAATTCAATCCAGAATATGATTTTTCTGCATTTTCATGTATTATAACTGACATACTACAGGTGTGTCAAGTTATTTTTAATTCTGATTGAACCACAGTTAAATCGTAGATGCCGTATGATAAATTCTATGCATATCTAAGAATACATATGTAAAAATGGGATCTGTTTAGCACGTTGTTGCATAGATAACTGAAAAGATCCAGCAAAAATGAATATATGATTTAGCTGAATTGTCAGTGATGCCATTATGTCAATATGCTTAATGGTTCTGTAGTCAAGGTATCTTTGTCAGACATGATCGTTGCCACTGCCTGTTGTCTTTCCAAACTTGAACATTAACACTGTACAAACCTCTTTGCTGTTTGTAGAATTTCTTTTTGTGAATTAAAACTAGTGACAGTTGAGCTGTCACATTTGTCTTCTCAACTCAGAGTACGGTTGGCATCCTGACACTGCCACCAGGGCACAAACTTCTGGACAACGCTGTGCATTTTGAGATCTCAAAAAATATCCACATTGAATTAAGTAGTGAAACATGCAGAGTTCAGAAGTTACTGTTGCAGACAGCACGTATCTTAAATTTAAATAAGATCAAAGGCTGACTGCATTTCAAACGTACATAATAATGTTAGGGTGAAACTTTTTTTTTCTCTTTGTGTGATATTGTGCCTTATTAAAGCCCAGGGATTGGCTTCTGCATAAATAGTTTTTCTTTTTCTTCTTTCTTCTGTTTTTAAGCCCTCGTACACAATTACCCCACTGTGGTAGCATGTGTCAAGTCATGTGGATCCAAGAACTGTTTCCAGTATTTTATAAATTAAAAATCTCTCAAGCTTAAGTCCTTTCCCTCTTTTACTGGAGGCTGAGATCCTGATGTTTTCACCAGATCACCTTTCATTACATTTGCTGTATCATGAAGGTATCTCCTGCCTCAGAATATTTCTTCTTTAAAGTCCATATTAAAATACAGGATTGACACTTCAACATAACTTTACATATAGTTGCATCTACAAAAAAACATGAAGCATTTTTACGTATTATTACTTGTGCTGCCTAAAATTTCCAAACCTACCCCTTGTCTTTGGACACTTTGCACTCTTCTTCACTGTACCCTAAAGAAAAAAACCTTGATAACCCTCCAGGGGATTTCTGCTCAGCACACTGGTTGTTCTGGTGCCCATTTTCAACCCTGTGTCTATGCCTAAGTCTAAGCTGAGTCTAAGATGGCTCACAAAGTCTTGGGGTTCTGTCTTCCAAAAAAGGTTTCCACAAGATCCACCAGCTGTGAAGGCTGTTTTGAGTATCTAAGGAAGTAAAAGATGTGTGATATGTGTGACTGATTAAAACATATTCTGTCACAAATAAACCAGGGATTTTGGAGCATTATGGCTTATTGGGTTTTGAGAAGATCTGTGTGCTTAATTGATGTTGCCCTCTAAAAATTCTGAAATATAAGGCCAGAGTAACTATTTAAATACACATACATTAAAATATATTTAGTCTTTTCAGTTAAACACTTTCTAGAGGAGATAATTAAAACACATGAATCTTCTGGCCCTTGTGTAGGGAAGCCTTGCTGCTGACACGAGACTGGCCATGCAGATACCACGTGTCTTAATCTTAGAATCCAAAATTTGTGTAATGGACTGAAGAGGTTGTATTTCTCTATTAGCGGTTCCCAAGGCACCAAAAATCCCAGAGGATGTCCAAGTATGTTAATTTTTATCCCAACATGGAATCCTGCAGGTCTGAATGGCAGCACACAGCTGCTGGGGGCTTTCTGAGCTCTGTTACAGCTCTATAATCTCCAGGCAAAACAGAGGAAGGAGTTGTCATTGGCAAGTGAAATGTTCAAAATCCGTGAAGTGTTTTATTGTTTGAATGATCAACCATGGTCCCAGCTGTTTTCAATTGGAAATATCACAAAAAATGTAATAAAGGTAGTAATTTAGCTTTTCTTTTGGTGAGTTGCAGCTTCCTTTTTTTCTAACGAGTACTTACTGCGTGCAAATGAAATCTGTATATTTAGGAGTATGTGCAGAAACAACAAATCATGCCATGCTTGTTGCAAAAATGAATGTTCCTCTATGTCTGGCTTATGTTTGTTTGTAATTGCATGTGTATATGTGTAAATAATGATTTGCTGTCGGATTTTGAACAAGATGTACCACTTTGAGGTAGCAAATGTCCTTAGGTGAGCTGCTGAATGAAAATTACCAGATTGTGGATGTTTTCACTGCTGCTGTCTCCTAATCATCAGGGAGTCTTGAAACCAAAGAAAATATCCCTGCAAGATCTGGCAAGGAATGGAACAAAGTGCTCCTCTTATTGTGCCAGAGCTTGAGAAAAAGAGGGGGATGTAGAATGGAAATGCTGGCAGGTCGAATAGATGTAAAAATTAAGTTGCAGAGCCCTGTGCTGTCCATCTTCTACCTCAGCCTGGCCCCAGGACTTCCAAAATCCATACATATGAAGGTACTTTGATTCCCCAGGGATACAGAGCTAGGAAAGATGCAACACTTTGACAGAGGAAAACATGGTTTCTTGGACGGATTTTGGTTTGAAATGTGGTCCTGAGGCCTTGAGGTGAGGGAAGAGCATCCCTGACACCTGTTTTTAATATCAGTACCCTGAGTATACTGTGTGCTGTCAGACAGAGGAAATTTAGGGTGAGATTATAGCTATGCAAAAGGGAATTCGGGGCTATGGATAATGGACCCCAAAAAGGTGAGAGAGTCCCTGGTATGAACTTAATGGAAGGAAGAAACACACCTCATGCTTGTGAAATATAATTCTTCCTCCTACTCCCTCTTGCTGTGTAGTTCTAAGTTAAAAAGCAAGTGCAAATACTAATCTTGACCTTAATTTTTAAGCAATAATTTGTTAGCAAAAGCAAGTGATTTACTGATTTAATGATAAGAAAATGTGGATTAAAAAGTTCCTAATTTGTCAGATTTCTATATCATATACCATAATTCCAGTGTATGAATTAGCCAAGTGTGGGAGACAGATCATGTCAGCAAATTACACCTAATCCCTGCTTATTTTACTTTGTACCTTTGTGAAACTCTTACAAGAGAGGAAGGAGAAATCCAAGCTTGGATCATGTCTGAGGGAAGGCGCTTTGGGCAGTGCAGGATTTACTAAGGTCAGTTTGGGGTCAACATTACAAGTGTGCTAGCATTAAATGTTTAAAAACCTTAAATGTTTATTTAATATTTCATCTGAGTTTTTCTTCAGAAGTTCAAATTTAAAACTTTCGCAGTAGTCGAATTTGCTTCTGTGCCCCATTAAGAGGAAAAGTAGCTTCTTAAACTCCCCTGGCCCCTTAGAGCTAAAATGGCAGAATTTTTCTTCAAAGACAGATAACTTATTAATTTTTGGAGGTGTAAGATGGTGTGAGGTTATTTTAGTTGTTTTGGTGCCCCCCCCCTTCCCCGTATGTAAGAAAAACCAATAAAGGGAAAACCGTGACTAATGGATGTTTTCTGTTTAGCTCTAAATCAGTTGAGACCTCTGTTCCTTCTCCAAATGTTAGTGAAATAGTGAATTGAAGATTTTATAGAAGTAATGAATAATGATTGAGAGATGGTTGACCTGCATGGCAGTATGCAGATGATGTATTATGAAGACATAGGAGCAGCTGCTCGTAATAATTCCCCTGTATGTGGTATGAAGGAGGAATCAGAACAGTTTCAGTCCACTCCCATTAATCTCTTGGAAGTGGGGCAGAAGTATTTGCTGATCAACAGTGTCAAATCCTGCAAAGAAATCCAGTAGGATGAATTGCAGAGAATTTTCCTTGCTTCTAGCAGGAGGTCATCCATCAGGGCTCTAAGTCCCGTGTTAGTAGCTTGCCTTAAAATGAAGCCTGTCTGACAGGGATCCACAATTCTGTCAGCTGACAGGTGGCAATAGAGGGTATTTTTGCTGGTCTTTCAGCCAGTATTTTTAGAAAAATGGAAGTTAGACATTAAGCATTTGTTTCCAAAGTTCACTGAGTTAAGCAGCCTTTTTTTTTTTTTTTAATCGAACAAAAAAAATTTAGATATTTTCGTGTCAGTATTAGATTATACATGGTTCTGAGATTTCCTGCTGCTGTCTGACTTCTGACTTAGTGATTTTCTTGTTGCTCAGTTTCCTGTCAGTGCTGCTTGTAAAACTGAGAGGGATTTCTGGAGGTGGTTGTTTAACTCACCCGTTTTCTGGAGAGCCATAAGCTTAGCTGGCCTGTTGGGTATTCCCTTTGTGTGTAAAGGCATTCCCTCACAGACAGAAGTACCACTTTCTAACTTTCAGAGAAAGCAACATGGGTGTTCAGAGTTGTGGGGTGGAAAAGTTTGGAGGGCTGTGACTTTGCTTCTTTGTGGAGGAGAAGTCACAGCTCTGCCTTTACTGGCCGTGACACAGGTCTACAGTTGCTTATGGGACTTTGGGGATATGGTGAGGCCTTTTCTGTTGAATTTCTGTGTAATTCCAAACAGTGTGAACTTTTCAAATCACTTGAGAAGTGCCCCAGATGGTGTGACATTCTGCTTCATGGGAAGATTTGAGAGTATTCCCTTTGCATAATCTCTGGTTAACTATTTCATTACGTTTGAAATGGGAGAACACCAAAGCCAAGAACTCTGTTGACATTTTGGTGGTGTTTGTTTAACCTCCTAGTGCACAGGCTACATTTGTTGAAAAATATTATTCTTACCTTTGCAAATCATCAGTAATTAATTCCCTTGGAAATATCTACTGCTGCACACAGCCAGCTTGGGAGGCTGCTGACAGATCATAGTTTTACATCAGGTGCTAACAAATTGATTATTAAATTTCATAACCAACTGATTTATAGCAACAACTTAATTTCTGCATCTCTCTAATGTATTCCCTTACTGTATTTTCAAATAGTGCAGAGCAGTTGGATTGCTTAGTTGCTTCTAATGGTGAATTGTGCACAGCATGTAGGATCTGAATGACTTCCCCAGTGTACAAAATATCAGCTGGTTTTTAGCCAAGATATTCACATTTAAGATTGTCCTGGTTAATTCTACAGGCTTTTTAACTTTCACTAACTTACCAGCTACACTTACCAGCACGGTGAGGGTTTTCTAGAATGGCTGTGTGTCTTGCAGTTGGAGCAGTGAATCCCCAAGCCTCAGTCGTGCTGTGAAGGATAAGAAGCAGTGACTACGTGCTGTGATGGAGCAGATCACATTCAAGTCCCAGTACCTGTTTCAATTGTGATGGTAGACCACGTTAGCTCACTTGGTGTGATGTAAGTCACTACCTGAAGACATTTTAAGGAGATATAGGGGGAAATTTTCATAACACACTGCAGGGTCTTAACTATAGTGTTTCCAAAAATATCTAATAGGTGTCATGGTTAGAGGAAGCACTTGGTAATGTTGATACCAGGAGTAAACACTACAGAAAATTCCCTTTGCTGCTGACATCTTTTGTTGGCCTTAGCTGTGCCTTTGATGCAGAATTACAAACTATTTTAAACCAAGGGGGGATTTTTTTTTCCTTGGGCTTAGTAGGAAGCCTAATGCAGACCGTAGTGATGTTTGTAATGAACTTGTGAAATCAAGGTCATAGTTCTGCTATCACTTAAAAAGACTCCTGTCATAAAGCAAAGCTGTAGTGCCAGATGTGCAGCGTGAATTGTCATGTATCTTGAAAATTTTGTCCCTGCATAATGATACGTTCAGTGATACAGAGCTCTGCACCGTTGAGATTAGAATCTGTCATCTGTGGCTGAAATTCATAACTGCACAGTGGCTGTTACACAGGTAATCTCATTCATTTCATGGTGTGCAAATGGCCAGGTCACAAAAACTTAGACGACAATTTTCAGTAATTGGACCTTTGTTAGCAGCCTGACGAGAGACACCGATGGCTTAATGGACATGGATCCCAATCCGAGAGGTGGTTCTTCCTGACCTGAAATGAAGCACAACAGCAGCACTTTTTGATACAACCCTTTAGGTTTCTTTTCTGTGGTGTTTTCTGGAGAATTTTTTTTTTTTTTTTTAGCATTTATAACCACTGAGGCTAAATAAAGGAATTCTGAAAGGGGATCTGAGACTGCCTTTTCAGTAGGATAATTGTTTAAAATGTTTCTGTATTTATTTTTTATATTTCTTCACAGATTTTTCCAATAGAATGTTGTAAATAATGTTAATTTTACAGTCCCTTAAATTTTAATTACTTCCACTTTAAAAAAAAAAGAGAAATGTGCTTTGAAAAATACAAATCTCATAAAATGGATTGAAGCATAATTTTATTACTTTTATAAAATCCAATTAAATGCCCTAACAATTAAAAAGTGACTACATTTTATAGTTTTATAATTTTAGAATCATCTTTTTAATTAATTGAGCTGACAGATTTAGGTATAGAGTGTGTATTTTCCCTCTGGTAGTTATTGTGTAATTAGTAATAATGAAATATACGGCAGTTTGGATAGGTGGAATATAGTTTTGGTTTTTATATGAATTCTTTCTGTCTGTGATCTGTTACTTCATAGTGCATATGACAATTATTAACTAGAAATATGATATTTTAAAAAGTGCCATATTCTGTTTTGGAGGGAATGGCAGTGTACTTTTTGTGTTGCTGCTGTATTCATGTGCTGCAGTTCTCAGACAGGAGGCTCTTATACCAAAAATTGCATCTATGCTGGAGAAACTCGTTCCTTTTTCCCAGCAGATGCACAAATCTGTAAATTAATTCTTGCTAGAGCTTTTCATAAACTCTCAGAAGAGATGATGAATCATCCGGAGTTCCATGCGCTCTCAAGCTTCATGCAGCTTTGTTTTCCTCTTGGCAGATGCATCTCAAACAGGCAAAATGAACTGGGGTCTAAAACATTTTATAAAATAGGCCTCAAAAGGTCAGTTACCTTTTAAAGAATATCATCCTGCACCTCTCAGTAAATAGCCTGCTTGTGCTGTGTTGATTGAGGCTGCAAAGATCAAAAAAAGAGCTGCCTTTTTTTGCTGGTTGATTTGAGCAGAAAGAGAGGACCTTGCTTTTAAAAGGACAGTCTCCCTTCATTTTCAGTTTCTTTTGTGGGTGCAGTATATATGTTTAGATATTATGTGTATCAGTGTCACTGACAAAAAGGCAAATCAGAAATCCAACACCTCAGAAACTGAGCTTCCCAAAGCATGCAAATGTTTCATTCTGCTTCTGAACCTCTTGGTTAAAATTGTCCAAGTTGGCACAAGGACAGATGTTATATTGTTAACTTCTTATTAAAGCAGACTAGACTGGTTACTTCCCAATGGACTGGAAGTCAAAATTTACTTTAATAAGAAAATAGAGCTGTTTATGTCAATCCTTATGTGGTTCTTTCAGTATTCAGCTAAAGTGTGTTTGATTCCCCCCGAAATGTTTTTTTGAAAACTGGGCTATCAAAATCTGGGGTTTTCAAATGTGCCTAAAAGAATCTGATTACTTAGGTTTGTTTGACAACCTGGGTCTTTATGTTTCACATTCTTTTCCAGAATTCCTTCTGCAAATGCTCAGAGTTGCAGTATTTATGTCCTTTAGTCATGTGGGAAAATGGTCTAACTCTGGGTCTCCTGTTATGCTTTATGTGTAGGACTGTGTGGAAGCAATTGAGAAGAACAAAGGGCAAGCAGCTATTTTTCCTAGCTGTGCGTCGTTTATTATCTTCAGAATTAGGGTTTGTGTTGAGTGTTGATTTTGTATCATGGGATTTGGCCAAATGCAGCAAAGACATAATAGGCTGGAACGGGCTAAACAAATGAGACAGATCTTAATACTGTGGTTTTAGGACATGACAGGTATTAGTGCAGGAATGAAAGGGATTTCTATGGCCATCATTATTTTACATGACTTTTCCTATTTCAATATGTCAAGGCCAGGAATACCAGATGCAGGCTCTCAAGCCTGAGGTTCTCAGCTCAGGTAGAGCTTGCTGAGGTCTGCTGCGTCAGGGTCTGACTCAAGGACAAGAACACACTGTCACTGCCAAGGCTTCCTTAAGAGATGATGCAATCTAGCAAATGCAGATCCATTTGAGATCTGAGAACCAGAGTCTTTGCTGTGTTTCATAAAGATTTGGACAAAGACAAGAAAGAACAGAAAGGGCGTTTGTCCTTGATCTGGCTGTGGAGGTTGGGAAGGCTGCAAGGTTTGTAGTATCCTGAGAGTACACTGGAGACATCAAGGAGTTTGAAGTTTTCTGGACCTGTTTTTTTCAATGAGAGAGGTATGTGCCAGCCTAGGTTCTTTTCTAGCTTGGTTTGGTAGAATTTTACCCTTTCAAGTTCCTTTATCGTGGCATTTCTATTTAAACTGGATTAACTGAGTTCAGTGAGGAAGGATTCTGTCTCAAGGATCTCATGTGTATGGTGTGCAGATTTCCCACCAAAGATGACAGCTTCTGCAGAATGTTTTCATTTTCCTACTTGCATTTTTTAGCAGCACACTTCACAAGCTGCAGAAGTATAAAATGTGTAGAGATGTGCCTTGTGTCTTTATTTCTTAATCACCTGTCCCCTACCAACTGTGCAGGTGTCATGAATAGATGTGTACCCCATAAAAGAGATAAGAGTTGCTTCTCTCCTTGGAAAAGTTTCTTTTCTAATTGCTCTGCAAGGGGACAGTTTCCTGATTAGTAACTTGTAGAACAGTGGTGCTGTGTGGCATTTTGCCTTTTATTCTATACCCTTTCCCTAAGAGTGACCTGTGTCCCTGAGGGGCTTGGCTGAGCTCGGAGTGGGGCAAATGGAACCAAGTGGAAGCAGCTGTGCTGGGTGGTTCCTTCCCCCAGAAACCAGCCAGGCAAATCCTTTACACCTGCACCCAAAGCACACCTGGGCCTCATTCACACAGGGGTATAACAACATGTGTTTCACTGAGATTTCTTTCTCCTGTTTCAATTTTACTCAGGCCCCTCCACATCCTGATCTGCAATGCTGCCGTGTTTGGTGTTCCTTGGTGCCTGACGGAGGACGGCCTGGAGTCCACCTTCCAGGTGAACCACCTGGGACATTTCTATCTTGTCCAGCTTCTGGAAGAGGTTTTACGCCAGTCATCTCCTGCCAGGGTCGTGGTGGTGTCCTCCGAGTCCCACAGGTTGGTGAATGTTACCTTTCATTTCACTTCAGTCCTTAGAGAATGAAACAGTCATGGCAAAACCACAAAAGTTTCTGAAAATGAAGGGCCTTGCTCTAAAGCATTTGCCTTTGGATAATCTTTTTAAAAATAGAAGCATTACTAATGCCTGTGGATGTTTCTGGATTTGGCTCTGTTGCTGGATAAAGCGTGTTCTAGTTTTATAACAGTATGTAGATATTTTTTTGATCATTCTTTGTGTGAATGCAGATTTTCGCCGCATTTCAGGCCGCTCATTGATTTTACGAGGAGATGGAATAATAATTGATTAAATCTGAATGGCATGACCTATATTGATTTGTCATTCAACAACTTCAACATCTTAGCAAGAAGAATGTGCAGTTATTTTAGCAGGAGAAACAATGCAATTAAAAACTGCTAGATGAAATCCAGTTGTTTTATAATGAGAAATTAGGGAATTCAATGCAGACATTAGCTGTATAATTGTAAAATGGGAAGTAGTGTAGTTAATACATATTACAAATCTGGCCATGCCTATTTTGGTGAATTTTTTAATTAAAATGTTAGTTGCTCGTCTTTTCTACTGCCAGGAAAAGTACAGTTGGAAAAAGAGATGCTGATGAGGTTTGCTTTATTTCAGACATGTTTGTGGTTTTTGTGTTAATAAGTGAAAAGATGGATTTGATTTAAATAAAGTTTCTTGTGCAAAATGCATGCCCCAATTCTAAATTCTGCTGGGCACAAGCCACTTACTGCTTTCTGATTTAGTTCAGGGACTGCAGGATTAGACCTATAATGTCCAGCTTTAAACATTACTCTTGATTTTTGTTTTACTTTTGGTCATGTGTAACAACAAACCAAAAGGAAGAAAGTGTGGTAGTTCTTTTTTTTAAATTTTTTTATTTTCTGCCTTCGTATTTCTGAAATGTTTTAGTGACCCAGAATGAAGCTTATTTTTTTAATCATGTTTCCATAAAATGTAACCCCGGGGACCTGGTAGAGAGAGACCAGCCAAGGGTCGGGCTGAAACCTTTATCACTTCCAAACACAGGGGCTTATGGTATAAATGACACACTGCAGATAGATTTACTTTTACCATTTTAAATTTATGATGGCTGAAATGAAAGGAAGCAATAGAAAATGCCAGTAATAATCCTCCCTAGTGTTAAAAGACATGAAATGTCTAGTAATTAGGTGGTAACAAAATCTGGACACCCTTATCTTTGCAAATCACACCAGGTTTGTGAAAGCAAGTAGCAGAGTCCTGTTAGGAGTGAGGGCAGCTACTGCAGGGCAGGCAAGATAGCTCTGGAAATAAATCTGCCAACTCCAATCACTTGCCAGATGTGGAGGGCACAATGGGATACGTATAAATGAGCTGTTATTTAATGGGAGATTATGTTGAATTGTCAGCTGCTTGTTCCCCTTTGTAAGTTTGTATCTCTGATAGTATTTTAAATGACATCTTTGTTTTTCACTGTGTTAAGTGCTGTGTGTAACCAGAGCTCACATCTCTGGACGTGTTTATCTGTGTTTTCAAAAATGTTTTTCAAGTGCTCATTGCTAAGTCAGTAAGATCAGCCAAGGTTTATAGAAGCCCATCAAAAAATAAGTGACAGTCTGTGTTTGAGTAAAATAATAAACACAATTAGTACATTTCCCTTTTTTCTACGGATCCAATTAATGTATTACACTGTATCTTATCACTTAAACTGATCATTTTGAGTAACTATGCTTTTCCCTCCCAATCTGTTTAATGACAAGAAGTTGATATAAGCAGTTAGTTAGGTATTATTGGGTAGTTGTACTTTCTGACCTACTTGAGAACTCTGAGCCTTAAACTACGTTGTAAAACAAAAGTGTTGGTATCTAATTACTTCCATAAACCTTGACTGGATCTTTTTGCTGGAGTCAAGACCCCCTGTTAGGGGAAATATAAAGTCCCCTGTTTGCAGAAAATACTATACCAGACTGCTCCAAGGCAAAATATTTATTTGCCTCTCTGGTTCTTTGTTCATTTCTAGTTAGTTCTCTGGATTCAGCACAAATGAATTTTGGTTAAATTAAGCTTTTGGGTACTTTAAGCACATCATATTAAAATCAGAATAATAAGTAGGTTGACTTTCCTTCTGTCTTTATTTCTGTGTTGTTAATTTGATTGTACAGCCCTTATCCTCCTGAATTCAATGAAACTGGCAACATAAGTAAGATTGACTCACATAAGCACTTGCAGGACTGGACTCAAAATATGCCACTATGCTTCCATTATACAGTACACCCAAAGTGTTTTATTTATAGATTATTTTTGGTGTCATAAATGATTACTTGAGGGATGAATATAGGAAATTCCTCCCAGAATAGTCCTGTTAATTTCAGAAATGTATTTTATCTCACTGAAAATTATGAAAGAGAAATTTTGTTGTTGAAATTGAAGGGCTAATTCTGCAAGAACATCCTGGATTCCTCTTGAGTTCAAACACTATTTGAGTTCAAATACTGTATTGCTTTTCTCTGAGTGTATTATAATTCTGCTCACAGAATGAATGTAGAAATTCCAGCTGATCTCTTCATTTCTGGGCATGAGATGCAAAATTAGTGAAGATATTTTAAAACATTTTGCTAGTGTGTACTATAATTATGTTTATCCCTCTTCTCCCCAGCTGATTCTGAAAACTCTGAGTATTAAAAAGAGCTTGCTAAATCCTTTTTATTTTTAGTAGCTCTTCTGAATGAAACATAGATCTGTAACTGAATTTAGTATTATTTCCTAATATTAAGATATACCAGTAAATTGATAAATCAAATTGGAAGAGCTAGAGGGGGAAATGCTGGGTGGAAGCTTTCTTTTCTTCATCTAAATGCCTTTAGAACATACACTACTTTGTTATTAAAAAAAAAAAGGAGGAAAAAACCAAACAGCTGGTGTTTAATGACTCTGTCAGACCCAATTAAAAAACATCAACTAGTTACTTTGATTTGTGTTCAGCCATGCCGTGGGTATACTTAAAAACATTTTACTCTGCCAGAACTCATTTTGGCTTTGTTTACATTTATCTTTTAAACATATAAGACTATTGATGGCAAGTTACCAAGGTTATAACCCCTTTATATTCATCAATTTTTAATCTAAAAAAAAAAGTCTAAGAGGCAGTGAGACTCATCCATAGTTACTTGAACACTTAAATGCAAGTGTGCAGTAGGTGAGCGCTGGATGAAATGATCAGGGGTTGGGAAGAAGGGGAAATGAAAGGATGCTGGGTTTCTCTGCTTCTACTGCAGAGTTATTTTATCCTACATTATACCCTTTGTGATTGTGCTTTTATGGATTCATGGCAAAATATTTTAATTTTTTTTTTTCATTTAAAATAAAGTGATTTGTAAGTTGTCCTCTTTAAGTACAATCCCTTTAAACCAGTAAAGTGTTTTTTGACTTGTTTTTATTTATCGTTTGCTTTTGCTAATTATCCAATAATTTTTCTGCCATATTATCTGGAACTATTCCTTGGGTCTCAGGCAATTTCTAGTAGATGCTTTCAGCTACTAAATAAGCTGTTGTTTTATGTTGGTTCTGGCCAAGTTCTACTCTGGTGCCTACATTTTATGTTGTTCTTAATGAGAGTGGAATTAACTCTGGGGGTATCTGAGGCATATTTACTGTTTTTTAGATTTACAGAAATTAAAGACTCCTCTGGAAAGCTTGATTTCAGCCTGCTTTCTCCATCTAAGAAGGAGTATTGGGCTATGTTGGCCTACAATCGCTCCAAGCTTTGCAATATCCTCTTCTCCAACGAGCTGAACCGACGCCTTTCTCCCCACGGGGTGACGTCGAATTCCCTCCATCCTGGAAATATGATTTACTCCTCCATTCATCGTAACTGGTGGGTGTACACCCTGCTGTTTACCTTGGCTCGACCCTTCACCAAATCCATGGTAAGTGAATGCCTTAAACTATTTTACAAATCTTCCTTTTTTTTCTTTTTCTTTTTCAAATCAGGGGAGAGAAGTTATAAAAATCCAGATGTATGTATCTGCTTTGACCTATTGCCTTTTGTAACCGTGACCCCGATTTTAATGATGAGCACTGTTGCCAAGATAGTGCTCTAGAAGAGGATTCTTCAACCATTTTAGATTTGCTCTGTCAGTCTTCAGTTAAGGAACCTTCTAAGATGGAGTGCACGACCCCCTTGTTTGAATATGTGACTTTCACTCTGAATAAGGACGTTGTATGTCTTAGGTGCAGTTCAGAGTTATTTCCATGCTCACTATACCTAAAACATCAAAAAAATTACTTTGGCTTTTAAGTGGAATATGTTGACTGCATTTTTTATGTAAACAGATGCCCTAGTTAGAAGAGATACTACAGACATAATTAATGACTGAGGGAAAGTGCTTTCAGTGGTAAAAGCACCTTCATTCATATTTAAAAAAAAAGGAACAGCCCAACAATCTTCTTGATTCTTACAAAGTGCTGAAGACAATGGGTGTTTTCCATTTGTCTCCATTGGATTTTGGACTGGGACCATGGCATAATGAAAGGCTACACAGTTCTTCCATAGCCAGTGTTATGAGTCTTCATTATATAAGAATTTGCAGCATCCTGAGCAGTTGGAGAGGTTACTCTTATTCCTTGAAGCTCTGAGCCAGGTTATTTGTAAGGAGTCTGAAGTATTTTCTAGGCAGAGGATGACTTTTACTTCACCGAGAAGCAACTTCTTTTAACCTTACAGGCTGTTTCTCACTCCTTTTTCATTGGCAAAGAATGGTATTCCCTAAAGGGTAGCAGGGAGAGAGAGTCTCTGTTGAATATTTCCAGTTAGGAATGAGGGAAATGAAAAGATCCAGATCCTGCAGAACTCATCTAGCCATGGCAGTTTGTTCAAGCCCAAACACCAGACCCCTTTCACAGAAGACTTCACAGTCAACAAGGGTGGTTGTGGTGTTTTTGCATACTGTCTCTCTTAGCTGGTGGTGCAGATCAAATTAGTTGGTTTTATTTGAAAAAGATCAGAGAGGAATTCAGGCAGAGGGATCCATCCTTAAGCAGCTTAATCTACCACATAACCTATAGTAACTGAGCAAATCAGTGGTGGAACCTGTATGTAGAGCTGCACAAAAGAATTTGCTTGTGCATTTCAGTATCGTTGAGATAATGAAATTAATCTTAATTTATACTGGGATTGTGTATGTGGACAACACTCTGTTTAAAATCGGAATTTTAGTTTTTAAAACTCTGATTACATGTCCATAAAAGAACAATACTGGATCTTCAATAAGTCTCAGGGAGCAAAAATACAAACAGTGCAGTGTGTTGCACTGACCATGGGTGCATTGTCGCCTCTAACACCTCTGACCTCTGCCTGCAGTCTGCAGCCTGTACATATGCAAAACCTATTTATGTCAACAAGATTGATAAGTAAGCGTTCTGGCACCTTGGGACAAGTAATAATATCTTTCAACAGCATGTTTTTTTGACCAGGACCTATAACATCATGCCTCTGCTGTGCTAGGGATAGTTTGCAAAACAAATTCTTGAAGTTCTCCTGAGAATGTGTGAGTGAATGTTATCAACGTCCCGTGAAAAGGATCTAGTCTGTGGACATTTATGAATTGTTAGTTTTATTTGCTCTGACATATTTTTGCAAAGAGAACCTTCAGTGTTTGTTGCTCAGAGAATCTTATCCTCTAAGGAACAAAATGAAAGACCGGCATTAATTTTGAATTCTTTAGAACAATTGATAGATTTTTTTTTAATAGTATCTACGTATTAATAGTACATAAAAGAGAATACAAAGCACACTACAAAAAATAGCAGCACTGAATAACAGTGCACTGTAGTCCAAGTCAAATCACTTCTGTTAAGTCCTTCATGTTTGTATTTCACTGAGGTTATTTGAATGTCATGATGGAGGGTATGGCCTGAGGTTAAGCATCGGTTTTACAACTCGTATTCTGATATGAATTATGTTCTCCTGAACTTTACCAATGTTTCAATTGCCAATGAAACTAGAAAAGTGCCCCTTCCTGGGCATGCAAACAAGCAGAGCTGAAATTCTCAGCATCATCAGTGCAAGAGTTTTATTTTAAGGTTTGTAGGGAGCAAATGACTTGCTACTGCTTCTTTTTTTGGGGATTGTGCTGTCACCAACCTGGAATAGACTTTGCTGAGGACCTTTTTGTGGGCTTCCTTTCAGTGTTTCTGTGGGACCTCACCCTGGAGTTTAGATGAGTGTTTTGGTCAGAATATTGGGAGTGATCTCAAAGCTTACAACTGCAGTCCCAAGGTGGTGAACTGTCCGTTCCTGTGTTTTCCAAGGATGTCTGCATTGCACAATGAATGCAGCAATGATGCAGCAGCATTTAAAGTAGTTTCAACTGAGCTGGGCCCATAACTGGAATGGAGAGATCGGTGACAAGGTTGTGTGGGAGAGGTAAGGTCTGTCAGCTCAGGCAAAGTGCCACGTGGGTGTGCCTGTACCTCTCTTGATCTCTGAGGCAGCTGCAGCATTTTGGTACATGGAGAGACTAATCCTTTCTGGAGCCAGTGTGAAGCTGTTTGCTGTGTCCTGGACTATCCTGGGGTCTGTATAGATGCATGCATATGTGTGCATATATGCACACACTGACTCCAACTGCACATACCTGATTCTAGCTGGAGCCTTCTTGTATTACTGTTGTAAAAGCTGTTAATAAACTATTTACATTTTCAGTTTGTATTTCACAAATGTAGACTTATGTGTATTCTGAAAGTGGTGGATAGCTCAGAGTAACACTCAGTTTCCTCTCTGTTGGAAGCTTTGAAGCAGGACAAAATCAGAACATACATTTGATTCCCTACTAATTTTGATTCCCTACTGTCTGTCTGCAAGTTGCTACTGAGAAATTAGTCTTCACACCTTTGACTTAATTGTCATAATTTTCTGTGGCACTTACGAAATCATCTGTTTAAGGTTACCTTACTAGAAATCGTAACAGTTTAATAATTATTTTGTTTTGTTTCCAACAATGAAGAAATATTCATTGTGTATCTGAAATACATTTTTTTTTTTTTATTATTCACTTCTTGAGTGTTGAACAACTCCTCTTTGGTTGATGAAGACACAGTATTTTCTTTAGAAATGCACAATGTTGTCTACCACAAGTCACTGTTTTGGGGAGAGGTGATGCAGCCTGAGATGTGTGGCACTTGGGGTATTCAGCAGGATAGAATTTAGCTGAGAAAAAAGGGCTGGTAACTGTTCCATTTTGGCTGATTCACAGAAGCACTGAAAGTCAGTATCCTGATACTGATTTTAACACTTATTTACCTGTTGGTTGTTATTTGCTGCTACTTTGGTAGTTTCAATGATTAGGACACTTTAAGCAGAACCTTAAAATAGCTTGACTCCATAAAGAAAAGGTTTGTGGATTTTTTTCTAGAAGAACAAACATAGGTAAGGTTTATCTGTCTTTCAATTGTGAGGCTTTTAGTGGCATAATTTTAGTTGCTTCTGTAAATGGTCATACCTTACTGCAAGAAGAAATGCAACTTCTTATTTTTCAAACCTGTTTTACGAGCATAAAAATTGTTCTATGTTTGTGCTACTTATAGTGAAGTCTTCAATTGAATCACACAGCTCTCTGGTCAGCTTTTCAAATAGAACACAATATTTAAATCACTGGTAGTTGTAGGTGTCTGGGAAGTAGTTTTGTTAAGCAGAGCACTGGAAACTCTTTTTATTTTTTCCCACCCACCTCTTTTCAAGATCTAAAATCCACAAGGATTTCTATGCAGAAATGGAGAACAAGGGGTTTTTTTTGTGGAAAGAAATAGTTGCAAGTAGATTACCATTTTATTATTGTAGTAACTCTAGCTCTACTAATGTTCAAAGGGCTTCTCTCTTACTTACCACTATATAGTTACTCAGTGAGTTGGAGACACTTATAGCATAATTAAATATCATTTGAAACAAGTGACCACTGTAAATAACAAATTGGAAGAGAAACTATGAAAGTAACTGTGTAGGCCACACATATGCTTTGCTGGTTTGATCCAAGGCACTAGGATTTTGTTGGGTTTCTTTTTCTACCTCTCTTTTATGCTCTTTCACTCTCTTCTCCTCCTTCTCTCTCTTTCCCTCCCTCCTTTTGTCTCTCTTCTTAAAAACTGGTCCAAGAAAAGTTTGACTAAGTTGGTTTTCTTTTTTTGTTTTAAATTAATGCCAGTCATTCAAACCCCATCTGATTTGTGACTATTTACATACAAGATTAAAATTAAATACATTTATTGTAAGTTTTGAGCTTACACTGAGTGCACTATCTAGTGTCACTCCCAGGTGACTTTGTGAGTGTACAAAGGCATATAAATTTAGAAGTGGAATGCCATTATCACACGCTTGTGATAGTCTTACATAGACCCAAATATTTTTGTTGGCAGGTAACAGAGCAGAAAGAATATCATGTGTTAGGGTAGCAAGAGCTTAACAGATGTTTCAGTGAACTGAATTTTCAAATCCTTTTACATTAAGAAATGGCTGGGATTTGGGGAAGTTCTGAGACTATTGGGTTACATTTCCTGTTGCAGTGCAAAGCCAGCCATTGTGCTGGAGTTTTAGCAGATGTGTTACCCCCTTTTAATGGTTGGGAATAAAACATTGGTTCTGTTGCTGAGATATAAATTACAACTAGAACAGCTCAACTTGTCACCTTTAAAGCCAGTTAACTGTGGTAAGACCATTCTGCCCTTCACTTTTCACTGTGTAAAAGACTGATGCTTGAACTGCTCTTTGATTTCTCCCTCCTCCCCCAAAGACAGTAGCTTTCCAGAACTGGATTTTTTTATTTGAAGTATTGCTATTGAGAATTATGAGGAATACTTCTAAGAGTCCCAAAGTCTTCTGCATGTCTAAGTTTTATATAAACCATGAGTTCTTGTTACTGTAATATTATTCTAGGAGTGCTTGAGGCAGTTGGCCTGGGATTGCAGGGTACATACGGGCAGGAGGAAACCCCAGTGCCTACAATGGTTTCACTGGGTTTACTTTTGCCGTGGGTTGGAATGTCTAAATTTAAATTTCATGTGATGATTTCACTCATGCCTAACATCAGCTCGGATATGCTATTCTGGAAAGAAATCAATCTCCATCTACAGGAGTGACTTGCTTCTACCTATTGGTCACATCTGTTTGCTTTTGACAGCAGCCCTGGAGAGGCCCCCTGCAGCCTCATCAGCTCTTCACTTTCTCCCCTGCTCTTTGCTGAAGAAGCTGGAATTACCCTTAGAGCTGAGGATAGTATTCCCTCCCTAAGCAAACATTTTTTTGCTGTCCAAAGATCTGTGTGGGCTGTGTTGAGTTGATGTTGGCTTCCATTACTGAATTCACAGTTCAGGCCAAATTCTGCCCACAGTTGTGCACGTTCAGCTCCAAGAGCAGTCATGGGCAGGGTGGGTTATGTGCATGTTTCAGCATAGGATTTGGTGTGTATTTCCTTCCTTGAGACATTCCTGAAAATGCACTGGGTTTTCTTGAAAAGCAACAGGCAGTTCTTTTTGAAAAGAACCTCACAGTTTAGGTTGGATCAAAAATGTAGAATTTCTTTTCTCAAATTGAGTCCTGGGCAGGAAGAGAAAGAGGATGGGAGAGTGAAAGGTGCTTGACTACCTACTGGATGTCAGCAGTTGTAGAGAGCCTAAATCACATGTGAAATTCTCCTGGTTTATGGATTAATGCCTGAAGTGTAAATGCTGAGGAGATGCTAAGTTGCATCTCTCTTTTTTAACACACAGGTTTGTGGACTGTGCCTCTAGTACCATGGAAGGACAGTTATATTATTGAACTCTGATTGCATATGCTTCCTCACAGAAAACTCCTATTTAGAATGGACTGAATTGGGTAAAAGGAAAGAAGGCTTATGTGGAAGAATATTTTGATTTGTTGCAATAGGATGGCGAAAAGATGCCTCCAAAGTAGTTGTTGATCATTTTACGTGTCCTACCTGCTAATGAAATGTAATATAGACTGGTTTATTATCAGACTTACGTTTAACTGATACATATTTTAACTTCCTGCTAAAATAAATGTAGCATGAAATATAAGGGCAAATTAAATTCGTCCCCTGTAACCTACACACCACAGGATATGGAAAGTCTTTATGAAAACTGGTCTAGTTGCCAAACAGAACAGCTCAGGGTCTCAGTGTGCAGGATGGTGCTCAGGGGGAGCAGTGGCCATGGAATTTGCTGTGTCCAACACACCCCCATAGCTGTTTGTGGAGCAGCTCTGTTATGCCCCATAGTTTTGTGGGCAAAGTGAGGAATTTCTCCCTGTCCCCCCAGATCCTTGCAGAATTTCGGAGTACCTTGACAAGTATGTGGGCCGTGAAGCAGGGAAACATTTGGTCTGTAGTGTTTTATCTTACATGCAATTAAATTAAATTAAAATTTGGAATTAAAAAGGAGATTTCCCCATTTTTTTCCAGCCTGAAAACCCATCTTTTGATTAAAAAGCCATATACCTTGTGGAATGTCTTCATAGAGGTCTGAATTGCTCACGAATGTGACTGTTCTGTTTAACTTCACGTCCAGCCTGTCTGATGCCTTATCTGGTCAGGTATCTGATGCCTGAAATCTGAAAAAATTGGCCTCATAGGTAGTTAACAGCATAGAACCAAATATTTCTTTCTGAAACTTGCAGAAAGTCAGTCTTGCATTCAGTTAATTTAATTTCTTGAGTCAAGATTGTTATGCTGTCTAGAAATAAACCTCCTTGTTGAATCATGGTGGAGGGATTGAATTTGTGGGTATAAGCTGCCTTAAAAACAAAATAAGCATTACTTAAGAAAATGTTTTAAAAATAAATCCTTTTTAGTTTTGCACTTTATGATGCATCCATAATTTCTTTCTTGTCTGAAAGTCCCAGACTTTTCTTCACCATGCTTTTTTTCCCGGTGTTCTTTTGCAGTTATCCAAAGGAGATTTCACGTTATTTTGTTCTTTTTTCTTATTTTTTTCCCCTTCCTTTTTGCTCACCCTCACCCGTGGAGCTCAGGTGCACCTGAGGTACTGTGGTGTCTCTGAGGTGCTGTGCAGCATTGATCTGCTCAGAATGGATTTGAGAAACCATAAGGAAGGAAATTTCTGTTGTATTACGAGTGTTGAGGTGTTTGGGTGACCAGAAAGATATTGCACTCAGATAGAAACAGCTGGACAGGATATTTAGTCTCTTTTTCAATCCCTTTACCTTTATGGTTTTTTGTTTGTTTTTTTTTTTTCTTTGTTTTGTTTTTGTCATCACTATGCTCACTGTTAGGCATCTGCCTCACCCTTGTTCTTGAGATCTTTTTCGTACTGAAACATCATAATTTGTTTTCTTTGCTCAGGAATTGATTTACTACAATAACTGAAAACAAATAAGGTTTTGATTTTTCCGTGGGCAAAAATGACTAAAATTTAGACCTGTGAGTTTGAAGAGACTGTAAAAAAAAGATTTTTTTTTTTTTTAAAGTACTTAGGCAGTGAAATTCAGTACATCCAAAATACTTGAATTTCTGGTGTCCTGTGACTTTTTTGATTTTTTTTGCATTGGTATTTATCTTGCTTATTGCTGTACAGATATTCTCTTTTTCGATTTCAAGTATTCAAAAAAATGTGGAATTTTGTGGAAAAAAGAAAGGGCTCTCCTTCTGGGAATCTGTATCTTCACAGTGCTCTGTGACAAATTATTTTCATGGCTTTATTCTCTGTTGTCAGGGAAGAAAATAGCTAATAACAGCACTGGATAATGTTTTGGATTTATATGTACAACCTCTTGGCCTCCCTTCCTTCTCCTGACTGATTAGAAATAAGTTGTTCTCTCTCAAAAGTGGGTGTGTGGTACTGTACTGCACAGATATAATGTTAAAACTCTGGTTATGGACAGTTTGTGACACTTCTGGTTTTGTGGCCACACATAAAAAATTTTCCTGTATAGTTCACCTAAATCTAATATTTTTTTGACAAGCGTTGCTAAGAAAACAGCAAAAGCATTTATCATAGAGCTTTCTTAAAAAGAATAGACTGGCAAAGGGAGTGTAAGGGAAAATACACTGTGAGGAACTTCTCTGAATGTATTACATACTTGAGTTATAGAAACCAAAAGGTAAAGGTGCATATTCATATTCTTTTTCTGGCTTTAGCTCTCGACAGTAGCTTCTGCTGGGAATAATCTAGTTTGAAATTAAGTCTTGATGATTTTTTTTAAAAGCTGAAACAGATTGCCTCTGTATGTCATGCATTTATTTGGTGCTAATGCAAACATATGTCTGTTAACTTAGGAAAGTGAAGTGATGGTCTAAACTACTTTTATGGTATGTGCTGGCCTAGATCTTAAAGTGTCTACAAAGTGAGGTAGTAATTCTGCCTTTGCTACTGGTTTTCCTTTGCCCACTCTTAATCTGTCTTCAGGTTATGCTAGATATTGTTATAGGAACAATTTTGAGGAGTTCCACTAAATAAAAGGGCTTTCACAGAATAATTCTGTACTTTTTGCCTAATAAGGGTTTAACTTTTGATGAGTCTGTGGCCGAGTGAGCAGTGAAAACTGCTGGCTGAAATCACTGTGCACTGCTGAAGACCAAATGTGAGTGTGCCCAAAGTGCTCCCTTGCCTTTTGTTGCAGAGCCCTCTGTGTGCCCTCCACTGCATCCCTGAGCCCTCTGTGTGCCCCTCACTCCACATCAGAGCCCTGGGGGTGCCCCTTGCAGCCCCCCAGATCCGTCCAGTGACAGTCACTGCAGATGAGGTGACTCAACCCTGCCTGTGACCGCAGAGTTTCTCATTTGTGAGCCTGAGCAAGGTCACTTCCACAGTTTGTTGTAAATAACACAGTAGGATCCAGACCTCCTTATTTCCCAGCTAGCACATAAATCATAGGATTATTCATTTCCTTTAGTAACTAGAGAGTAATAGTGAGAACATTTTTATGAATGAGGTAACTGTAATCAAAGCAAAGTCAATGCACTGTAGTTCATGTATAATGATCCAATGATCTGTTGCATTCTAGAAAGATGGTCTCCAATATTCACAGTGAATAAAACTGTGATAAAATGTGAGTTTTTAGCTAGCAATGAGTTTTTAATCACTTTTTATAAAAAGTAGTCCCTAAAAATTAATTAATGATTTTTAAATTTTTGGACAAACATAACTACTATCCTGTATGGCAGAAGGCTGGAGCATCCCTCTCATACAGGCTGAGATGCTTGTTTAGCCTGGAGGAGAAGAGCTTTCAGAGAGGCCTTAGAGCACCTTCCAGTACCTAAAGGGGCTCCAAGAGATCTGGAGGGAGACTTTGGACAAAGGCATTGGAGTGACAGGACAAGGGGGAATGGTTTCAAACTGACAGAAGGTGGGGTTAGATTAGATATTGGGTAGAAATTCTTCCCTGTGAGGGTGGGGAGGCCCTGGCACAGGTTGCCCAGAGAAGCTGTGGCTGCCCCATCCCTGAAAGTGCCCAAGGCCAGGTTGGACAGGGCTTGGAGCAACCTGGGCTAGTGGAAGGTGTCCCTGCCCATGGCAGGGTGTGGAACTAGGTAGTCTTTAAAGTCCCTTCCAGCCCAAATCTTTCTTTGATTCTATGAAACACAAATTGTACAAGATACTCCAACTGAACCAGGTATTTCATCTATTGAAATTAAGGTGCTATGAGTGATATGAAATGCGAAAAACAAATCCCATGTGGAGTAAGATACCAAATCTACAAAATTTTCTGTAGCTGTGAAATGACCTAAGAAGTAGTTGTGTTTCATTAGTCTGATTTTCACTTGCTTAATTTTCTTCTCTTAAAATCAGGTTTCCTACTGAGTTTAGAGGCAAGGGACTGAATCATTTTTGGCTATGATTTTTTAAAAGCAATTAAATCTACTGTTTATTCCTTAAATGAGTTGAGACCTTCTTATCCCTGTCACTTGATGAGGCAATTAGGCAGCAATTCATCTTTTATTTCCTCGTAGTTCTTCTTCCTTGTCTTTTACATCCATACCTGCTGATATTAAGCCTTCTAGTTAGCTCTTTATGAAGTGGAGCTGATGATCTACACATCTGAAGTTCAACAAGGCCATGTTTTTGGGTGAAGGTTAGTTTTTGTTTGTTTGACCTCTCAAGTTTAAAATCCTGTGTCCAAACTTGAAACGGTAAATGTTAAAAATGATGAAATTACATAATTGAACGTTGTTAGTCCGTGTAATTTTGTGATCATAACTCACAGAGCAGTATAAATTTTGTGGATTCTAGAACATGGTTTGTCTTTCCTCACATTTCTTTTGAAGTTTCTATTTACAAACGGACAGATGTTCAGGAAACCCCAAGCTTTTATTGGCCCTCTGTAGAATAGATGAAATATGAAATTGTTTTTAAAAAGAGGAATGGAGTATAGATCCTGTTTTATGGAACTATTATTTAAATGCTATTTCTTAATTGGAGGGTGCAGTGCTTAGTTCCATTATTTCCCTAGGACCCCTTGGATATCTGAGATGCTTTATCATACCATGGTCTTTTCATTTCTCTCTCTATCATCTTTGAAGAGGTGCCATACCACTTTAAACAGTTCACCAATCAGTTTCAGATGATGGATTCTCTTTAATCATTTACATCCAGAGAAAGTCAAATATTCCTTAGGAAGCCAAAGTAATCTAACAGAATGTATAGTGTTTGTGCAGCTGGATATCTTATTTATTTGAAGTTCTCAGGGAAATCTCTTCTGACTTTACAAAAAAGATGGAAGAGTAAACAGTAAGTGTGTCCAAGTAATATGAGCTAGAAAGTCCCTTCTTTTGGAGCAAAGTCATTAAAAAAGTATATTTGCAATGTCCAAAAATAATAAAGTATATCGAATGCAGAGTACTGCATAATGTTTTTTCAGTATTCTTGCTATTTTTACATATATATGTGTGTATGTACCCATCTATCTATAGAAATGAAAAATATACTTGAGTTTTTAATATAGTTCATATTCCTGGATAGGTGAACACAATCAGAGTCTGTTTTCTTAAAAAATGATTCATCTGTTTGTTTTCTTACTCTGTGACATGTCATTTATCATCATGTTGCCATTCCCTGGACATAACTGAATTAACATTCCTAAAAACCTACTTCCAGGAAAGCTATTGAAAATGTACTTGTATGTATAGAAAATTCATATTTCTAGGCTTTTGGGAGGTATCCCACTGTGATACTAATAGTATTTCTAGTTCTTGTCAGTTCTCTATTCCAAAGTTTACTGTATATATAGGTATATTTTTTTTCTCCTGAGGAAAATGTGAGGGAACTTGCTGGGTTGGGTTTGTTGGTTTTAGGTTTTGGTTGTTGGTGGTTTTTTTTTTGTTTTTTTTTTTTTTTTGGTGTTTTGGACATGAATGTGGTAATTTCCTTTTTTTTTCTAAAGGCAAGACTCAAACTGCAAGATGTTCCTTGGCCCACTTGGAGCATTGGCTAGATTCCCATATGGAGTGAAATAGGTCTGTGGTTGATGAGACTGTCTTAGGGAGTGTGTTTAGTTTTTCCACTGGATGTTCACTAGCATTTTGGAGTTCAGTAGCTTCCATTGTATATCACTCTCTGAGAGTTATTACAAGGATTGAGTTAGATACTGGTCAAATCCTGAGCATCATTTTGCTATAGTTCTGATGTTTTTACTGTGTCTTATTTCTAGGTAAGAATGTATGTGTTTCTAAAGAATGAGAAGAAAAGGGAATATATGTTCCAGAAAAATTATTGAAGCCACATAGTTGTCCTTAATTTGATGTTGGTTTTGTTGCCAATACCAGTGAGAGCTGATGTGCCTTTTCTGCCTCTCCTCTTTTTTTTCTTAACCTACTGTCTTAGTCCTTAGGTCTGTGGTTTCTCACCCCTATCAAGAAAGGAAGAAAGCACCAATGTAGGATTGTATGTTAAATACTGTAAAGACAATGTCTTGAAGAGTTTTTTATATGATTCAAGAATGATATTTAATGAAAGAGAAGGATTTGGAAAAAAACCCAACACCTTGAATCCTTCACTGGTTAAAATATTACAGTGGTTCCATGTTTTGATATATATTATATGACCTGAGTTTGTATGATTTCCTGGTGATAAAGTAGCAGATTGCACTCATTTTCTTTAGGGGGGAAGTGAACATAATACTGAATTCATTGTGCTTAGTTCAGTGTAAAAATGCACAACAAATGATGCAGTACTTATTAGTTTTGCAATAATCTGTATGAGGATTTGTAATCAGAGAATATATGAATTTACTCAGCTTTTAAAGTTTCCTTTGAGACTTACAATACTTGACTCATTTGGATTTTCCAATCCCTTTGTTCTATCCTTTCTAGGAAGTTGTTAGACTAGTGGCATCAATCCTTTTTTAGCAAGGAAGATATCAGTAAATATAAACATTGCAGTCAAATTCCATCCATTATTTTAGTGACAACATGTTTTTGCAGTTATTAAACATCACCATGGATATAGCACAGTCTCCAGTGCATGCCAAAAAAAAATCTATAGAAGGTAGTTGAGGAATTTTATTAATTGCAGAAGCATCACATTGAAATAAGATAAAGACAGCAATGTTGGATGATGCATCTTATATAAAAGTAATGTCACTTTTGAGATACAGAGAAAATAGTTTGTTTTGAAGAACAAGATCTACTTGTGCCAAACATGCAAGATTGATTTGTTAGTGCTGTGGATTTCCATCTCTTCCAGCAGTGCTGTCTTAAGGGTTGACATTTGCAAAATTGGAGTTCTTATACATGTGCTGCTCCTGTGGATGGTGCATCTTTAATTCATTTCGGATGGATATTGCCATTAATTCAGAAAAATGTTAAACAGATATAAGAGTTGAAACTTACCGTGGGCTTATGTTTAATGTTTGTTCACACCACTGCTTGTTTCTTTTGTTTCTGAGAGATGGGTGTGCTTGTACAAATGGCTGGTGAGACTCCTCACTGCTTGGGAAAGCATTTACTCAAGTGATGAGCACCAGACTTTATGTAAAAGGAACAGGTTTGAAAATCTTATGATGACCTGACACATTGGTACTGATTTCTGTTTGAATGCTGTACCTACTACTATGCAAAAAATGTTGAGGAACACTTCAAGTTAACAAACTAGAGAATAAGAATACTTGGAAATACTAGGATTAAATTTTTCACCTAAATTCAACACATATAGGTATTTTTCTTTGTGTTACCTTGTCTGTCACTGTAATCTATTAAGGAATACAATTAGGGGTTTTTCATTTTGCTAGAAAATTGGAAAGACTATTTCTTTCCACTGAACAGCATTACTATTAAAATGTTGTCCTGGAATGTCAAACTTACATTATGATGAATACTCCCAGTACAAGAAAACTAATTTAGCACTTCAAGTAAAACAACCGTCTTGGCAATTTTTTATGATAATGACTTTGTAACAGTGTCATTTAGAATCTGATTGTCTGCTCATGTCGAGTGGTTCATCCCATCCCAAATAGTGTGGCTGATCTAACAGTGTTAATTATGGAGCAGAGGCACTATCTGCAGAGGGATATTGGGTGTCCTGGTGCTCCTTGCCCCAGTGCTGATGAGCCCATTTTCCACTGCAGAGCAGTGTCCTGCCTCTGTAGGAAAGGAGTTTGTTGCAGTTTCCTTAGGAAAAGTTCCAAATATCAGTGCCCTTGAGTGGGAAGGGGGTGTAGAGGGGTTGGGCATCTGAAAAGTCCTTCTGTGTTTCCTCTTGTGGAGCAGACAGACCCGTGACAGTTCTGCTAGTGATCTCATGCCATAAATGTAAAAATATTATTTTCTGCACTCTTATTGACACTAAAATAAAGGTTTTCTGGGAAATGCATTTATTCTGGTTTTGTCAAGATGTCATGAGTAAACAGAAATGAGTTACTTTGTTTCTTGGCAGAACTAGTTATTACCTGTCTTCTCACAGAGACAAGCTGCAAAGCTACTGCAGCATATTGGTATGTGGGTTTTCTAAGACTGAAAGTGGAGGTCTCTTGAAATGATTTGAAGTCTTTGCTGATTCTCATGCTTTTGACCACGTTGCTGTTACCTTGTCTGTGTTTTTTGCCCAAGACTGTGATTTTGCTGTAAATGTTAGCTGATACCAACTGAAAATGGCAAAGTCAGTGCTACCAATACTGTGCTCACTTCCCACTTTACAGTGATGGCTGGCTAAAGGCTATTTTATCTACTGTATTATATTCAGTCAAGCACAAATAAAAAAAGTTGCCTGGACCACTTTATGTTGTCTTTGAGAGTACGAGATGAGGTATTTTAAAACCTTTTATAGGCATTTAAACTAAAACCTTTATGCGAAGCTGTCGATAATTTTCTCAGCCATGACATACCCAAAGACAACACGTGCTGTAGATGAACAAAATATGGGCTGTAGATAACATTTTTGCCTTGTTAATCTAGAAAGTAGTGGCAACAGATCGTCTGTACACAGGTGAATATTTGCCTTTCAAAATCATACAGATGGTGCTGGACATTGATGACTTTTCCCATATTTACCTGCATTTGTGTCTTTTCTATACCTTCCCAGACCCCAATCTCAGAGCAGTCATGTTCACTTCTCAGGAAGGCTTTAATGTTGGATTCATTCATTATTGCAGTTTATATTGTTATTTTCTTTTTCAAAATAAAAAGTATATTTTGAATGGATTCAGAGAAAAATGTTTTATTTTTTCCTTTTTTTTTGTTTTTTGTTTATAGTGTCAATAACTAGAGGAGTGATTCTCAAATTACTACAGACAAGTCATTGGATTTCAGGGGGAATTTGCAGTCTCATAGGTCACTGTTTCTAAAATTTCCAAGTGTGGTCATGAATGGATTGATGGAGGCTGTTTTCCCGTTTTCACTGCAGTGAATCTTAATGGGTGCCAATTAAATATGTTTACATTTTAGTTACATTTCCCACCATAACATGTGGAGCATATAACATGACTTATACTGACAGATAGTGATTGTTGTTTAATTCTTCCTTTTATCCACACGCTTTGAAATTATGAATTATATCAATCCTTAAATCTTTGTTTGTTTTAGAGGAGGTTCTCTTTTTTTCCTTTTTTTTTCTCCTCTTGGCACACCATATATGCACTAGCAAGTGCTCGCAATTTCAACTGCATTTAAGGAAATATTGTTGTAAGGCTTTTATGTGCTGTACTTCAATCAGCCAGTGCCAGCAGTATCCCAATAGAAAGACCCTCAACAGACCATTTTCAGCATTTTGCTGCAATTAAACTCCTCTGGTTTTAGCCCTCAGGCAATTTAGTACCTTTTTACATATGCACATTATGAACTTTTGACCAGGGCCTGGTAGTCATATATTAGATAGCAGCTTTTGAAAGCAGACTTAACAAGTTCCTCAGAGTATTACAGCCAGAGTCAGTTGTGGAAAAGGTAATTTAACCAACTTGCAGTGAGGCCATTCAGAATCTTACTGATGATCCTAAATATGTCTTCTTTTTTTTTCCTTGTTTCCTCTGGAAGCTGGTAGCAAGAGCTCTCAAAGAATGTGATTGATCTTTTATTCAGTAGCTAACGAGGGCTGTGATTCTATTAGTGCTCTACAAGGCGAGGGAACAGTGATTTAATGAAGTGTCTGGTGAGCTGGTCATAGATTTATCCTGTTGTCTCTAATTTGCAGCAACGTGGTGAGTGTAAAAGAAACTGCACTCACGCTGCCATTAGGCAGGTATTTCCTTAGTAAATTGTTGTAAGGTCAGGTGTAGTTATCTCGGAAAAGGCAATGCCTTCCCTCCTCAACGTCTCGGCGTGACAGCCGCTGTGCTGAGCACTCACTGGAGCGGAAACACGAAGATCAGAGGTCCGTCTCCAAGTCCCCCTTAGCTGATGCAGGAGCAGATGAACTGCCAAATAGGACTAATAGAGTCATAATTGGCGATTAGAACCGGAAAGGTGCAATAATGTCTTAATACAAACTGGCTTATGTGAGAGTTGGCGTCGGTTGTTGGAAAGTTACACGGGAGCCTGAGGTAGTAGCACTTCCTTTTTTTAAAAATTTTTTTCATTTTCAAAAAAAAAATAAATCAGGCAACGCATCCTAATAGTTGCAGCACGACAAAAATATAAGAACATCAAAACTTGACTTGCTTTAAAGTGACATTAATGTCTTCAGTACATCTGCTTCGGCGTGTAACCTGTCAGTCCTGCTCAGAAATGATGCAGTAAAATTTGCTGTGGAACTATAGATGAAATAATATAATAAAAAATGCTTTGGCTTTCACTTAATTAGCGCTAAATAGTGGCTTTTATTTCTGTCTACTGAAGGCCACTGACTTGTTTATTTTGTTGTCTTTGCTAACCTGAGATGTGATTCTGATCATGCCTATGGTACTGGGAATCTTTATTGCTCTGTTGTGCTTTTCATAGACCTCTGAGTCCAAGTTAGCCAAAACCAACCATTTTCAGAAAGAAATTATCTTTGCAAGAGTTGGTTATTTGAGAAGGAAGTTACGGTATACATTGTTGAGAAGTCCAGCATTACCTATTTCAATCAAAAAGTAATATTGGAAAATAATGAAGCAGATCTCACATGTCTAGTTCTTTCCTAGCTAAACACAGAACAGGAGATAATGCCATAGAAATCTCAAGACCATTAATTTTCTTATTGTATGGCAGCTGGAGAATTCCCATGTACAGAAATGGTCAAAGCTGAGAATTAGAGGGGAGGCAGAGATGACATTGTGGGAGAGTTTATCCACTTTGGTTTATGTGTAAGTCACAAGCCCAGTTGGGATCTCAGGCTTGTGTTCTGGGCTGTGTGCATATAAGTAAAGAAAAGTTTCTGGTGCAAAATGCCTCAAATCTGTTTTAAAATCTCCTGTGCAGCAGATGTAACTTGGATCTTGGCAAACAGCAACAGGAAGGAGACCTGTGATAACTTGTCTCCTTGTATAATTATAGCACATGCACCACCAAATAGTTGTCATGTGCACAGATGGATGATTTTATTTTTGAAAAATAAAAATATTTTCAGTTGCATGAGCCCTTGAACCCCTGTGAACTTGACACCCTGTGGGATGTCATCTGGGACTCCTGTAAAATATACAGACACAATTTGTCTGGAAAAAGAGATATTGGGCTTTTAAATGAACAGCAAGAGGATTTAAAACAGTAAGCCAAACTTTCTAATTTCCTAATATTGACACTTCTGTCCCTCACAATCTTATTATAGTATTATTCTCTGCTGATCTACCATTTCATCAAAAAGTCTACAATGGAACTAAAAATCTAAGCCTTTTAGCCCATAGATCATTGCACTTGGTAAATGGCTTATTGTAGATTAGATAATGTGGTTCATAGCACATCCAAATCAATAAAAGGCTAGTCTGAATGTAGTAAAGTGCTCTCAGTCTGAATCTTTTTATTAAGTATATCTGCCACAAGCAAAGTGAAAATTTTAGTCTTTTTGCTTAACTTGATGTAAGAAAAAGACAGCTTAAATTTCTGCATGATTGTTTTCTTTCTTAAAGAAGATCTGTCCCAGAGAATTTAGTTTTCTTTGAATCAAAATTAAATTTATTGTGTGAAAAATGATAACATTCTTATACTGGCAAAATTCAGAGCCCAGTGGTTTGGTGTTCCCGGTCATATCCCACGCTAGAAATGAACCACTAAGATCTCACATTTGTCAGATATTCAGTGGTCTCTGTGAAATAAATACTTCTAAAACTGTTCTCTGACAAAAGTCATCAGCAAAACCTGGCAACTTCAGCAACAAATGGAGGTGAGGAAATGTGAAGGAAATATTTGGAAGGCAGAATGGATGATTCGATGCAGTAACCTGGGCCTGAAGGGGAGGATATGGTTCTCCTTTCTGTCTCAGTCCAGAAATAATCCCGTGTTCCTGAAGGTGTGCAAATACCAGAAGGATACACTTATTAATACAGAAGGAATTGAGGAAGGTTGTGTAGGTGTCGAGGGTGAAAACATATGGAGAGAGAGTTTTTACCCTTCTAGCTGGAGTTGTATTAGAGACCTGGAAGAAATTAGTGGCACAGTGGGAATTAATGGCTGGCTCTGCCTTTGCACTTTCCTTCATTCATTGCAATTTTGTATTTTCCTGTTTCCACCCATGGCCTGCACTGCTGAGGAAATGCTGAGCTGCTGAACCTGGTCAAGAGCTTACCCGGGTTTTGCAGCTTGGCTAAAAAGGGGTTTTAAGGCTCTATTAAAAATCCAGTGACTAACTTAGAATTTCTAGAAAACAATCAAGTCAGATAAGCTGTAATTGGCTGCAGAGAGATGCTCTTAACTTACAGTTCTTTGACCATGTTTATTGACAAGTATGTGTTCGCCCATGTATTGACCACTGTGTGTTCACCCACGTTATTAATAATTTATCCTTTGAAAAAAAAATCTATGTGCATTATAGCCTTTGATCTCAAAAATTTCAAAGCTGAAGATGCTATTTTCTTTTTCCTTTTGCATTTTTTCCTTCCTTTTTAAAGAAATTTTAAAAAGAGAAGAGAATGAAAAATAATTTTAAAACTTTTTGCTGATTATTTTGGTGGGAGAGCATTCCTGATGACACCCATCCTTGGTAGTGAGAAGTGTACATTAATACAGTAAGAATATATATGAATAAAAAAAAATAAAGGCAGGCTCACTGTACTTTGCAGATGAAAAATATTTGAAAACAAGACTTAATGCATCTAGTAGATTAAAACAGAAATTAAAGACTTTAGAGTAAGAAGAGATCAAAGGCTGTCTTTTCATTGTTCTTTTTATTGTTTATTGACTTCAAAAAGACTTTTTAGTTTAAGCTGACTTTAATGTCTCTTGAATGCTCTTTTGTAAAGTGACTTTGAAAACTCACGGATAATGTCTTCATTAAGTGGGAAAAAATCTTGGTAAAAATATAACTGTAACTTTGCTTTCATTATAATAGAAAGAGATAACACTTTGCTTAATTAAGGTCTGTTTTCCCTCTGTTCAGAATTTTATGACCATTTTTTTCATTGAAATTAGTGCTGATAAAAGCTCGACGCAGACATTGCTAAACTGAAACTCTTAGTTTCCCAGAGAAGCACAGCAATGTGAGTTCTCTGTCTATATTTGTTAATCAGTTAATCAGGATGTTGCCTTGTGTATGTGAGCTATTTTAGGAAACAAAAGAAAAAAAAACCAAAACCCCAAAGCATATTCAAATTGTATTGATTCTGAAATAAAGCAACGCTTTATTTTGGGTTGCTGGGAATGTTAATTTAGAGATTTTTTCTACTCTCATTCTGTTTCCAAATGTCTGTGCTTTTCTCACCAATCCCTGATGACTTGATGTATTTGGATTATGTTAATGACTATATTAATAATGACAATATAGATCATAAATCTATGGAAGTAAACTGGTAGATTAGGAAAGCCATGCTGAATAATTTCTCTGGGGAGCAGTGTGTACTTTCCACAGTATTTTGAGGTTTAAAAAATACACTTGGGGAACAGAACTACCTTGGCTTGCCCCATCCCAACAGGTCATGTTTTCCTCATGGTTCTGTGAGAGTCAGTTCATGTGACTTTTAAATGGAAAAGGGATGATCGTGGTTTCATGAAGTGCACTTCATCTTTTCTCAGAGGCTGTATGTGTGGCAGGCAAAATAATTCCTGACAGTGGAAACATTTTATAATATAGATGATTGAATTGTCTTATTTTGCTTAATTTCTTGCTGGTATTGATTGAGATACATCCTCATTTTTGGTTTGCTCCTCACTTTTCTGTAATTATGGTGCAATATAATCTTAGTTTTAACAATTTCTGACTTGGGATTGTAACGGACAGCAGTTGCTTGTTACTCTGGGGGTGGCAGACAGTCGGTGTGAAGGTAATTTTATGATACACACCCTTCCCATTGTGTGTATTTCTGCCAGGGCAGCATGTACACTTATCAGGCAATCTGCTTTGCTCTTACTGAGGATCAAAAGATTCTGAATTAGTCTTCAGAAGTTGTTTGCAAGACCTTTTTTATGTATTTAAAAAACTCAGCAACTCCTTTCAAAGTGATAGCTGAGCTTCCGGAGGCTTTTTTTTTTAATGAGAAATGTGTGTTGCATGATTTCTGTAACTGCCTAACCTTCCTTCAGCTTTAAAGGAGATTGTCTTCAAAAGGAAAACCAACACTACACTTGTTTCCCCTTCTTCCATTCATGGCAGGGGACAGAGCAACAAAGCTCTTGTAGGGTAGGTGTTTTTATACTATCTTTCAACTATGATACACCTGTTAGGAATCATGTCCAGTGCAAAAATGAGGCACTGGAAAGGATGTCTTCTTTAATACTGTGTGAATCTAAAAGCCATGTTTTGTGTTAATTAGACTGTTGCTAATATTACTCATTTATGGATTGGTTTGTAAGGTTTGGGTTTTTTACTTCATTTTAGTGGGGGCAACCACATTTTGGATTTGGTGATTCAGTATACAACAGTTCCATTTTGCAGACTGTCTTACTAGTTTTCATATTCATAGATGCAAAAACATTTTTGCAGTATAACTGTTTTTAAGGCACAAATGGTTAAGTCTTTTTACAAGTGTAATCTTGGTGGGTGGCTTAGAGGCTCAATTACCCACTGAAATGGAGGAAATAAATGTCCTTGAGGGTTTGCATTTGGATCATATGACACTGTTGGGTCTCAGCTCATTGTTAATAATTCTTACATCTGTGTAGCACACAACAGCACGTGAGAATGTAATACAGTGTTACTGCTTGGTACCCTTGTAGAAATGTCTGAATTCTTTTATGGGAGATGACAGAAGAGTAAGCCAGCACAAAGAAAGCAACAAACTAGCTGGCAAAATTGGTGCAATGTCTAATAGGTAGTTAATGTGAAGTCTATTGAAATGTTCATGTTTATGATGCATATGGAGCGTGCTGTTTGGGTTGCATTGCATTATTTGTACTCTGGGCTAAGATTCCACAAAACCAGAAAGAAGCCGAAATGACAAGGAGAGAGAAAGGAACAATGAAGCCAAACGATGAAAGAATGAACGTGGACAAATTCCAAGCTTATTATTGTAGTTATTTTTGCCTTTATTTTGTGTTAGGAATAACAAGGGGTGGTCCTACAGTGTGAGAAATGTGGTTGCTCTGCCCTTTGTAGATTTGAAGCTTGCAGTAGGAAAGAGCAGGCACTCAGGACATGGAGAACTCAATCTCTTGAAATTCTTTGCTTGTGAGCAAAAGGTGCCAAATACTGTTCCCTCATCAGTGCTGAGAATCTTGACATGCATGAGAACAGTTTGGCTCAAGGGTTTGTTTGCATATTTGCATGCCTCAGTTATATTATTAACCAACCCAGACCTGCTTTCCTGCCTTGAACATACAGAAAGGCCACTGTAGTAGTGATGTACAAAGTGGATTAAAAGGAGGATGCAGGATATCTTCCTAAGAAGGTGAGATCAGAAAAATTAGGCCATTTCAAGAATAAATTTATGTATGTTATGTATTTCAGATAATAAATACCTCATAGCAATGATTCCCAGGTTGCTTTATGGATAGAATGCCTCTGATTATGAGCTCCAATTCTATTATTTGCTTTCCAGAAGTCATCCCAGCCCATTCTGGAAATCAATCCACTAAATAAAATATTATATTTAACAACACAGTCCCTTTTTCTTTACTGTTTTCTTCTTTCTACAGCATTCCCTTCCAAGTCCCATTGGAAGGCAATATTTAGACAAATAAAGCACTAAACTGTTGGAAGCCACCTACCTTTCACCTAATGTACAGACTAGCAATTCTCATCACCTCGGATTTTTCTCTATGTTCAATATTTATGATAAATGTCCTTTCTGTTGAAGTTTTGGAGTTCTAATGATGTTTGTGTAGCTTTTTTTGAAGGTGGGAGTTAACATCACGTTAAGAGAGGATATACAAGGCGGCATCTTCCTTTAGAGAAGAACCAGTATCCAGCTGCAGGAGTGTGCTGGCAAAGTTGGCTCCCTGCTCCTGCTACTGTAGCCTCACGATTTTATGGAGTAACCACTATAAATCCTAAGCTAGGAAGTGTGCTAAAATTTTCCCTAGTCATGTGTGCCGTGCATGACAGTGCATAGAGCTGCCTTCCCGACCTTTTGTCCTTGGGGACATACATTTTAATGCTGTGTCCATTTACATCACAGTTGTATTAATTACATTTAATGTAGTTTTGAGCTAAGGCAGCACAACCTTATTTCAGAGAACAGAGTGTGTGTGTGTTGTAATGAGGCTTGAGTACAATTGATCTATGACTTGGATATAAGGGATTCTTAAGGGAGTTTGCTGATTTATGTAGAAGATGGATGTCTGTGGCCATTAGGAAACACCACTTTTTATTACCTATCAATCTCATGGAAAGCCTATAGCAGCAAAATCTCCTGTAATAGTTATCTAATCTGTTAAATTAGAGATTAATGAAATGAAAACATTACAGAGGAGGAAAATACACTTTTAAGAGTGGACTATCATAGGAACAGTGAAGACTATTCGAAAGCATATAGTACTGCAGTCTGAAGACAACAAAAGGATAAATCAGCTCACACTATTGCTGTCTTAATCTTTAAATTGCAAAAATCTATGGATATATGGGTTAGTAAATTACTAGAGCAATGGAGCATATAGAACTAATTCCAAAACAGAAGGAAAAGTAGAATGCACCATTTAGAATATCACACACTCGTTTGTAGAATGGTCATAGAATTTAATAGAGCTCAAGTTTAATTCTGCTTAACTGCATCTTTGTTTTTAGGTTTGTGGAGTTCAAAAGTGGCTGCTTATCCAAATACTTTCTTAAGATCAAAAATTAGAAGAAAGAACTTGCACATAATATGAAGCTATGACTGTTATTTATGACAGCTGTGTTTGGAAATTGTGAATCTTTACAGAGTGTGTGGGGGGAACCCAGTATCTTAAATATTTGGAAAGAAAAAAGATAGGGACAATGTGTCTTCTACCAGCATCTCATTTTCAGTGTGTTCTGTGTGCTCATTTTTCCTTGCAGCTACTGTATGCAGTGGGATATAAAACAGAAGGAATTTTCAAAAAAACCAAGTTGCATTTATCCATACATAAAAAAGGAAAACACTATTGAGGTGACCGTGTGTCAGTACATCACTTTATTTCCACACCACCTGCTGCAATTAAAAATGAAATCACCAAGCAGCAAGTACAGTAAGTCCATCAACCAGCTGATATTATAATTAATGACTATATAGAGTCTCTATTATTGTGTACTTCCAAGGCATCAAGTGGAAAGCTGTCGTAGTGCTTTAAATAATGAAAAAGTTTCAGGCCTTGATAAATGGCTCAGTTGGATGCAGTTTAGAAAGTTGAGAGCATATGCTTCTGTCATTAGAAACTAAGGACCCTCGTTACCCTTGCTATAACTCTTCAGATTCATCTGAAACTCTTTGATCCCCTCATGTACTTACACTGTGTTTAAAATGCAAAAGTGTAGAAAAATATGGTGCGTGTGAGAAATTCAGTGAGGAGGAAGAAAGATTAAAATAAAGCTACTGTTCATTAACGTCTTTGTTCCAAACCTATCGAAAAAGATAGCTGCACTAGGCTGGATCCACATTTCTTTTGAAATGAGAGTAAGCAAACATTTTTCTTTGATTCCTTTGAGATTTTTCTTTTAAGAAACAATTGAAATCCAATAAAGAAATGTGCTTCAGAGCATGCTTATGAAGATATTTAACTGACTTAATAGAGAAATGACAGTGAGGGTGTTTGTTCTTGCAGGCTGTGCTTCAGCTCTGTGCTGTTCTGCAGTGCTGCAGGATGGGTGGAAAGAGTGAAGTACTGAAGCAGAAATTTTGAGTGTTACTGGTGAGGCAGCTTTAAGCAATATGAACTTTTAACAGGGAAACTATTGCTAAATTCACTTTCTAAACAGTGTAGTTTCATTGTTAAATATTGTCATTTTAACTGAAAACTGTTAGTTGCTTTTCAGCTGCTATTTATTTTTCTTCTCTCTCTGAAACTTTCCTGTAATGTATTTGCCTCTGAGGATATTTCATAGCTGAAATGCTTTGCTTGGCAGAGCATGTTAGAGATAGAGAAAATTTTGTCTAATCCCTGACTCTCATGGTTGTCATTCTGCTTTGTTTCATGTATTGAAGCTCTACGCCAGAACCATTTTCCAAACCTTTTATAAAGGAATTATGTTTCTTCTGCAGTATTAAATTAAGATAACGAAACATATATGTGAATATATATATATATATGAATGTATGACCAACAAGAGGAACAAAGATTTCTCCCTCCCTATCATCTGAATGTGTGAAATAACGAGTGCTCTTTCTTCCTCTTTATTTCATTATTTAGAACCTATTTATTAGAATCTACGTTTCCTGAGCATCTGAAACTGTGCCTTAGCATTATGTACAAGCCTATTACAGGAGAATGTTTTAGTCCAAGAATTTCCCAGTGGCTAAAATACATGTTTAACAGCCTGGTGGTAAATTAAGGACTGAAATGGAAATAACTACAGACAGATGGGAACAGATGTGAAAATTCTACTCGTGCAAGGAAGGAGTGCTGTTTATCCTCTGTTGTGTGGGGACTCTCATGCTGCAACAACACCAACAGCCTGTGCTGCCAGTGAATCCCTTGGATTCTTTGCATTTGGGAACTCTCACTGTTTTGGTCCTGTTTGTTGAGGAAAAGGGCACTGAGTGCTTTGCAGTGTTCACCTGAGAACATTTCCAGACTCTGTGCCATTGGTTAGTCAGGTGCCAATGAAGTGCTGATGCAGTGGGTCCATCTCCCTTCGTTCCGAGGGTGCGCTTGCTCGTGTGAGGTGGGAATTTGTGATAAGTACTGAATATTAACTAGGATATTTGGTCTTGAGTATAATGATCTTATATCACTACAGCATCTTGGCAAATTAGATTAAACCTGAAGGACACAGGACCTGATCCATCTTTAAATTCATGATGTGTGAAAGTTGCACTTCAGACAAGTGTTAGGCTAATTGCTTCCTTAGCTGGTGACTTTAATAAGTTATAAACAGAAATATTTATCTCTGTGTGCTAAATGGCAGGTAGGCTGAGGAGAAGGATAGCAAAGACATTCCTTGGTGTAGGTTTTTGCATATATTCAGGATATTGTCAGATTGTGCTATTAGGTGCCTCGCCTTTTCACATATTTCAGGACATTTATGCCCTTGCTAGTAATGAAATTAATTATTTATCCATTGTACACAGACTTGAATTACTGTATGATTAGCTTGGGCACTTAAAGGTATAAGAACACTTGAAAGCAAAATCCAAGCATAGGTATTCCATAGCACGTCTTACAATCTAAATATTGCTCTTAGTCTAATCGAAGCAGCAAGAGTAGTCACAGCAGTTGATGGACTATTTTTCAAATTGATTTCAAAAATGTATTTAAGGGGATGATCTTCTACTCTAGATTACCTATTGATTTTTAATATGAAAAGCTCATTATATAAGCAGTAACTGCATATAAAAACCTAGCAAACCTTTGCATAAATCCTTTAATTGAATTTCCAGAGCCTGTGGTTCTACTTTTTTTTTTTTTTTAATTAAATCTATTTCTTTTTTTAAGTGTTACTGTGTAATTTGCATGCTGTGAAGTGGCCCTGTCCCAGATAAAGTGCCATTGATCCTTATTAAACCTCACCTCTGGGCTTGCTCAAAACTAACTGGAAAAATTAAAGTGTTCATGCTGCAATGCACTTATTGCTTGTGTGATAGGATTATGGAAAAAAAAGAATAACATTAATTTCCAAGAGAGAATTTATAATGCAAGATTTTATTTTTTCAATTTGATAATTAATAGCAAAATCGTATCCTAAATATAAATTGTATTTCAGTCTGCAAACTGCAATAGTAATTAGGAAAGATAATGTATACCTGATATAAACCCATGATGTTTTATATGGACACTCCTTTAGTATATTACTTTTTTTAAGTGTTCAAAATGATTATGGATTCAGCCTAGCAGCTTAAATAGAGATTTGAGTAAAGAAAAAAAATAGAGCCTAGGAAGTACCTTATATTAATAGCTGTTCCCATTTCATTTCTTGAGTTTAAAATGTGAAAAATGATAGTCTGCAAATATTCTTGCTAACAATTTTTATATTAGAATTATCACAAGGAAGAAAAGTATACGAGTTGTAATACTATTTTCACTTCTTTTAAAATACCTAACATTTTTTATTTGAAAAGCAGTAAAATCTGCTTAGGAACTATTCATAATCAATAAGAATACAAGGTATGGAATATATTAGCAGAGTTATAAAAATGTTTGCAATATGACTCAAAATGAAAAACACAGCAAGTTATGTATGGTTTAAAGTGTAATCAATTTTGAGGTTGTGTATGAGGATATAAATGATAAACACAAGGAGTAGCATTTTTAGTAAAGGGTGTTGCAAAAAAAGTACTGTATTTATGGTCTATTCCATTCTTTTTATAGATCATTAATGGAGAAAACAAACACAGTGTATCCATCTTCTTAGACAGTTTAAAATTCCATTAAATGATATTTTAAATGGAAATTTTGAGCTTGTTTCATATTCTGCTTTCTACAAACACAATCTGCACCGACAGTGAACGTAGGCTGGCTTTTCAGCAGAAGCCAATACCATAGAAGTTATATTCAGGAGTGTTCCAGATTTGCAGGGGAAGCTGATGTTTGGGGGTTTTTTTTCCCACTTTCAACAAAGAGAACTGCTAAATGTTATGTTTAAGGCAGTGGTGAATTGCATGTTGTATTCCCTGTGATAAAGTGTGTGCAGCTACTTTGGAGTTGTCAATTGTAGCACAATCTCCTTCCCCATTTGTTTCAGAATATCTCATCTCTTGAGTAATCAGTGCAACTTGATTTTTGCTCTTTGCTTAGTTAGTACAGAACCAGTTTAAATACAATTTTCTGACTGATCTGAACCTAACCAAACTGTGTTTAACTATATCAGCTCCTCCAATTAGTAAGTATTTGCTTTAAAGCTCCTGTATTCCTTTATGTAAGCGCTAATTATTTCTGGATCAGCCTATCAGTCTCATTTCACGTACCTGCTGAGATCACAGAATCACAGATTCATTTAGCTTGGAAAAGACCTCAAAGATCACCTAGTCCAACCTTTGACCAAACACCACCTCATCAACTAGACCAGAGCACTAAGTGCCACATCCAGTTGTTTCTTGAACACCTCCAGGGATGGTGACTCCACCACCTCCCTGGGCAACCAGTTCCAGTGCTTAGCAACCCTTCCATGGAGAAATGCATTCTGAAAGTGGTAACAATGACATGAAATAAGTTGTATTTTATGCTTTTTAGTACCTCATTTGTGTGTTTGAGCCCACTGTTTCCCCTCTTAAGTGCTCCATACAGGAGTTACCTTATGGCCACTGGAGCTCTTTGCTGCTGCTGGGATCCATCTGGACCCTGCTTATTTCTTCTGCAGTGTTGTGAATCTTTCACTAAAAGGTGGTTATGGTGCATAGCTCTAGACAGCAACCTGCTGGCTCCTTCTCTGCTAGGGCAATATCATCCTCAACTTTGGGAAATTCATGTCTTTCAGTTCCCTCCGTCAACAGGCAAATGTGCTTGCTCCAGATTTTCATGTTTGTTTGTAAGATTAATGTGAATGAATTGTTCATCATTATTTGTGTTCCTCCTCTATGTGGTCCAACAGTTTCCTTGTGGATTATTTCTCTGAACAGTCATTACATGTACCATATCACTCCTCAAAACTCGTTTCTGGTTCACATTATGTGCATCGCAAGCGCTCTGAAATTCCGCGTTAGGAGAAAGGGTCTAAAAATCCTCTCCTCGTTGTTTGTCGGTGGATTTGTTGTAGTTTCCTCCTGGTCTTTAGTGGAGGAAGTAAGTGACACTGATCAGTGAAGGTGGACAGTAAGATTTATAATGTATTTGTGCTAGCTGATTGCCAACAGAACTGGCCTTTCCCAGCGGTGCTGTACGCATACTTGGAAAATCAATAGGGATTAGCCTATGACCCCCTTCACATACTTATACTGTGGTCTGCATTGCTTACCAATATTTCATCTGTTACACTTAAATGCTGGTACTTACTCAATAATGTGTGGCTGTTCTTGCAAGCTACTAATTAATTTTTAAAATGCAGTATCACTTGAAACGGAGATAAAGCACACCTTTAGCATCAGAGGCAGAGCAGGGCAGCGGCTTACTTAGTGAATTTGCACTTGGTACCTTTAATTAAAAATCCTTCTTTGAGAGATTAAAGTCATGTATTCAGATTTTAAAAAGTACTAAATCAAGTACAGAGACCTTTTCATGGTGCTTGCCAACAAGCTAAACTGCCAGGTTTGACTAGATACTTGTTTGTTTAATTTTTTGCCTGGGTTTACTGCTGGTTGGCTTTTTTTTTTTCCTTCTAATTTTGCTTTAAAAACATTTGTCTTAAAGTTCTTTCTTTCCTTTTTTTTTTTCCCCTTGTAAATTTTAGGAGAAAAATATTTTATGTTTATAAATAAATATATTTCATTGATATTGTGTCTAGGGCATAGTCTTTAGAGTGTGTTCATGGGTCACATGAACCATGTTGCAGTTTAAATACTAATGAGTTGAAAAGCTGAACAGATGTATCGGGTATTTATTTTCCTTTGACTAGATTAAAGAAAAAAATTAATATATAAAAATAGTTTGTTATGCAGTGTCATATTGTGATTTCAGTTTCTGGTTTACCATACAGTTTGCCAAAAATCCAAAGATAATGGCCTAAAGCAATTATTTTTGATGAGGTTGTTCTCCCAATAGAGGGATTTTAAAAATTCACAGTTTCTTATGCAAGTGTACCTATTCCCTAGAGTTACTTAGAGTTTCTTATTGATCTAGTAGCTGGTATTTGAATTGGTCGATGTACTCTGTAACTTGTTTAAGATACCCTACCTGAACTATTAGTTTAAATAATATATTCATAAATTGATTAATCATTACAGTAAGAGTTATTAGCTGCATTTTTATCTGTGTGCTCTCCACAAATGACTCCTGGTATAATAATCATGCATATATAAACAGATTCAGGTTTAAATTACAGTATGCCTTATAATAATTATACTGCTAGTAATAGCATGTTTCTGCAAGAAGGAATCAAACCTTTTTCTGTGTGGGCAGCAAAAACTCTGCGTGTTTATTTAATGTGGATAAAGTAATTGTAAATATTGATGTGTTTGTAAGCCGTGTGATGGGAAATGAGAGGAAAGAAGGAAGAGAAAGGTGCAGGAAGCTTTTAGGCTTCACATCCAGGGGTGATGGGTGGGAGGGTGTTGCACAGAGACTGGCTGTGGCTGCAGGTGGGACTGGGGGGACTGCAGGTGGGCAGGCAGGGGAAGCTGTGGCTAAAATTATGGTGCATGTATTGTAGCTTGCTTCTCCTTCTGAGAAGAGGACCATGAAAAAGAGACAGAAGAACGACGTAACCAATAGATGTTAATGAAAGAAATACACTTAAAGGATGTAGCTGCCTCTTAGTGATTGCAGATAGGTTTGGCTGGAATGCCTTCCTTTGATAACATATTGCTTTTGAAAGGTCTGTGTTGCTGAAATTGCTGTAACTGGCAGGTAGTTGTAGTGGTTCAATTTGGAAATTGAAATTATTATGAGTAGGGATTAAAGGTTTTGCATGTTATTTTATATTCTATATTTTAATGCATATAATAGGAGTGTGCTCCAAAAATGGGAAGAGCAACCACTGTAACTTTCATAACAAAGATTGTAGCCTGGCTCACACAGGAGTCTGTGTGAATCTTTGTCTACCACAGTGTTCATGGACCACATCCAGAAGGTTTTTTTAGTAGAAAAAGAAATGCTCTCCAAAGAAGGTTGGTACATGCAGAGGGAACTAGGAAAATCTATTTAATCAAAAGTGTCAGAACTCACTTTCTTAGCAGCTCTCAGGTTTACTCTGCTGAGTGGTGTAGAGTCCCAACAGCTTTAAACAATGTTCACTTTGATTTAATCTTAAATTCTGTCAACAAACATGAACACAGAATTCATATGCTTGCAATCTTGCCATCACGAACATATTATCAAATTAATGGCCTCTTTTAGTTAATAATCTGAGTGTAGTGTGGAAAATCACCCAGCTCACATTTCATCTTATTTCCTGCATAAACTATTGTCGTGAGCCTCGGACTCTTGCATTTTGCAAATGAATAACTAGAGGAGGTTTTTCATATTTTAGTTTGAAAGCCATTTTGTTTCGCCACATGCTTTTTCCGCTTCATAAATCCTACTTTAAAACATTCAACAACCTGCTAAATTAATATATACTGTGTTCTTTCCTTAATGGGCAGGGGAACTTGTCTCACAGCAGTGCATTTGTTCGGCTCTGTTTTTGAAAAAGCGCTGCCTGCCGTGTGAAGGACATCTGCTCACAAATGACTGATTGTGCTTTTGATTCGGAGCAACACCTTCACTTTAAATGCTGGCTGCAGATGAAAGGAACAGATTGCTGTGGTGCCACTTTTGTGAGGATTCCTCTACCCAGCATGTGGCTTCATACATTATTGAGAGCAAATCCACTTTACGCTACCACTCCTCGCTGCACTTATTTTGCAAACCTTATTCAGAAAGCCAGCAAGGATCACTCTTCTACAAAGGAATAAAAGACCAGTTAGGGAGATTAGGCAGATAAATTATTTACAGTGTTTAATTATCACTGTACAGGTTTATTAAGCTTCGTGGTTACCTGGAAACCTAAGCAGGTGCTGGAAAAAAGTCCAGTAAAGTTAAATAAAAAATGTTTTGTGTAAAATGAAATCCTTTTATGTGTACCATGTTAATAGAAATGTCCCGGGTTTTTTTGGTGGAGTGCCAAGCTAAACTTGCATTTAATGTTGTGATTGTTATTTTTTTTTTTCGTAATCCAGTTCTAGCTCAGGGCTTTTTATGATAGGAGACACCACAGAATTCTCTGCTGGGTTGAGTGGCAGCCTGTTGTATTACTGGGTATCCTAGATGATAAACAGATGTACAAGGTATGCTTGGGAAATCTCAAAAGATTCCCTTTTTCTGATATTAAGGACAGCTGACTCTGGTAGAAAAAAACCCCACTGTACCACCAAAACACACTTTGGAATTTTCTTTAATGTTTATAATGAATAATTAATTTACTTTGTTTTTAATTCGTATAAATTGACCTAATTGGTATTTGATCATAGAATTGAGGATTTAAATTTTGGTTTATTTTATTTTAAAAACTTTAGCAGTAGAAGTGTTGTCCTCTAGGAACAGCTTGCACATCTCAGTATGCTGTTCACTAATATAAACTAATGAGCTCCATTAAAGATCTGCCCACATAGTTGCAAAGAACCAGCGATTAATCTGTCATCTTTGAATACCCTGAGAAAATTAAGACCACCAAGCAACCATGAATTCGAAAATGAAAAAGGCAGTACCAAACCTATTATATTCTAAGGATGAGTGCCAAATAGGTAGGAAGTCACTGGTACTAAAAAGAAGCAGATAGATCTAAATGCCCAAAGAGTTGCACTCCGTAGCAATAGCAACTGGGATTAATTGTAGGTGGGTTACTTCGTGTGGAAACTACACAAAACTGTTCAAATTTATCTGGTGGAACAATTTCAGGTTTAACCCACAATGTGAGAAATGGATTGTCAGAATTAATATCCAGGATTCTCATAGTTTTGATTAAATTTGATTTATACCATAACAACCAATTTCTCATTCGGGGTCCAGTTATTAGGATTTTGGTGTATTTTCATCTGCTCATCTGAAATCTGCTTTATGGTATTTTTTTCTATTATTGCTTCAAACATCCAAAATATAGCATTGCATTCAAAAAAATCCGAGGTTGGTTGTTGTTCATTGGTGGAGTTTTTTGGTTTTGTTTGGGGATGTTTTTTCTGGCATTTAAATATTCAAAACTATCAGAAGTAGACTGATATTTGATCACTTTTTGAAAATTGTCCTATAATTTGGAAGATGGAGGAAGGGAAGAGGCAGCCTGAGGGCAGATTTCTAGTGTATCTCTAGGGGTTTCAATGAGTTTTGGTATTTTTGGGGGTTTTTCCTGTCATCAAACCACTTCCTAAGTATGACTGATTTCACTAGGACCAGCTCTGAAGAGGGAAGTGTATCAACTGCATCAGTGGTGTTGAACCAGCTGTTGCTTTATAGCTGTTTAAGATACCTTACATATATATATATACAATTAGTAAACTCTCTGCTAATGGAGGTGTCATATTGTTGTTGAGAATAGAGAGTTTGTAATACTTGGGGCTATAGTTAGTTGGTACTAATTTTTGTATTCCACTGGGTAAGCTTTGACAAAGACCTGTCATTTCCCAATAAGCCATTCTTTTAGGAGAACATCTGTTGAAAGAGGCAATTTAAAATCTCCTTAAAATTCGGGGCATAATTAACACTATAGGGATACAAATATTAGTTTTATAAAAGCTGTTTCTTTTTGCTTTATCCTGATGTTCAGTAGCCTTTCAAGGGTTTTTTTTTTCTCTCCTTTTTTTCCCCACCATTTACAATTAGCATACAATTCTACATTCAGAGAGCTAAACCAATAAAAATACTAACTGTAGCCCACTGATGTTAATTGAAAAAGGGAGGAAGTCCTGCAGCAGGGTGGTTTGGCTGCCTTCAGTGACAGCAGGTTAATGATGCAGGACATTGTGTTTGTGGAAAGCTCTTTGGATCTCAATATTGAACCATTATCTTTTTAAGCACTGTTTTATGTTAAAGTTATTAAAAATTAATTGGAAAAAAAATCAGAAGTTTCTAGAAAGTAGTAAACAGTGATGTCTGCCATCTAAGAAAATCTTAAGAAAAAAAATTACAAGTTTTGGATTTAATCACCTGCTGTAGCAGCAGATACTTCTAAAGAACTTAGTGTGAACACTTCAGCAGCTTTCCTGGTCACAGGAAACAGCAGTAGCCTGCCTATTTATTTGCTAACAAAATAGAAAAAAATGTGTGAAATTCATCCCTCGCTGAAACTGATAAAATACCATATTGGGCTCTGAGCCATTATCCTTAATTTTGGCTTTTAGCTATGTCTATCCCTTCCTTAATTGTGAAAAAAATATAGTGAGATTTTTGCAGCAGGAAAAAAGAGTCCTCATTAGTGCTCTTGGTAAATAGAAGTGGCAAGTACTAGTGGATTAAAACACGAAAAAATATCCACACTCTAGATCTGAACATGTTCAAGAATATGGGATATGAATCATGAGTCATTTATGCCTATTTTAGCATATTTCTGTATGTCAGCCTGTTTCTACTAAGTCTTCTTTTGGGACCTCACTGTCTTTACTGATTATTAAAATTTAACTTGTTCTTACATTATTTGAAAATACCTGACCCCATGGCTGAAGCAAACCAATGCCTCTTAGGAGACAGCAATGAAAATGCTGTAGTCTCAAATCTTGTATATTTAATTGAAATGGCTACTGTACAGAGAAGTAGTATTCCCACACTGGAATTCCTGTTATTCATTACCTTACTTCTTTCTGGAAAATTGCAAATTTATTCTTTATAGAGCTCAGGCATAAAAGCTGTCTGTTGCACTAATGTGGAAAATGTTTTCCTATTACACTGTTTCCATGCAAATAACAAATTAATGCAGCTTGTAGAAGAATCTAATCACTGTAATTCAACATTCAGGGGAGCAAAAAATGATCATACTTGTCTTCACTCTTCCAAGAATGACACCAGATTTTAGTTTTTTAATGCATGGCCTGTTTAGCTCATTAGTTTTAATATACAGGTTTAAAAGTCTTTCCTTGAGCAATAGCTTCCAAACAAGATGTTAAGCTCCCCAAATCTGTAATGTCATAGCAAGATGTGGTGGTTATGGCCTTGCAGCTCTCCTGCTATTTTATGCCCAGTCTTTATGCATCAATCTTCTATTGTACTATGTCTTTGAGAGATTTAATTTATGCAGTGGGTCATTACAGCTTTCGTTTGCCCATACAGAGAGACCCTGGGGATAATAATGCATTAAAATCAACTACCCCCTCCTGTCCCTCCCCAACCTTTTTGGTGATTAGAAGTCTCAACTATGTTGCTGACCACCCTAATTTAAAAAATGGGTTAGTTTGCCAAACTTCTTTTTCTTACCAAGGTCAGAAATCAACTACTTTTCAGGAGATCTTTAACTACTGGGAACCTCACCTCCACTGAAATTGGCTTCCACTCCTTTCACACCTTCCAAATGTTTTTAGAAACATCTGCAATCACTCACTGACTGCATTCATTCTTTGGGCTTTTTGTTGATTTTGAGCCTACTATGACCCCCTTGCTTGGCTTTTCCCATGATTTGTGTAACCTATCTGTTGTTTCATGCTGCTGTCCCTTTATGCACTTGTCTTAGATTCCAAAATGATTTAGGGTTTAAAAGGTTATGGTGATCTGTTGACTGAGTGCACTGCTATTGCCTTCCCACACTGCTTTTTATTAGTTTTACCTGCTCTACCTTGAAACCCATTCAAAAAGGTAAAATATAGAAGCTAAGGAATAAAGAAAGTTCTTTCACTGAAGGACCTGATGCAAAAAGATCCAACAACGGGACTGAATGTTTTTTTGGCAGGTTTTTATCATGAAGTAGAAAACATTTTGAATGTCAGGCTATTTTCAAATTAAGTCTCATGCTTCCTTACCTTCACCCACACCAAATTAATTCCTGTTTCTTGGTCAGAAAGAAATCTTCCTTCTCAGGTTAGACTCTTGTCCAACACCTGCACACTGACACTCACACGCTGACACTCATTACACGTGACAAGAGAAATGCACAGTTGGACTTTCAAGAAAGCAGAAGTACCTTTTATTAATCTTTTTTTTATCCCCAATGGCCTGTTTCCCTTCCCCTTTAGAACTGTCTGTTCAGGAGCAGGATGTTTAGTCCTCCTTGTGAGTTTGTCTTTTCTGAGGTAAGAACTCGGGAGTATCTGAGCTACTACTCTGTGACAAATGGAGTCCCATCAGTCTGAGAGACCAGTGGGATTCTCTCCTCTGCTAATGAGCAGCTTTGTGCATTGAATATTTAGTTATTGTCTTTGAAAGTTATACTGTACTTCCATTTGAAAAACATTGTCTCTTGAGTTTCTGTAGCACTTCAGTGGGCATCTTAAAGAAACACTTGTGCTGTACATGATTTCTGTTTGCTGGGCTTCCTACCCCTGGTTTGGTGGGGAGCTGGTAAAAGGGTCCTTTGCTGTTCTGTCAGATGCTGTGTGTCCCTGGAGGACTGGGAGGGAGGAACACTTGTTTTGGCCAGGCTAATTCTGTCCTCCTATTTTTCCAAAATGCTGTCATCTGTATAGATTATTGTCATTGTGATCCCTTTTTCCTCCTGCTGGACCTTTTCAATTCTGTGTGTCTGTACTTGGGCTTGCCAATATGATTTGGGTGCCACGTTGAAAAGGGTAAGATAGTTTTATGGTTTTTTTCTGCTCTACGTTATAGGTAGGGAAGGAATTCAGCTGACAATACTTCCTACTTAGAAGGATGTATCCCTTTGTCAGAACTTCCTCAGATCCAAAAGTCTGTGGATGATCATCACATCCCTAGAAAAGTGCACAATCCAGCTGAGAAGAAACTGTGCAAGAATTTGTGGCTGATCAGGGAGTAAGTTAGTAAGAGAAGTAAATGGTAAAGGAGTGTGATCTTGTTAGTCCTAACAGGACTAACTCTTAGTGGGATTGTAGATGCACAGCTCCTCCTATGTTGTAATAATAATTTGAAAAAGCTGACTCCCCAAATCTAGAAAGTTAAGAGTTCTTTGGAAATCCTAAGTGAAATCATGAATATAAATCTTCCCTAAAGTGTTGTGTTTGCTTCTTTCACTGAAGAAAAAAACAACCAAACAAAAACCTAAAAGACAAACTCTCTTGAAATTCATCAGGTTAAGAGTCTAAACTTTATTGTTTGCTGGATTGTTTCCAGTCCTGTCTTCTGTTTATTTTGTGACAGCTATGCTGGGAAATCTATGAGATGGCATTTGTGCAAGGAACAAAAATGCCCTTTTTTTTTTTTTTTTTTTTTTTTTAGAAACTCATATTGCACAGTTAACCACATAGTTACAAGATTTTAACTATATGTAGCTTTGTAACAGTTCATTGGATGATACATGAAAAAGAATTCAGAGCTGAGTAGAATACAGACAAGCAGAAAAAGCGCCCACAGTTTTGGGTTTCTTAAGTCAGAGATTATATTGTCAGATTTTATGAAATACTCAGAAATGATGCTGTGTAAACCCTCATCTGCTGAGTCCCTCTCCTTTTATATTTGCAACAGACATTGCAGACTTGGCAAGGATTTGTCCAAACCAAAATGCTAATTAAGATTTCCAGTCTGCTAACGAGATGAAGTTTAATAGGTTCTTCGGGCAAAAAGGATAGGTTCTGTCCTAATGCATTATATTTCTGAACTTGCAATTTATTCAGTAATTAACTTTTCTTGATGACAATGAAAATGATAGCCTTGCATGCAAAATTCATTTTTGTCTTTACTAAATGTACAAAACACTTGTGAGTACATTGTGCAAGAGATTGGATGAGTGAAATTCTCGAAAACTTGAGGGAACATAATATTAGAAGCTATTCCATTATTAACTCTATTAAATTATATAGCTGATGTGCTTTCTGACAGAGCAGCTTATTAAACTGAGTATTTCTTGGAAGGAAAGCCAGAAAGCACAGAAATGTTGTCAGTGAGTTTCTTGTTGGTGTTTCCTAATTTGTTTCAGAGGTATAAACCCAGCATATTTTTTCTACTTATGCTATTTCATAGAATTTGCAATGCTTCTGTCGTTTCCTTTCTTTATCCCAAGGAACTGTTTACTCCAGCTCTGTTGCATTTAGTTTACCTTGGGCATAAAATGGCAGAAGTTTCTACTGAGTTACTCAGCAGGAAAAGCTTGACCCCCAGGTAGCTGATGGCTTTCCTTGAGTCTCCAGATTTCCTATATTAGCAATATACTCTGTGTTCAGTGTAATACCTGTGCATATATTCCCATTATATGTCAGCTTAATACATGCCAGAAGCACCTGAAATAAACTGTCTCAAACAACATAGTTTTTCCAACGTGGCACCCAAAAACGGGGGGTAAAGTTAAACCCCCCTTTCCTCATGTAGGAGTCTGAAGTTAAAAACAGAATCACTAAATGATTTGTAACAGGTATTTCAATATCCAGCGGTTCATTAAAGTTTCAGTGCTGATCTATGAAAAACAGAGTTTATTAGTAATGAAAGCATTCGCAACATCTTCAAAGCACAGCACAAATATTAACTTGGTTTTGTTATGTAATATGTATGGGTGTGTAAAATGATGTATAGGTGAATTATCTATCACATGCCGATATTTTTAAAGGTGTTTGAGCTTTTTATGCCTTGGGGAGTGGCTTAAACAACATTATTGTTCTTGGCTACTGAGAGCTGCAGTCACTTCCAAATGGGAATACATTGCTCTGTGTGAGGAACTCTGTCCAGGAGCTCAGATCTGATAACTTTAATAGCAGTAGTGCCCCATTTCAGGAAATTGCCCATGTGTCATTAGATTCCATATTGCTGGCATATTTATTCTGAAATAAAACTAATTGAAAGGATATGTTGCCCAAACCATGTTCACATTTGAAGTCTGTTATTTTGCTTGTTGAAGGGATGTGTATCCCAAGAGTGTTTAAAATCGTCCTGAGAATCTTTATTTATTCTTTGTGTGTGTCAAGCTGATACTTCATTTAAGAAACTGCGGGATACCTACAGCAAATATCTGATGGACAGTCAGGTTCACAATCTGGTTTTAAGATGTTAGACCAGTTTATGTCAATCTGCTATTAGCAGAAAAATACTTAATAAAGGTTAACTTTGCAACCTTGCCCTCACTGTGATCAGTAAGACACTACATGTGTGCATACTGCAAAAACTCCAAATTGTGTATGGCAGAACTTGGAAGTCACTGGTCCATCTCCAGCTTAGATCCCTAATTGCCAAGATATTTAGCCCTTATAAATTGTGCAGTGAAATCTTGAGGACCGGAAATTGAAATAGATGTAAAAACATTCCCTGATTGTGTAGCCTGTCACTGATTTAATTTGAACCCAATTTCTAGCAGGGGCGACTTCAGGAATTTATAAATGCTGGATAAAAGCATCACCAAATTAAATCAGAAGGGGAAAGAACTAAGTGTTGCTTATCTTCTTGAAGGATTTGGCATTTTGTACAAGTTCATTACAAAAGTGAATTTTCCTTCAAGCAGATGTTTATTTTAATCCAGAAAAGTTTCTTTAGTAGTGATGTCCACCATTTGGAACAAAACCACTCCAAAGTGATTATGCCACCTTATTGCTTAGATATCCTCATATATTTCTTGTTATTCTAGTTGAGTACTGCATTCAGACAGAGGTTGCCAATAAAGTTTATTGTAGGAGCTAAGTGTCAATATCTGTAGTACCCCCCGCCTAGGGTGCTTGTAATTAAAATGCCACAGATAGTCTGGGAGAAGCATGAAAATTTGATGGCAAATTGATTTCAGGTTCATCTTGAAATTTGTCCTCAGCTGGACTCAATACTGCTGGCAGACATTGGATGGCTTTTGTCAAAAGGGTTTGCTGGGATGAGACAGAGATGCCTTGATCTGAATATTAAATACAGTGCTCTGCTTATGACAGTTTGCTTACTGCTAACATGTTCCTTTTTGTGTGCACTTCATTGTGTGGGGAATGTTTAGGGTGGCACCACTCTATTTTATTTAAGAAAATACATTGCTTACAAATATTTTGGCACGCTAAAGAGCTGACTTACTACACTATTAGCTTCAAACCTAAACACAGCTTCAAAACTTCTCAGTTCTGTAGATATTCCTAAGATTAAGCTGAGCTGCACAAAGAAAAAGAAGTCTGCTAAGGCAACAGTCAAAATTTGTGTCAGTGATGGTGCTGGAGGAGGGAAATCCCATGTAAAGTAATCTTTATTTAAAAGAAAAAGCTCTTTTTTTTTTTTCCCCTCAAGTTGTTTCATTTACAGAGGAAGTACTTGGAGCAAACATAAAATACCTTTTCTGCTGTCAAGTTAGGATCTTACTGTAAGTCCAGTATAGACCTTTATTTTTACAGATCTGTTCTTAGCAGTAATCTTTGGCTCTAATAGGTATTTCAACAGTCTTAAGATGAGAACCAGTTATTTTAAAGTGTTTTACAGAATGTGAACACTGGTCTAAGTTCACACAAAAAAGAAAAATGTTATTTATTTGCCTTTGCTTATGTTTTCATTCCTCAAAAGCAAACCAGCCACCACTTGGCCTCTGGGACACCTGCATAGATGCAAACACAGCAGTGACAGTAATGCAGACGTGACCAAAATATTGGTTTTTCCTTAACTGCCTGATATTGGCACTCTCAGCTGAAATGGTAAGGAAGGGAAGGTGAGAGTGGGAGACCCAGTGGGAAAGAAGAGAGGGACAAATATCACAGAATAAGAGTGGCTCCCAAGGGCTGTTGGTCTTCCACCTGGGGAAGGATGAAGTGGAAGCTTATCCTGACCCCTGGCTGGGGCATCTCCACTTGAATTGGAACAGCACTTCCATAATTACTGTAAGAGATTTTTCTGTCCTTTCTTTTCACCTCAGTGTTGTGCTACTATGTGGACAAAAACTGAAGTGGTATAAAATGTTGTTTAATATAAACACTTTGGTAGCATCTTAATATCTCTCTGAATGACACAACCTTTTGCAAAAGTAAAAAAAGAAAAAGGTTTTGGACTTTGTTGGAGGTCTTTTTGTTCTACTCCTATGGGAAATGAACTGGTGTCATTATGTGGAAAATTAGGCCCAAGAGTGTAAATTTCACATTTTGCTTCGTTTTGCTTGTTGAAATACCTGCACTGTTCACTCTAAGCATCTGATATTCCATCTTATCCTTCTCCCTGCAATGTTTAAAACTAAAATAATCATCACCTCCTGCACTAGAAGGAGACTCTCTTAGGTGCCTGAGATCCAAACTTGAAGTATCTGATCTCATTTCAAATGGTCAATTTATTTCCTCCTTTCCTGACACAGGTGAAATTGTGTTTTTATTTCCAGCTATGATAGATTTGTTCGCTTGGTAAATATTGTATGGTACAGGAGTCTTTATTTTTTCATATAATCTTTGTTTACAAAGTCAATACAATCACTTGGAAAATATGTAGCAAACACTGCAGTATATTAGAATCTTGTGTATTGTGTTTGCTGTAGGTACAAATTCAATACAGCAACTCGCCAACAATTGACATGTCAAGTAATATATCAACCGTTGGTATATTACTTTTTGCTCATCCTATTACTACTTATCAAAACCAGCTCACCACCCACACTCCTCTTCTCATTAAGGACTGTTGCTTTAGGAGGCAGAGCAGACTCAAGTCTTGCTGATGTTAAGTGCTGTTTCTCAGAAGCCTCAGCAGAGATGTCATGTTTGGAACAGAACTGGGTCCCGTTTCTTAGGGCAAAAATCACACAGGGGCAACACTGAGTTTTTCATGAAGAAAATGATTAATTTACTTGGAGGAAAATTAATTTAAATGAACAGTCAACAGTTGCAACATAAAAATAGTTTTCTATGTATGGTAGTGTATATCATACTTAGATATGTACATCTATGCATATTTTGAATTAACTTTGCTGTTGCTTCTGCCACTGTACTTTTCCTGCATAGGTGTTTTCAGCCTTTTCCCTGAATTGTGAATTATCTTGTGTGCTGTGCAAAATAGAAGAAAAATGGATTGTAAATGTGAGTAATGTCAAGGGACCATCATTCTGCTCCTGACCCAGGCTTTGACCTGTTTGAGTGACTTTAGCCTCTCAGTTTTTACCTATCTGTGACTGGAAAGCACATCAACTATGCTTTTATATTTTATACAGTGTTTTAAATTCATAGCTGAAAAGTGTTGTGTGCTTAATTTTACTATTCAATAAGAAGTTTTAACTGATTATCTTTTCTGACCATCTTTCCCACCTGCTTGTTCTAAAGGTTTATCCACTGCATTAATCATTTAGATGATGCTATTACTTTTCAAGGCATGAAGTTTTGTCAGGTGAGTTAGTATATACACTGTGATGAAAACTTATTTTATTTATTCTTTTTTTTTTTTGTCTGCTGACAGGACTGTTCATGCCTTCTTGCATTCAAAGAACTACAAAACAAGTGCCAAGAGGTGACATTTGTTCTTGAGTTTGTATTCAAGCTGTATTTCATCTTGTCCAGTGTTATAGCACTTTAAAAATTCACTGTATTGTGAGACATAAGGATGATACGAATATGACATATATTTATTAGAGGTAAAAATACCCCTTTTTTTAACGTCCTCCTTTCATCTTCAAAACAGACAGGGAAAGTGGTCTGGCAGGTCTAGGAAACCAAAACATAGGCTTGCCACCAGACTTGATTAGTGCCCATGGATGGGCATTTTGAGTACTGGGTAGGTTTTCCTGCCATCAGACACATCTGACCAGTATTTGTTTGATGGCACAGTTTCTAGAAAGTGGCTCCTATTTTGGTGACTTCATAGTGTTAAAATTAGTCTGCTGGCTGATCCAGGTTGAAACACTTCCACCACCACTGAAAGCCACGATTTTTCAGTATTTATTTGTTTAGAAGGTATTTAGGATAACTGTCTTTTTCCAAGTAGGTCAAGAGTATTTGCATCAAGACTTCAGAAGGAAATATGATGCTGTAGTATTATATCTAAGGATACTTGGGCTCTTTTCCAAGCTTCTACAGCTTTCCCATGTATCTCTCCATTGCCTCTCTTCGTTCTAATCCCTCCATTTCTTTCAAATCCTATGAGGAAAAAAAAGAACAAAAATACCTAAAGACAGGATGGGATGGATGTTTAATAACTGGCAGAATGAACAGATAATTATTTACTGTTTTATTGCTATGATTAACTGACACATGGACACAAAACACAGTAATAATTTGGAAAGTCCCCCTTTATATGGCTCTATGTTGGATACTGAGAAATAGGAAGGATCAAAAATGTTTACAAAAGGTTTTTTTTTTTCCCAGTCATGTACTGTTATCCTCAATAAATCTTTGCATTCATCCTTGTAATCACACTTGTGATATTTTCTTACAGAACAGCAATAATTAAGCTATCCAGTGCTCTTTGAATACAATCTCATCACTCAGTATACAATGTCATTACTATCTTTGAGCCCCTCCCTGCCTTCAAGAGCTATTACATGACCTCCAGATCTCTCTTAGACTCCATGTATTACCATTAGAAGACATCCACACTGGGAAATCACTCTGTTCCTGTTTTTGATTAATATTTTATCAGCCACAAGAGGAAATGGTATTCTTTAGCAACACTAATAAGTAATTGAGCAGATGAGATGCCCCTGCTACTTTGAAAAAGTGGTATGTAGAGGCTGTAAAAGAACAGCTTTAGATATGACATCAGATACTAAATGGAAAAAAAACCCCAGAAGGTGCTGTCTGCAGTGAACAGTCAGTAAAAATATCAGCAGAAAATGAATAGTTAGAACGTCATTGGTAGCAATAGGTTGTCAAAAACGTGGTAAAAGGGTCTCTTTTTCAAATTGGTGTTCAGAATATATTTTCACAGAAGTGATTGATCCATTGGCTTTAGATAAATTTTAAAGAGAGTCAATGGAAACCACATACAATAGACAGAGGAAACTGATAGTTAAATAAAGAAGCTGTTTAAAGGCTTTTCCAGCTGCTGGTTGGAAACATTGGGCAATATGCTATCAACCAATATTAGGACTAGCATTTTAAATGCTTATTAGGTACTCCAGAGTTAAGTATATGAACTGAAGGAAGGGGTTAGTGGTTTGAGCAGTTGTCTTTCCTGTAAATAATGCACTTGACAAATCTCTTGGTGTGCCTCTTTTTTGCTGGCTCTGGCAGAAAAGTCTTCATTTAATGTTTTATTTCATTTTACTGTATTTTCCTGGCTTCCTGAGTCAATTTTTCATGAATGGATGCTGTTGCATCATTGGCTCGTAGAAATTCAATTGATTGATACACTTACAAAGAAACACCTGTGATGAATTCTTTTACACCAAGGTGAGTGAAGACACAAGAAAAGGATGTCTTAGACATCTAAGATTCACTGTTTCTTCCCCCACCAGAAATATAAGCTTTTATGCTCTTATTGGAAAGGATATTGTAGAGAATGCTGGCAGTACAGTCATGATGATGTTCGTGTGATAATTTAAGATCTCTGCCATCCAGTATTTATTTTGTTTTGACACCCTACAGGAAATTTCCACGTGTGTGATGTTGCTTTCTTTGTATACTGTTGATGCAGTCCTTTGGCTTTTTATAACCAGGTATTACTTTTCAATCTTAAATTATAAACTAGCGAGAATTTATGTTGTCCCCAAAACAGTAGAGGAGTATGATGCTCAACAGTGAATCCATTTGGTTTCAAGAACATTTTTGCCTAAAGGATGCATGAGAAGTTACTTGTTTTGAGTTTTTAAAATCTGCAGGCCTTAACCGAGATTGCAAACAGGAAATACGAAGTAACGGATTAACTATCTAGTTATATTAATTAAATAATGCACATAAAATATGAAGAGTTATTTAAAAAAACCCTAGGAATTACTATTACTTTATTCCCCAAAGTGAGAGAGATGTGTGTATGTGTGTGTGTATGGGGACTACTCTGTATCTTAATGCTAGGATTAATGCTAAAATGGACGTTATGAATTAATCATGGGATTTAATTTACCAGAATTATTTTTTTGGCATTGAGCCCCTGTAATTAGCATCTTAAATACGAGTGTTTTTGGTGATCTTTATGACAGTCAAAGCAAAACCTTCTGCCATTAATTCCTTGAGAATTGTTTAATAGGCAAGAACTAATTTTGCAGCTAGATCTGAAAATGAAATGGGTTTGTTTAACATGATGGGTGATAATGGCCTCCTTGCCTGTAAGTTGGTCTCGTTTCTCTCTGAAAGCTTTGGGGAAGAACTTGGACAGAAAGAGGAAAGGGTTTGATTTTTATTTTCTTCTGCGTGATTTGTGTTCCAAGTGGGATGTTTTGTTCAAACACAATCCTATTGGTTTAATCACCATGTGGCTTCAGTGCTTAGGTGTCAAAAGTCAGGTGTGTTCCAGACTACAGGCATGAGCTCAGATATCAGCTGGTCTCCTGAAGGCAGGTTTGAAGCAGGGAATGAGGCTACCAATGAACAGAGCACTTTGTTGGCTTATTAATCAAGTTGATCTCTTCAATGTCTTTCATTCAAATTAAAAACAAATTACACATTAATCTATCTTTTTAGAATAGCTTTTCCTCACTGAATATTTAGCCAAAGATGGAAATAATTCAGTTATCCCCTGTATGTCCCTACTGCCCACATCAGATGCACTCAGCAGTTTCTTTTTGTCCTTTGGAGTTTACCAGCTGTGTGCTGTTGGCTACTAAGAGCTGGAAACTGTTATTCTGGTGGCAACTAACAGCAACTAGATAATATATTTCCCCTTCCTCTAACAGTTAATAGAAAATGAGAGGCTGTGACAGGGTTATCCAAGTGAGAAGTCCTGGTTTTCCATTCATTTCCCCCTGGGTAAATTGTACTCTGTATTATACAGGTGCACCTGAGTGTCCAGCAGTTGTAGGTCACAATCTTGCCACTCTGAATTTGCCTAAAAGGAAGAACAGCTGGCTGGCACACTTGGCGTGGTGGAAAGAATTACCCACTGCTCAGAGAGGATGTTAGCACAGCATCTCAAGAACAGGAGTTCGTAATTCTGACCAGAATATGCTGCTTCCTCCAGTTTTTCCCCACTGAGAGCCTAAGCTGTGTGTCCCTCACAGACTGGGAGATCCTTCCCTACCTGAGTGACTGCCCTGGTTGTGAGTGAGGGTGTTTGTGCACGTTGGAGCCCGGCTGTGAGCAGAGGCCTCCAGTGCTCAGCCATCCTTTGCTTTGCTCTGCTGCTGCTTCCCTGAGCTAAACCGTGTTTATTTTCAGCTCTTTGGAGGGTACCAGCAGCGCACAATGAGATGCTCCTTCTCTCTCTCCCAGACTTGCCTCCCTCTTAAGCTAATTTTCCTTTTATTGGAGTAATTAGGGAAGGGCTTTGATCACAAATTCAGCCTTGCTCCGAGTTCAGAAACAAAGTAAGTCGTGCTTGGATCGTGGGGATTCGTGTGCATCCCTCAGATAGAAATGGTAAACAGTGCTTCTCTACCACATCTCTCACAGGCATGTGAGAACTGACTTGCAAGCCCTTACTCTGAGACTGCAGTAATTTCATTAGCCAGAAGTGTAATTACATTATGAGAAGAAACAGCGATCTCTGATTTCATGACCTCCTCTGTTTTCTCCCCAGTGTGCCATAATCTAGATAAGTCTAGGTTTAGGTTTGGGTTATTTATATATTTAAAAATGAGGTGATCTCTTGCAGCCACGAATTGGGTATGTTGAAGAAAATTAATCAAGATAACTCACGAGTTTGATGTTTGTGCTGCTTTCAAATGGAATCTTTTTTTTTTTTTTTCCATTTTACTACACCTTTAGCTATGATTTCTGTCACAGTTACTGGAAGGAGAATTAACAAGAACAATAGATAAGAATTATACTTCCCATTGTTATGAGAGAGAATTGATTAGCTGTAGTTAATTGGTGTGGTTTTTTGAGTTGTAACTACACTACCCTGTGGTGCTACACACCAGACTATCACCAATGACTGTCAGGGCTCTGTGGGATATTGATGGAGTGTATTGCAGACACTCTCCTTTCCTTCAACAGCTTTTAAATTTTCTATTCCCTTTCAATAGAATGACATGTTACAATGAAATACATAAGTATTTACTGTCCTACGAAATCCTTGCCTATTGTAAATGAAGGATATTATAAATATAATTTTCCCTAGGTTCTATTGGAAGTGTATAATGTTAGCATTTGCATAAGCATCCAAGAGATGTCCAACTGTGTGAGTCAGTTTGGACATCAATCTGGTATAATTACTATTGCCTAAACAGAAGATTTTTTTCATACCGAATTTGGCTTAGGTTTTGAAAAGAGCAGGTCATCTATAATTGATACTAGAGGCTGTGGGAATTATGCTTAATTGTGAAATGTTCAGTAACTGCTCTTGAAAGCTGCAAAGTACGTTTTGGATTGCTGTGGGCCAAAATCTAACACCATTATCATGCAGAATGACTCTCCTGCCCCGGTGCTGCTGCCTAAAACTGAGGTTCTATCCAAGATACATCAATTATTTTTGTAAATGTGTTTGCCAATATATATATCGGTGCAAGAGGATCTTAAGTTGCTTAATTTAAAAATATGTAGGTAACTATAAGATTTAAAATATTTGAGTTTATATTCATCTTAATGATCTCATGGAAAAAAATCCTGTTTACATTCTAGAGAATTAGAAATCAGAGGCAAGAGTGTGCCGAGGTTTCCAGTCGCTGTTAATTATAGATGAAAAGTACTGAGCAAACACCAAAGCCCCCCCAAAAAAAAGTTTTAATGTCTTTGTCCCTAACCTGAAGCTGAACCTCCTGTGGTTGCAATTGCCTGACTCTTATAGACCAACTTGGTTGGGGCAGTGCTTTGTTTGGGCATCTCCCTTGAAAACAGAGCATCTGTTCCTTGTTGCTAAAGTGATTTTATCCAGAATAGAGGTGCTAGGTATTCAGTGAAGTCTGAGGTTTTATAACCAGGATTTTGACTTTCTACATTGGTTATATCTCAGCTGTTTTTGAGAGCAGGGTTACCTGCTCTACGTTCCAGCCAAGGGCTTATTTTGGTTTATTGAATGTACCCTGTGATCTTTTTAACCTGAATTTTCAATGTGAGTAGGTACTCTTGATTTCAAAAACCAGAGTTCATTATGTTATTGAGACCTTTTTAACTTCTGTTTACTTCTGCTCATTATAGACTACTACATTTGAGATAAGAACTGGCTTGAAAAAGTGAGTTCTGAGTCTGACAGGTAGAAACAGTCTGTTCAGGACATGCTTTATGTTTGTTTGGTGAAGAATGGGACCATTCTTGATAGACTGTTTTTTAATTGATTGAAAATACAGATATTTTGTGTCTATTTATATTTCAAATCTTTATAAATAAAGCACAAGTTCTTACATGTCTGCCTGTAGCTCTTAGAATTCAGTAACCTGTTTAAAACAATTTTTGTTTCCTCTCCAAAGCAGTGCATTGACATGCAAGTGTGAACTGAAGTGTGTGCACCAATGCTGTGTCTGCACCATTGTAATGAAGATGAAATGACTGTAATGATGACCTTTCTGTGCCTTTTTCTATACCATGCCCTTCTCTTTAACTGAACACCTTTCAAATGAACATGTTCTGAACTCTTGAACTGTTCATTCTGTTCACTGAGCTTATTGCTCAATCTGCAGTTTATCATTATGTGTCTCCAAAGACTTTGTGTTTCCTTATATTTGACATCTAGATGGAATTTTTCATAACCCTTTACTAGTCATAAATTGGATTGTTAGGGGATTAAGTTAATCTTGTTTCTTTATGGTAGCCTCAGATTTTTGAAGCCCTAATTTAGAGAGGTTTCTTTATTTGTTACTCTTCAATCTGCAAGAATGGAAAAACCTTTATGCCATAGGCTTCTGTATTGCTGGAATTATTTATTTCTGCTCATTTTGAGGCGAATCGTACCTAAGAGGTACACTTGAAGAGTTGTTTTGTCATGTTTTTCTCATATTACTGTTTTTTCCCTTCTATCTAAATAGCAGCTTCTGAAAATGACCCAAAGCAGTGCATCATCAGATAAGCAGCATGTCAGTGCACAGACTGCAGAAGAATGTGTATTTTTCTTGTTCCACTGGGAAGGGAAATAGGAAAAAATGACTTACCACTTGCAGAAAATTATGGTGTGTTAGTCATACCTTAGCTTTTGCTTTCTTTATTAGAAGGTACTCCTAGCAATTTATGTACTTTTTATTAACGAGTTAACAGCTCATATTAAAAATGAAATTAGGGCGACAAAACCCCACATGTTTTTAAGAGTGTTTTGGAACTTTTTGTTGTCTGGTAGTAATGTAGCAGGTAATATTTTTTTATTTAGTTACTTTGAAGAAGTTTTTTTTAAGACATTTTTAAAATGTTCTGTAACATAAACTCTGTGATAAATTCAAACAACAAAAAGTAATTTCTGATTTCTTGAGGACTATTAGTATTAGAGAATACTGCTCTGTATTAAGATAGTGGTGTCAAAATCCTCAAAATAGTAAGATGATGCATATCACTAAGATCAGTCATTAAAGCCAGTTTATAATATGCAGAAAGCATAATACTTGAGGCATAGGTTAAAGCTAAAACTTTAATGTTATATATAATACTTGTATTTAAGCAACACACATTTATTTCTTTAACAAATAAACCTTTTTAGCCTTCTTTATCCAAAAGGCTGAGAATTGTCAGGCTGGTTGTAGAAGATGAAAAATCTTGAGTTGTTCCTTGACCTCTTTTATGATCCCTCCATTCCTAAACTCCATCAATGACTTGAACTCTGACCCTGAGAATGGTGAGGTGTAATTCTTCATCTCAATGTCATAAACCCCCACATTCTGCTCTGGACATATCAAACTTTTATTTTTTCCTTCAAATGTAGTTTGTGTCAGCTAGTATCATCCATAAAGGGTGAGGCTCTCAGAAGCTCTTAGATTTTTCTTGTTCTACCTCTAGTGAAACCTTTGGAAACACTTTAGTGCTATTTGACCAATTTTTGCTTATTTTCTTCTGGTTTATTCTTTTTATTTCTCGAGTGATTGTTTCAATGCCACCCAAACCACCCCGAAAACTTTTAAATAGAATTTTCAAAACTTCACATATAAAGATTATAATTTTCATAATCTATTTATTCAGATGTACCTATGCAGAATTATTGGAGACAATGGCAAGGCATAGGATTGCTTTAGGAAATCAGTGCTGGCAGCTGTGAAAGGAGGGACATGAGGCAGAGAACAAATGAGTCTGACCAGGTGAGGATAAGAAAGTGTCCCATGTTTATTAGAAGGCATTTCAGCCTTTGTTCCAGGCCAACAGAGGAAAGGTGTGAGCTGAAGACTATGGCACTTTGTCTCCCTGCCTATTTGATGCTCTGTTAAGGTAGAGAAAGATATTACTTGCTGATATGTTAGATACTTCATTTTTAAATGATCATAAATTTTTGCTGACACTTAATAAGAATAGGTTTACAGTGCAGAGGAAAAGTGAATATACCAAATCAGGAGAACATTTAGGGAACAGGAGACATTATTTTACAAAGAAAGTCTGAAAAGAGTAGGATTGCTTATCTGGGAAGCAGCTGATAGGTCGGGGCATTAGGCTGGTTTTTCTACACAGTGTTGGCAAGACTGTAATTTGAAATGTTTCACCTGTATTTCTATCCCTAACAGAAACTGAGAAATGCAGATTGAAAACTGTTAAAAGGGGGAAAAGAAAGCTCAAAAAGATCTATCTGCTTGTGGTACACATGGCCATATGTAAGGCCAAACATTTAGTAAATGGATAAATAAATATAATGATAACAAAAATAATGCAAAATACCTATAAATAGGTATTTCGAAAATAGTCCTTTAACTGAGTACTGCTTCCAGAACTAGCTATTTTCAGAGAAAATGTGTATTTCACAGTGGAGCACTGACTGGTTAAATCCTTATGAGTCCTGTCCATCTCTGGTTTTGCCTGTTTACACCGGGGGCAAATGATATGTTTATTTTGGAAATGTAAACTTGTTAATTGTCTTACTGCACTTTTCCATCAGCCCAGCTGATGATAGCGTTTTATGACTGCATTTCTCGAAATTTAGGTTTAGAAGGCACTTGTGTTTCAGTTCTAAATCCTGTAGAGACTTCTCATATTACTAATATGAAACTAACTGGCATTCACTGTTTCCAAAGCAGTTTACCGCTGTGACATTAATTTACAGTACTGAGCACTGTGGAAACTTTCATCAAACTAAGAAGTTAGTTTTGATTTGTTACAGCACACAGTGGGTGTTCATGGCATATGTTTTTATTTAATCCTTCAAAGAGTTTTCAGGAAATAGCAGCTAGCATGTGATGAAACAATATCAAGAGATATTACCAGCATTTTAACATTATACGGATCATTATGCTTCGTGCATTTTGGAATTACGCTACATCGTATTTGTGGTTTCACTTTGTTCTTCCAAGCCACATTCTCCTTGGTCTTATGAAACAACACATGGCTGGAACGAAGCACAGTGGAGCTCATAAGAGTCCTGTCTTAACTTGCAAATGATTAAGCAACTCCCTCAAAAGATATTTTGGGTTTAGAGCAAAGGCGGAGTTCGAAGAAGTTGGAAAGAATGTGAAGGAAATGGCTCTCCTTTAGTCAGGAATGCATCAGTTCTGTCTTGTAGCAAAGAGTTGCTCCTGGATATTTTGTGATTTCATTTGTGGCTCCTCATTAAAGTGTGGTATCTCTTGTTAATGTCTTGTTAAAAAGGAAGAAAATATAGTACGTAAAGACTGGTAATTACTGATGTGACAATTACATGGACCCTCTCTTCAGATTCCTTTGTAGAACGTTCAGCATTAGAATAAGGAAAAGGGTTTTTTTCCTGTATTCTACCCCTAAACCCCTTGATAGTGCCACTCCATAGCTTGCTCTCAAAACTCTTCTGACTGAGAGAATTACCGGTGCCCACTGTGGGATCTGTGATGATGATTTATTCCATGTATTTTTAGAAATTTAACTGTGGTGCCTCGGTAAAGGTCTTTCTCTATGGTTATTTAGTCATAAAGACAATTGAGCACAGCTGAGATTCATATGCTTTAGTTTAGTAAAGTGGACTGAATAAGGACCGCTTCCTAGACAATATAGTACCTGAGATTTGGGTTAAGGGATGTGATTTCTTTACTCTCTCCCTGACCACTTGTCGTTCCTTCATTTTCTTCATTACTGGGAGTGGCTGGTGGCATACTTGGTTTCTTGGTTTCAGTGACCAAAAAAAAAAAAAGGGAGATCATTACATACATGGAGTTCTTTCCACCAAAACAAGAATTTCAAGTATCTAGTGCAGCTTCTGTGGTTTTGTGTTTTGTTTTTCTAATGAAATATCTCATGTGTTCCCCACATGATTTGGGTAAGTGGGTAGGCTCATCTACGTACCCAGTAGAAATAGTCACACACTTTATCAACAGCTCAGTGAACAAAGGCAGACTTTCCTTGAAGCAGTATACGGGCAATTAGTAACCTGGAAAATGCACCTCAGGATGACTGTACTAAGAGTCTGTCTGTAGTTGTTGCAGGTATAGGAAGCTCTTAGAGCTCAGGTGGCACTAGACTGAAAATTACTTCAAGGTAATCTGTAAAATAAATTCTGTTTTAGTGTTTCATGCCTTACATACACTGAGATGCTTAAAGTGTGCTTTGGATCATATAATCTCTATTACTTTTACCCAGTGTATGACATTGATTTGCTAACAAGGTGGGTAACAGGGTAAATTCATGGCCTGTTTCATTTCAAGATTTATTTAGATTTTAGAAAGAAAACCAATTTTTTTTAAAGTGGTGAACTGGTGTTTGAAACTTCCTTGTACTTCAAAAAACAAACAAACAAAACAGGAAAAAGGTCTGAGAAAAAGATATAGAGAGGGGAAAAAGGTGTACAGTGTGAATAGGAGTAGATGTCTGAAATTCTATGATCTGAGTTAAGCAGCAGGTCAGATTAGATGGTCACAGAGAGTCTCTTTTGGCCTTAACAACAATAAATTCAGCAGCACTGCAGGCTTCCCAGCACTGCAATTTCACTGTGAGGCAAAGAGGTGAAAGGGTAAAGCTTCCATGCCCATTCCCTGCCTCCCCAACAGCCTGAGCTGCCTGGCTTCTGGGAGGTGAAAAGCTGCCTGGTGGGAGCTGAACTGAGACTGTAACTCAAGGCACAGCAGCAAAATTCCATCTGCTGGGTGGTGATCACTTCTGGTCACTGGCCACTCGTGGTGTATTCAAACTAACAACAAGGAGGGGAGTTCTGTGTCCCAGGGCTGGTTCCATGAGCTGTTTCCTTCACGATGATGATGATGGTGAATAATGTATTTAGGCAGACTTTTCAGCATTTTACTTCTCCTTACAGTGGTCTGTTGTGTTTCCAGTTACTGAAAAACTCGTCCTGCTACAGGTGGGTTCTTACCACCTCTGTTGTTTCTTTCTGTTTTCCTGGGTGTGCCAAAAATCAGGCATCAACTTAGTCCTGTGCCATTACACCTTTCAAGGAAAAGATCTTTGGTTTCACTCCTGCATATACTGCCAGTCATTGCCACATTTTCTGGTTTGCTGATATTTAGCCTGTGCTTGAAACAGTTTGTGCAGAAGGACTCTTTCAGAGGGAAGAGTTTTGCTCTTTTAAACATCTCACTCCCATATGTGGAATTGTATATAGCAGCAAGTTCGTATCTTGACAGTCTGAAATATTAACTGACTGTTAGGAAATATTAACTGGCTTTAGGAATGATGTTCTTAATGCCATCCAGAGATGCTGCTCCAAAAGAGAAATCCCTCACTCGAATTTTAACAGTTTTCTGCCACTTGGTGCCATAGAAGTTGGGAAAAATAAGCAGAGGTTAGAACTTGAGACCCCATTAATAGTTTCTGATGTGTTTAAGCAGTGATGAGGCTGTTGGCTTGACCTTAGTACTGAGAATAGCAAATAAAAGTAAAGATTAAAGACATTGTTCAGGAGAAAGCAGGTGTTTTGACTGGTTGGTTCTAGGTTTATAGTTCTTTCTCCAAGTCAAAACCAAAACCTGTTTGATTTGTCTTTCATGGGACAGGTGAGGTTAGTCTGACGGTCTGTCAGCTTGGTCTATTACATTTTTTTTTTTCAACCAAATTATTTTGTGTAACAACTATAATGTTAATTGAACTGTATGTTATGGTTGAGTTAAGATTTGTCAGTTTGAAAATAAACGTCTTGGTTTCATTTCGACATTTGCCTCTCAGCGTCAGTCCGTTAACCTGTCACACACTATAATTTCATTAAAACCATCATTTAATTGTGGGTTAATGTACAGCTGTCTTTTACAGAAGAGCTTTACACACTGCCTGAATAATTTCAATACAAATTTTCAACTGATGTGATTGAAATAACAGGAAACACTAAATGCCCTCCAACCCCCTGTTTTATGAATTCAACACTGAGAAATAAGACACAAGAGCCACATTACTGTGTCCCTATAATAAAGAGACGGTTTTCCAAATTATAATAAAAGGAGAGAATAATGATTTAGGTGTATATGTGTTATATCTTTGTCTATGTGTCTCATACCTGCAGTATTGAGATGTGATTCTTATGGAATTTGGAAAAGTTTCTGCTATTAAAAGGACAATGCAGACAGTGTAAACTCTATAAAACTAAAGAAAGAATTAAAATCTACATGCTAATAGCTTTAGTGCCAGTCACAAATGACTTGTACTTCACATATGATATACATAGAACTTATTTCAAAATAAATTCTGGGTAACATTCGACCTGATTGAAACTTTGGAAGCTGAGTTAATGTATTTGTTCAACTGACACTCAAAAGCTTTTAAACAGAATATCACTTTTTTATATTATTCATGATAATGTAATTCCTGCCTTTAATCTCTTCAGGGTTTCACATTAAGCCATGATATGCAGTTCAGGGAAATTTGGATCATCCATTAATTGTAGTTTCTGTACTTTTGTGTGCCTACTTTTGTCCATGTCTTAAATCAGTCACTTGGCAGCAGCAGAGATCTGGGGATAGTCCAAGATGTTTGACTGAAGAAGACTTATTTATTAAACTTGTTTCTTACTACAGTGTGTATGGACTTGTGTAATGTATTGCATGTTGAAAAGAAAGTGATAGAAATATTAGCATAAGCATTAAATATGATCCTCTTAGTGTTTCCACTGGAAACATGGGGATGGATAAGTATATTAAATGATGACATATGTTTAGTAGAATAATTAGCCACAAACACCTGGGCTAATAAAAAAAAAAAATGAGACAAAATGATGTAGTCAAGTATTCCCTTGTAATTAAAAATTTTCTACCAGTCTGCATACACCAAGGGACTGAATTAAGGTTACATAAACAATCTAATTTTGGTATTTTCTAAAATTTAAGGGTTTTGTTTTATTCTTTTATTATTTTAATATTCAATGGATGGTAGGAAGATGGGGGGGGGGAAGGATTGAAAACCTTACAGAGTTATTAGTTGGTGTTGGATTCATTCCTTTAAGTACTGACACTGTCCTTTGGACTGAACTAATCACTTCTAACTGTAAAAAAGGATTGGTTTTTTTTTCTCAACAAGTCACCAAAGAGTGATTAGTGACATATCGAAACTAATCTTTCAAATATTTGTGAGATAGCAGCAGTGTGGAAACTGAATTGTGTATTCTAGTCAATCTTTTAAACAGTAACATTCCCTATCCCATTTTACTCCTTCCCAAAAAGTCTGATTTCTTCTTTTCCTAGACTGTCTGACCTTTCCTTCTTTTATCCTGTCTTCTCTCAGGTCCTTCTTTCTGTCTTTCTCATCCCAAGTTACCTCTTCTGTCTTCTGGTCTTCTGTCTTCTACACACTTTGTTCCACTCTTCTTTCTCTTAACACTTTTTATTCTGATTTTCTTTTACTCTATTTTTTTTTTATTTTATTTTTGGCTTAACCTGAGCTCTAATTTCCTGCATTTAATATTAGAGTAGTGGGAGCAAGCTCCTGGCTTTCCCACACTGGCTGTGCAGTCACTTCAGCAAACTGCATCTTGGAAGTGGCTGCATTTTCTGGTCCTGCAACATTGGGATGGAATTGGTGACTTATGAGGTCCTTTTCAGCCTTAGGGCTTGGAGATTTCTCAGCAAACGCTTGAAAGAATTTTTGAGACTTCTGCAAATAAAGTATTTTTCCCTTGTTGGCTTTTTGGAAATTGTGAAAGCACATTTGCTGAACTTTCCCACGTAAGCTGTGCCCCACATGGACATCTGTAACAGGAAACCTCAGTGAGAACAATTAGAGCTTGCAGAAGTTATGAGCAACTGAACCAAAGCCTTGAATTGGGAAGTACCAGACACCCTGAACTAGAGACTCTGTCACCATCACCACCATAACTAATGACTTTTAATTTTAAGAGATGGATAAAAATTATACTGTTGGGTCTTGGGTCCTGGAGATCCATTTATGTCTGTTCTGGGTGACCAACTGTGAAAACACTTGTGCACATACCATGTTATTTTTCTGAGAGAATAGTTGGAGCTAAAGATGTATTTTTAAAAGCTGAAGAGAAATAATCAGTTTTCATTTCTGTGTTCAGGCTTGTAACTAAAACAATATGTGGTGTTTTAGCAGTCAAGTTTCTAATTGAATGAATTTTCTCATACAGCTCAGTATATGCTGTTGAGAACAAAAAATTATTTGAAGTATAAGCTTCTAATCCATGATCTTTATGCACTGAAACATACCTGATGGCTGAATTGTTCCCTTCTCTCTGATATCAACAGAAAAGTGTGCTTTTACCCATGATTTTAGAGAGAGCAGATGAGGCTGTGGAGGCACAATGGGAATGATTATGAAAGAGACTAAGAACCCTATTTATTGAGGTAACAAAGCTATATGTAAATTTTGCTTTTCATTAAAGCAGAATTAGTTTAACCCCAGTTGTACAAAGGTTACTGTTTTCTACTATTTAGACAAACAACTTCCTACTGTAAATTGTGTTGTGATTTATATGAATATACCCACTGCCATAAAGGTTCCCTTTCAGAAAACATATCTTCCACTCACTCGTAATAGATAAGAACTTTCAAAGTAGTTGTAAATACTTTTCTATAATTAGCCTTGGATTTTGATAAGGTTTATTATTACAGAAATTCACAGCAAATATTCACTAGTAGTCAAACAAGGAGACTAACTCATCTGCTTGGTTTTTATACCTCTAATAAGTAACCACAAAAGCAACTGGTAGGCCTTGTATTCCACAGGTTCTATTCCACACAACACAATGACACAGTGCACCTGCTGGTGGTGGGTAATAAGTGTAATTTATAATGACAGCACATACAATTAGAAGCACTTGTGTTTGCATTTACATACTGAACACACACAGTCACATTTTGCTGTTTGCCCAAGCCCAGTAACACTGAGCACTGGGTGTTTCAGAGCACAGGTTTCAGGTCAGAAGCAAGTTCATCCCAAATATGCACATGAAGTCTCTCCATTTATTTTGCATTAGTGACTACTGCTCTTAAACAAGTGAATTGGACAATTGTGTGTGAAGAAATTGCTTTTATTTGGACATGAGGCCGTGTATATGTATCTTTTACTTGCGCTCAGGTTTCCATTGGATGAATTTAAACTGTAAAAAATCTGATGGCATTAGCAAAGAAAACAGAACTGAATCTTCTCAGTAGTGTCTAATGGTAGGACAAGTGGAAATGGATGCAAAATGAAACTCGAAATTTCACTCCAACATTAAAACCAGCTTTTTACTCTGAGGGTGGTAAAGCATTGGAACAGGTTGTCTGGACAGGTTGTGGTTCTCTACCCTCTGAGTTATTCAGAACCAAACTGGACATAGTCCTGAGAAACCTGGTCCAGTGACCCTGCTGTGAGCACTGTGGACTAGATGATCTCCAGAAGTCTCTTCCAACCTCAGCTGTGCTGTGACTCTGAAATTCAGATAGTTGTCTGTGTGTGTGTGTGTGTATACATATATATATATATTTATATATATATATGAAAACACTGAAAACTGTTTTACATACAGTACCATGGTGCTGCCTATTGCGACACCAATAATAGGTTGACTTCAATTGTTTCTTGAGATTGTTTTCCTAAGGATGCTGCACCTACACCAAATCAATGAAATTATGAAATATTCTTGCTTCTCAGTTAGCCTCTTACCATAGTTATTGCTTATTTGCAGGCAGTTTAGTACAGTCATCATCAAACCTGCCCAAGTCGTGCAATCTTTCTAAAAGCATTCATGTTTTTACTGGGGGCAACTGTCAGTGAATCAGCAATGAGACACATCCCCTGGGAGGGCAGGGTAAGTGCCTGTAAGAAACTCAGCTTCACTAAAGAGAAGGACAGATTTCAACAAGCAAAGATGTGTTTTTATTATTAAATATGTATTGTACTCACCTGAACCTTAAAAGACCATTTCTCATGTTTCAATTTGGTCATGATTAATTGAGGTATCTACTGTGAAGACTGTTGCTATTGGATTTAAAATACCCATCTATTTTAGATAATCTAGGGTTAGCTAAAGGCTAAATTTACAGATATTCTCTGTGACCTTGGTCAAGTCAGTTTTCCCATGATAAAATTATGGTGGTATTTACTTAAGTTCTCTGAGTGTTGTTAAGAACAGTTCAAAGCTGCTTAATGAACCTCAGGTCCTACATTTATCTTGAGCATTACAGAAGGTTCATAAACAGGCCAACAAGTTCCAGCTTGTATCTGAGAGAATTTAGGATGTGGAAAACTAGATAAATGTGATCTATTTCTTCCCTGGGATGCTTCTTTTTTTTCTTTGAGATCTTGTGGGACTTTCCTAGTTGGTTGTTTTTGAAAGGTTGAACTTAAAGTACTTTGTCAGGACTTGCCATCTAACTAAACTTCCACACTCCGTGCTTGTGTTTTTCACTTTTAGAGAGGAATGCTCATCTTTGTTATATTTCTTAAATCTGGAAAAGTGAGTTTGTTGGAGCTTCCTGTTTTCTACTTACATGTATTGCAAGAACATGTTGATTTGTCCTTTGTTTTCTTGACGCAATCATTATGAAATGCTGAATTTTAGGAAGTGGTTTTCAATGGCATCACCAAATGTCACTGTGCTGTAGGAAAGATGATGTATGTGAACATTTGCTGCTGCATGTGATTTCTTAAACTGGCATTGAGCCAGTTGTTTTACTAAGTTGTAAATATTATTTTCAAAAAACAGCAAGATTTCTTTGTGGCATTTCAGAGTAATGGTGCAACTTAACATATTTGTGTTTATAATTTGACAAGCCTGAAAACATTAAACATTAGAGTTATTAAATAAGAGGGGAGACATTTGGAGATGTTTTCATAATATTTTCTGACAGCATTATAATGAAGCCAAATCTAGAAGTATCTCAGTATCATAGATTTTTACTGCAATGAAGAGTCAAGAGAAAGAAATATGACATTGTTATTATTGACTACAATGCATAATAAAGAAATAAATTATGCTAAACATTTTTTCTTTCTAAATGAAGCATATGTTATGATGACACGTTACTGAAACATGAAAAAAGGTGCTGATGGAAATAATGCCAATAATTCTATTCTTCACTCCATTGTATGAGGGACCGTTTAATTTTATTTAACTTTTCATGTTATTTACAACAGGATATTTGTTACCTTGAAGCAGTTTGTTTATGAAGTACAGAGAACTGTGATGGTAAAAAAAGAAAAAAAGGCAAAAAATTGTTCAGTAACACAACTCCATGAGCCAGAGGTCCAGCCAAACCATGGCTATTAATCATCACCGTCCATTATTTACAGAGGATTCATTCATTGTTCCATAAAGGTATCTAGAGGGTCAATTAGAGACAACATACAGGATTTTTCAAAGACACAAGAGGGTCAATTAGGCCCTTCTTGTAATTTTCTGCTTTAACAGCAAATGCCAGCCTATCCTGCAACAGATACAGTGGAGGTTAGAATTAAATAGTGAGGATTTTTTTTAAAGCTGTTACTTTGCAACTGGTATGAATTTGAGTCTTGTCAGTGCTTGATCAAAACAAAAGAAAAAAATTATCTCTACAGTTGATGAGAAGCACAGATTTGGTTTTGAGTCACAGTACTGCAAGTGCCCAGGAAATCTGTGAGATAAAATGATCTGTACTTATCATAGAAGTGAATCATTTCTCTGAAAGAACAACCGGACAAAAATAATATTGCTAAATACTACTGTTTAAAATTTAAAAGCATTTGATGCCGAATGCTGTTTGTAATTATTTTGGCATCAACTGCTCTCTTAAAGCTCAAAATAAATAATAGATATGAGATCTTAATATAAACAACTGCAGTGGCATTCATTTCAGCAGAATAGAAAGGAAATAACACTAATATGTATATACATATGTTTAAATACACAGGCATATATATGTACACACACCTCAAAATTCCAAATTAGCAGGAATTTTGGTAAAATCACTTCACTAGCTCATTCTTTAGCTGAGGACAGAACATGTTCTTCAACAGACTTAAGGCCCCTATGAACATATGAACCATATTGAAGGTATTTGTCTTCAGTTCCTCTTTTCATGAGAAGTGGTTGCTGGTAGTTGGGATGCTCTTCTGTATAGGTCTGAAAATCTTGGGATATTTTTCTCCTCTAAATTTTCATTTGATTACACTGCCCCTGTTTTTAATTCTGCTTAAATCTGTTTTAACTGAAAGCAACTCTATGATTGTGGTGTGTTAGTCTTGTAAAGATTTTTATCTTTACAAATGGGGTTTTTGGAATGTCTGGGTATTTGATGGGCTCCTGTGAGAGTAAATCTCTGAGTGTGCTACATCAGTTTGATCCTCATCGTCCTCTGAAACCCCCTATTCTCTGTAGGGTTTCAGCAGAGAGTTCTAACTAATGACTCAGGGCCAAATTCTGCCCTTAGATGCAGGCGTGTAATTCTCACTGATTCCAGAGGGAGTTCCACGAGCATATCAGAGAGCACAATTTCCTTCTTAGTGTGTGAAATTATAGCACAAATGGACAAAAGAATCTCATGCACATTCATCTTAGTGACCCCAAGCATGCAGGAACGTGATACCAATCCACCTGCTTTTCTCTTTGCTGAGTTTGTGCTGGTTCTTGTAGAACACCCTAATTCTTCAGCTGTCACTCGAGTCTACATTTTTTATATTGTTCTGTCTTTAGAAGTTCGTTATTACGGTGCTTCAGTGAAATTAGTGACATTGAAATGAATGTTTCTTTAAGTAGCATTAGTAACAGACACTTGCAAAGGCTGTTTTTTTTTTCCTTTCCCTGGCAAATGATGGTACAGGAGCAGTCTTGTTCGTGTTCCGTAGGGAATTAGTTTGCAAAGACAGAAGACAAAGATAGATGTGTGAGTGCATGTCTGTGGTTTAATACATACAAGATACACAGGGAGAAGAGAGGTGGGCTTGCATCACACTTTTCCTCTGTGAAAATATGATGTGATGGAGCATTTTGCCTACCTGTGAACAGAACAGGTACCTCCTCCTCGTATCAGTCTGTCTCTCGTTGTGCTCTCAGATTTTACTTCCAGCACTGTCCCTCTCTGATTCTTTATGGTGTGAGAAATCAGTTATTAATTCATTTGTAACAGGTTTAGTTCATGCTTCTTATTTTTTAACTAAGCCCTTCCACATTGAAGGTTGTGATTACTATTCTGTTTTCAGGAGTAGGGCTAAGATTGTTCTGCAGAAGTAAAAGTATTGGAGCTAACTCAGCTTTAATGGGCTTTTACAAATGTTGGCTACTGAAATAAAGTGTGAGATCTTAGATGGGCACCATGTCTGCTTGTCATCCACTGTTTGTGCTTGAGAACATGTAAGGAAAACCTTCCATTTCTTTGCATTTTCATTGTGGAAATTTGTGTCATGTCTGAAAACTGTGGACTGGAGCTTTTGTATTTCTTGCACTGATTGCTTATTAGGCCTTTGCATGTTTGTTTTGGATTTGTGATGTATCTGACTGCTTACCCCTTCTGTCTCAGTCCTTGGCAGATCTTCTAGAGCAGTGTTATAGACTTAACATTCCCCAAGCAGGTGGTTTAGACACTTTGTGTTTGCTTCCTGACAACTCTATCCAGTGGACCTGAGTATTTTTTTGTGCTCTGATTAATGCTGTTCTTCATCAAATTGGTTTACGTGTATCTGAGGAATCCCAGACATCTTTGGTGTTACACTGAATGGACCAACTCTAGTGTATACCATGTTTTTAATTTAGTAATTTAAATTTCCTGGCATGCTGCCATTCATGTTCTGGGTTTCAAGCACCTGACTTAGTCAAATCTTTGAAGTTCTACTTCCATCTTAGCTTTTCAAAAATCATCTCAGTGCTGTAGCAAAAAACCCATCATTTATATCTCCCAAAATGATTTTAGTATCCACTTTAGTTTTGGATTCTGCTCAAGACAGAACAGAGTTTATATTGCAACTCATGCAGCAGTCCTTGTATAATGAATTGTGTTATTTATAAAATTCCTGTTTTCAAATTGTGTGGTAAGTCTCCAGAAAGCTCATCACTTACCCAGAGTTATTTCTGAAGCTATTTGTGGAATCACCATGATTGTCTGGGGAAATCTAATTTATAATTTTGAACATATAATTTATACATCACTCTGCCAAAGCTTTCTTTAAAATCTGTTTTGAGATCTGAATTGGAATGATTGGTGATATTAATTTTGCTTTTTTAACCTGAAACTGTAGTTGAACACATAATCCACAGTGATTTATTTTTACATAATCTTCCATTTTCCTATTTGTGTAATATCTGCAGGCAGATAGTCATTTTCTCAAGCTGGTTCATTAATTATATTTATTGGATGGATGTCCTTTGTTATTGTTTTGTAACTTATGTATTGATCTCTACTATATGAAATTCTCAGTCTTTGCTGTTCACTTACAGTTGGATAGAAAAGTCACATGAATGTCTGAATTCAAGCATGAGGGTTTGCACGTGCCAACTGCCCTCAAGGAGCACTTGGACATCTCTACTTGCACAATTATGAAGTTTTTTAAATGCAACATCACCAGTTGTATGACTGCAACATCCCTGTCCCCACTGTGTTGTTTTTAAGGATTGTATCGGTATTTTTCTTTATTAGTTGCCAAATTAAAAAACAAAGAATCAGTGTGTTGTGATGTTAGAAGTGGGTAGATTGGTGCAGGAAGATGAGTAGCAGCTCATCATAGTCAGTCTAAACTTCAGGCAAGTTGGGAATAGAACCCATGTCATATTTTGTGCCTTTTTGGACTATTTGTAAAACAAGGATCATAATGTTTATTCATATTTCACTCACAAAGGAAAACACCTTGAGTAAAAGGAGAGAATTGTCATTCATTAGAGTAATTTCCAATGAAAATAGGGAAGGTACACAGAAATGGGTCATTTTTGGTTTCTTGATGTGACATCCATGGTTGTTCAGCACTGCTGTTTTCTGATTCAGTATGTCATAACTCAGTTCTGAAGGAAAGGTGATGCAAACTAGGACTGTGTTCTTTAACTACACCAGCAAACAAAACTCTGAATGTGTAATTAAGAAAAAATATTAAAATTTCTCGTGTTGAATTGATTTTTGTCTCTCCCAGGGCTATTCCCATTACGTGTCATATCCGCAGGGAGCTGTTGGGCCTCTGTGCAGGCACATTTTGGCTGCCTGTGTTGTTGTTCCTATTCCCCACAGTGTCCCTTTTCAAGGTATTTTATTTGCCTGCTTTGAGGAAGTAACGCTGCAAAACCGAGCTAGAAACATGCAGATAAAAATAAAGAGGATAAAGATGTACCAGTCAACTGCTGACCCTGCTAGAAAACTGAGTTTTTAACTGCTGCGTTAAACCTTTGTATCTACTAAAGTGCCCTTCACCAACTCTCTGCACGTTGCTAAAATCCTTCACCAACACTTTTTTATGGTCAGGTTCAGTCGCTCTGATGTGAGCTGAGCAGCACCATATGCTTCAGGTAACCTCTCTAAAGCAGTTGCCAGTGGGACTACTTTTGTAACTGCTCACCAATGTGAGCAGAGGTTACACAATCTCACCCATGGTGAATAATAATGTCAAAGAGCCATTAACAGTGTGGAGTGACAAAGTGTGGAGAGATCCATCAGCTCATCCCGTGTTTAATGAAACAGAAATGAACATCGTATTGCCCTTGTTTTCTGTCAGGTTTTCCAGGTCTCCACGAGGCTTATTAATCTTAGGGTGTAATGGAAAATGTGTTGCTATGTTACATACTACAGCAGCCTTTGTGCTTGCAGGATTGAAGGCATTATTAGTCTTTGTCTTATTTACATACTGTACTTGGGTGCGTGCTGCCGTCGCTGCACTTAGAGCGCGGTGGAGAGGAGAGTTATAAAATGTTTGTGCATTTTTGAAGTGTGTACTAATGCACGGGGCCAGATGGCTCTATGGTAAGTCATTTTAAGCTGAAGTAACGATCAGAAACCCTCTTTGGAGAAACGCTGTCAACAAACGCCGCAGACCTTGGAAATTTACTGCTGTGAAAATTTTAGTGCACCCCCAAAAATGAATGTTTCCACCTTTCTGAAGGAGAGCTTTCAGGCTCTCAGAAACAAGAGGTAGGAAACAAATGGGCAAATGGTATTATTGGCAGATACCGATTTCAGTAAGTATATAATAAACTTTCAGTAATATTTTTGATTTTTAAATATAAGGACCAGTTTTAAATAAACTCTGGCAAAAACAATCCCGTGTTTACGTTTGAGGTCTAGTTATTGTCATTCTTTACTAGCTGGGATGAAAAATAGGAAAGCTGTTATTCCTGTTAGGAAAAAATCGTAGCTTCCAGGGACAGAGAAATAAACCAAGATCTTGGAATCACAGAATATCCTGAGCTGGGAGGGAACCACGGGGATCATTGAGTACAGCTCCTGGGCCTCCACAGGACACCCCAGCAATCCCACCATGTGCCTGAGGGTGTTGTCCAAGCTCTCCTTGAGCTCTGTCAACCTTGGTGCTGTGACCACTTCCTGGGGAGCCTGTTCAGTGCCCAACCACCCTCTGGGGGAAGAACCTTTTCCTAGTATCCAACCAAGCTGGACCACACAATGATACTGTCATTTAGGAGATGCCACTACAGTGGGATTCTCGTGCCTCATTTTCAGTCAGTTACCAGGATCTTTGTACAGATTCAGCATCACTAGGGATGAGAAAGCAATGCAAGGTGATGTTTCTGATAGTCAGAAGATGTATCACATCTTTGAATAGGAAGCATCTTTTAACTTTGTTTGAAGAATTGGCAGCTTTTTTTGACTCGTGCAGCTTTTTTTGACTCGTGCAGCTTTTTTTGACTCGTGCAGCTTTGGAAATTTGCAAGATTGAACAGAAATATCATGTGTTTATTAGAAGCAGTAGAAATATTTGCCTTTGGCGTATCCATTATGTAAGCAACGATTTTTCTCTTGTTTTTTTTGCCTTTTATTTTACAAAAGACTGTGTTTGTGTGTCGATACAAGTTTGATAAAGAACGAGCTGTGTGTAGATATCACAGCAGCGCTTCCCAAATGTTTCCAAAGGGATTTAGGTTTGGTTGGAGCTGCTCTAGGCCTCCCAACAGTGCAGTCTGCAACCCCCTCTTCTTCCACCGCAGATACAGAGGAGGGCTTGGGCTAAGGTGAGACTTGCAGAGTCCTGGACTTGCTTTCTCCTGCTGATTTGGGATTGGGATGGGAGAAGAGTGGTTGGTAACAGCAGAGATGCAGTGTCAGTGCTAGCAGTGACAGACTTTTAAGTGCCACAAACTGGGGGCAGAAACAAAGTTTTGGTGTCCTCAGCTGGCTACTGCCATATACAGTTGTGTTGTTTCCCTGTGTCTGGCATTGGCCAGGATGCTGCTCCTCCTGCAGGACAGCTTGTTTTGTTCTGCCTGGAGTTCTGCACCTTTCTTTTAGCAGGCAGTACAATTACGAATAATTTGCATAACTTGTAAACTTTGCCAAATTTTGAAAATTGCCATGTTTGAAAAGGAGTTGCTGCCATTCACCATGCCACGCTGATTAATCACAATTAGGGATAAAATACAGCACTTCTATTAAGCTTCCAGCAAGCAGGAAAATTAGCACTTCCTGAAGTGATGGGAGTAATTCCATTAGTGAGAATTACCATTGAAAATGTGGTATATCTGTGCCATTTTAGAAATAATTCTCACACTTTTGAAAATGTTCTTATAGCTGTATTACAAGAACATTGCTACTACTTTTGCATGCTGACAGCATCCTGTTAGGAGCTAAGTACATTTTTTTTCATATTATTTTCCTGATGTGGTTCCAGGTTAGATAAATGCTGATGTAATAGAATCACAGTTTAAAAGATACACAAACCTATCTGTGTATTTTACTGAAAGTCACTTATAGGGTCAAATCTTAGACTAGAAAATTGTCATTATAGAATTTCTAAGTTTGGGGACCTCTTTGCAGATTCCTCACCCTGTACTTCCTCCGACAGAGGAGTGTTAATGCAAATTTACAGGACAGTGCAGCACTTTTCTTTGCCACTGGTAGCAGGAACTGATGGTGAGTGAATGAATATATTTCTACAACAAATGAGTATATTTAAAGAAAGATAGTACATTATTCTAGGATGGAAGGAACCACCATATTTTCTGTGACCCCAGAACTGTTCACACATCAGATGTAGGTTGTCAGATAAACACTCCCAAGTCGCTCCCGGGACAGGGAATCGCTTTCATTCTCAGTCACACTGACTGCTCTGGTATTCCCTACAAAGCAAATACAAAATGACATCCTAGCTGCTACCTCAGTCCACAATTTCTGTCTTGCAGCCTCTCCCAGAAAAGTCTCTAAATGGCTCTGCCAAAGCAGACTGTGTTTTGCCCTCTTTTACCCTATACTGAGTAACTGCTAATTGAGAAATAAAGTAAGTGGGAATGACCCTTTTGGCTGATGATTGTGGCTTTTACCTGGGAAGTGGGTCACTGGGGTTCAGTACCTGCTTCAGTGAGGCTTTAATTACTTACAGAAAGTGGAATTATATGGAGAAAGAGGAGTGAGCAGCCCTCAGCCACTGCACAGCGATCACCAACGTGTTCCAATCCCCCCAGGCTGAGAAGGGAATTAAACCAGGTTACTCCCCTATCACTAGTAAGAGGCAAATGCCTCTGACAGAACTGTGAATCTAACCTTGTTTTCCACTGGTTTTCTATAAAAGAGCCAAACCCAGAATGTTTTGTTGTGAATTACATAGCATTTTTTTCCCTGAAAAATTAAACGTCATCAGGGAAATTTATTTTGTCTTTTAAAAAAAAAAACAACAAAAAAAGTTTCAGGGTTTTAAAGTAGTTGTTTTATTAGAACCAGCATTTTATTTGGTTTTCTTGTGTCAGCTAAAAGAAGCTCACTATACTTTGAATCTTGCCAAAGAATTTAGGTATAGGTAGTTTTTACTATAAAATCTATATTCTGTGCATCACTAACACATTACATTACTTAAAATGTAAATTTATTTATAAATATGCACACATACATAGTATATGTTTATATTATTTTAGATTTATGTAAAATATATTGAAGTCTTGTTACAATAAATTCTGTAAAATTACTGACAGATTTCTGTTGAACTGTGGCCAGATGTAACAACCTCTGAGGAGTTTCCCTGTTCTTCATCATTATCTCTTTCCTGCTTAAGGTTAAAAAATTTGGTTTTCTCCCTTCTCTTAAAAACCCCCTGAACATTATCATAATTTGTTTGAAATGTGTGTAAGCTATCAATATGTGATATATTTCAGTATTCATAAAAGTAAGATTTCTAGATAAACACAGATAGAAATATTTTTAACCATGTAAAAAGAAATCAATTTTCATAAGGTTACATCTTTTTTACTTCTCTGTATATACAAAAACTATATTAAAAGAGATTAAATTTTACTCTGCAGACTAAAATGCAAACAGAAAATTATTTTTCATTTTTTCAGTGCAAGCAATGGATTATCATTTATTTATGAGACTTTTTTTAATCTAGAATATATGGAAATCTTTTCTTGAAGCACAATGTAATATTGAATTGGGAATGTTGTCTGACAGTTTTCTTCTTACAGTTGCATAGAATGATTCTACTGTATGAATTTTTTAAAGAGGCTTCAATATACTCTGATTTTTAGAGGGAGGAAGTAATCAGAGTAATCTTGAAGAATCTTATAAATGTGCCTCCTCTATCCCTTTGCTCTTCAAACAAACTTCTGCAGAAAAGACCAGGCTACAGCAGCTTTTACCATCAAGGTAAAAGGTATTTTTTCACTGTCCCAGTACATATCTGCGTGCAGGAGTTCACTGCTGTGGCCCAAACATATCGTGACTCACTCATTTCTGATGCTTTTTATTCCCCTAAGGGCATTCCTGTAACATCATCAGTGCAGAGGGGTGGATTTTAATCAGTTTGAATCTGGTGGTAAACGGGTCCGGCGTTTAAAGGGTTTATTACTTCTTGTCTGAGAACAAAAAGTATGGCAGAAGTCAAATTAAAACTCTATTTTGTCACCCAGAAGTTTCTGTCCCTAAGGACAGCACTATCCTTTTTTTGAGGGATTTTGTATGACTTCCTTTGTTGTCAGAGGGAATTATCCACTGAGCTCCTGAGGTAGCTTTGCTCCTCTGCAGGTGTGTAATTGGGAGGACCCTTAACGAGTCTTGGTGTGCTATGAAACGTATCTTGGAAGTTCTAGTTTTTGTCAGAGACCAGAAATCAACCAGTTGCACTTGTTTTCCTAAAAACCCCAGTGTAAAACAGGCCCTGTGAAACGTGGACGGGTAGTCAAAACAAAGGACAGAACAAAAGATGCAGAAATAATGTCTTTATTATGAATATAATGATCTACGACAGTAGGCCTTATAATTCCACGGTTTTGGTATTCGGAAATTATAGTGAAAGAAGAATGTAATGCTAACCTATTCATTTAGGTTGATATGAATTTCACATTAAAATACTTACAATTTTTATACATTAAAAGAGTCCTTAGAGAGAAATGAAGCCAATTAAGGAGAAATAAAGACCTGTGTGTCTTTCTGTATGCATACCTTCATCTAAATGCAGTCGTAAAACAATAGAAATTCAAGGTATTTATGCACCAATTGCTTTTCCCTTTCCCTTCTTTAACAATTACCTATATACTAATGATTATAATTTGAGTTTTATACAGAGAAAATAACATCTGCTTTTCTGCAGAGAAATACTGTGACAGAAAATAGTTTTCTCTGAATTTGTTTAATGCTTAATACCGTGGTGTCCAGGTAGTAAAGTATTTTGTATTAATTTCAAGCAGACATTCTGCTTTCATCTTCAGCTTCTTATTGTATATCTTCAGTATTCCATTGTACTGAACTCAGGAATTGGTTCTGCCAGTCTCTGTTCTTGTTGGTATTTTTATATTGTTATTGTTTGAGAGCAACTAGGAGTTGTATTTGGGACCGAATACTGAGTCAGTGGGTATATACAGCACTTCTTACTGCAAGGAAAAGGAATATGGGAATATTCCTTATATAGGGAATAAAAGCTTTTCCACGTTGAATCTAAACTTTCTAGGGAAGCGAATTTCCGCACGGGTTCTGCGTAAGCCAGTTTCTTCCCTCCACCCATGACCAATGCCATATGCTTCAAAAAAGGAGACTGCAATGTAATCTACATCCCTGACTCTATTTCTTCCCAGAGTGTAACTTGAGCTGTAAAGCAGGAGATAACACTAAGTATGAGAATTGGGTCTGCTGAGCTCGCCCGTGTTCGATAAGCGTAATGGCTTTGCAGGAAGGAGACGCGGTGTCTCTCCAGGTTCCTCCGTGCTGGTGGGATCCTACCCCTGTCTCCTGCAGCCCTGCTGTGGGTCGATGAAGGGACACGGTGCCCTGGCTTTGCCTCGACTCATTGCCCTGGTGGAGCTGACCTGGCAGCCCCCCGGCACCGAGGGGCAGGAGCGCGGAGCGCGCCGGGATTGTGGCGTTGTGCAACTGCAAAGCCTGGAGGTGCCATTCCCTCACCCTTCCCACTGTGCCACGGCACAGTGACTAATGCAAAGATTGACTCGGGGTTGTGTTGTTGTGTGGCTGCAAAGCCTGGAGGTGCCATTCCCTCACCCTTCCCACTGCCATGGCACAGTGACTAATGCAAAGAGAGAGTTGGTAGAGCTCTGTAGGAAACGTGGGGATGGAGGTTTTGCAGTGCCTACTCATACATTATAGCTGGCTGGGTTTTAAATTTTTGTCTGGAGAAACTACCAAAATTGAACCAAGCTGTTTTTTAACAGCTCTGCTTAGACCTCTTCTTCTGCTTAGACTTCGTTCCTGAGTTCAGTACAATGAAATACAATAAGAAGCTGAAAATGAAAGCAGAATGCCTGCTTGAAATTAATACAAAATACTTTACTATCTGGACACCACGGTATTAAGCATTAAACAAATTCAGAGAAAACTATTTTCTGTCACAGTATTTCTCTGCAGAAAAGCAGATGTTATTTTCTCTGTATAAAACTCAAATTATAATCATTAGTGTAGAGGTAATTGTTAAAGAAGGGAAAAGTAATTGGTGCATAAATACCTTGAATTTCTATTGTTTTAGGACTGCATTTAGATGAAGGTATACATACAGAAAGACACACCGGTCTTCATTTCTCCTTAATTGGCTTCATTTCTCTCTAAGGACTCTGTGTTGTTTCACCATTACAGGAGATAACAGAAGTTTGGATTGTGGGTTCAAAAGAACAAGGCTGCAAAAATCAACCAAAGTTTCCAAAAATCAACCCAACTTAAGAAACTGAAACAATTTTAGGCACAGTCTTAACAGCAAAAGTCACAGTGTGTTAAACACGGGTAGTTCTGGAAGTCCTTCTTCTATTCAAGTTGGGCATTTAATAAAAAACACATCGTGGTACATTTGGCATTCTGGTCATAGAAATAAAGAACTGTTTGTAAAAAAAGTTACATATGGTCATCTGAACTAATTGCTAAAACGACACTACATTAATTGGATAATTAAAGATTGGGAACATGTGGCTATTGTATTCCTTGGGCGTGATGCCAACAGTTTCTGTGGCTGGGAAAAGGTCTGTTAACATGCTTGTATCCTTTTTCATAAAAATAAATAAGCAACAAGGGTCTTAAATTTAGATTACAAAAACTTCATATTCTTAAATTGAGTTTTAAAGCACATTTATGATTTCCATTGTGTTTACGTTTTAACGCTTTTGAACGGTGGCAGCTTTGATTTTTTTAGCATCCATCTCACAAATTAATAGCATTGATTTTTGGTTTAGATTTATTGTTAGCGTTTTGGAAAGCATTCTGTAATTGTAGATACTTCGTAACATGAGACCTGGTGCTCCCTGGTTTATTTTGAAGAGGATGAGTGTTGGCACTCAGTTTGAAGAACTTTGTAATGGCAGTAAATTGTCTGTGTGCTTTACCTTTACCTATCAAGATTCTTTGTCAGAAAAATTATGTCTGGTAAGTGGAATTTGTTTCACACAAACTTCACAAATCCCTGTACCAAGTAGTCACTTTTCTTTCTTTCCTTTTTTTTTTTTTTTTTTGTGTGTGTGTGTGTTTTTGTAAAGTTTTGGTTATTACTTTTCTTGTTCTTAATTTGAAAGTAAAATCTGTGGTCTTGCAATGACCTTAAAGTGACTGACCCCTGAATCCAATCACTCCAGACTCCTTTGAAAATTGACAAATATGTCAAGTTTACCTTTGACTATCAAAACATGTAAAAAATATTTCATTTTCTAGAAGCAGTAGTATTTATTGTTTCAGTGTAATTTGGTCTCACTATTTTGTAGATATCCATACTATGAATTTATAGTAGTATAATCTTCTTCTCATCTTCTTGTGAATTATCAGTTTTATAAGAGTGAAAAGATTCAGTTTTACATTCTGGATGAGCAATTTATTGATTGATTTAGTCTGAGCAAAAGTGGCCACAAATAGTCAATACATAGTCAAAAGGGTGTCAGAGGCATATAAAAAGTAGATTCATAATTCTTATTTGTGTGTTTTGTGACTTGCACATGCTTGCTTTCTTTTTGCTTTTATATTACTTCTTTTAAGTCAGTTGTAACAATTGTTTTAATGACAGGAATGCAAAGTCACTGAGGTGAAACAAATATACTTCTTATCCAAATAAATAATCACAATTACACTGCGTACGCTGTGGTTTTAACCAGAAAAAATGTATCATGCTTCCAAATTTTTGCTAAGTTCAGATAAAATTGGTCATTAGAAGGTATGGTTTCCTTATTTTCCCTGGGTAGGGCTTTTTTTTCCTGAAACTTCTGCATCAATTTGCATTGTGCACCTGTGTCTGTGTTTATGCATAAACCAATATGAGGGATAATCTCATGTTTGTGTCAAAACCACTTCCACTCCAACCATATTATTATCTGTTGTATCACCATAGTCATGTCAAAATAACTAATTTGTCCAGGCAAAAGTATAAAAGACATTCCAAATTACCTGAAAATGCAAATTGCAACCTAAGAGGTCAAGGAAAAAGAAAGTATTTCTGTGAATGAAGTTCCATCCAAACTTTGTTGGATGATGCCAACTGAGTACAGTGTGTTTGGAGTGAGAAATTGAGTTGAATCATTTGTCTGAGCAGTTGGTGTTGCATTAGAGATCAGTTCACTGAGATATAGAGTGTACTTTACTCTTTCTTATGAAAACTATAAAGACATTTCACGAAAAAAACCCATGCAAAGTGATTTTCTGGGTGTATCTGAAGAACTGATGACAGGTCTAATGTACTTTACAAAAAAAAAAAAATCAGATTTACTGAGATACTTAAACATTATTAAAGTAAATAAGCCTGTAGAGTTGGCAAACAGTAGCAGTTCATAGCTCTATGAAAGAGCCCAAAATGCTCTTTGCAGGTGGCCTGAACAAAATATGCTGTGGCATTTCTAGTAAGAGAGCAAGGACTGGTTATGCTTTTGAGTAAAGCTGTTACCAGATTTTGAGACTCATTCATCAGCATTTTGAATAACAGTCTGTTCACTGATTACTTTCAGAGGGGGAAGAATAAGGAAGAGAAGTGAGGATTCCCTGTGAAAATCAAGGAAGTCTGTGGAAGCTTAGAAGGCAGAGGGAAATGGGTGCATGTTCTTGTTTTTTGGCCAACCCGTCTCTTCAGTTGCAGCTCTAAAGAGTGGTCTGGAATTTGTCTTGCCCTGGTGAAGCTCCATCCCTGAGCAACACGTACAGCACAGAGGCTGCTTGTGCACAAACAGCACGTGGGTGTGATGCCCATTTTGTGAGTCTAAATGTCTCACATGTATTATTTGTTTGCCACTGCTTGAATGCAGTTCAGCAGCTGACCCAGCAAGGGGAGCTGTAGATTAGTGTGGACAGTTCTGTGGCTTCATACACCAGAAATTCTCAAATAAGAGCATTTTCTTGGGGGTCTTTCTATTTCACTAAATTTCTGAATTTTCACAGTACTTTCAAGGGAGGATTCCATAAAATATTTGACTGCAGGTTGTGTGAGAGAGCTGTTTATTCTCTCTCAGCCCACCTCCCCTCCCCCCCCCCCCCCCAATTAATAGTTTATAAAGCTGTGCTGGTTCTGTCTAATAATAAAAAAGCATCAATATCTCTGTATGTGATATCAGTTCATCTGGTCCTAGATAATCTGGTACAGGAGTCAATGAACTTAATGCAGTATTGGTAATCCAAAGGAGTTTGAGTTAAGTGTTTTTGACATGCAGAATCAAGAGTCAAGGGCAAAGCAGACTTTAAATATTCCTTCAGCACAGTCTGGTATGGATGTAATTGAATACCTCAGGTAAAGCATCTTATCAGAACTAAAGCTGGTTAGTGTCTCATCACCAAACAGGGAGGTGCTGTGTGTCTTCTCCACACAAATGGTCTTTTGACATTGTTGAAAAAGTCCTTTGAGGTCTTAGTTCACGCTGGAAATTCTGCCAGGAATGCATTTACACATTATAGGATAAATTCTACTTCATCCAAGTTGCTCCATTGCATGGTCCTTTTTCTAGCATTTTAGTAGTTAATGCCAAAGCAGCTAAAAGATTATGAGAAGTTGTACAAAAAGGAATCAAGAAAGAAAGAAATATTGCAAGTTTGTGTTGTTAATGTGATATAAATTTTCATAGTAAAATACAGAAATGTTTCCTTTCAGGCAAGAATTATAGATCGTATGTTCCTTTAAGAGGCATATGGAGAGAATTTAGTGAAAAGACATGTATCAGGAGACTAAACTGCCAGAAATTTTCTATCACAATCTATCTCTGGGGTTACAAAGAATCGTGCAGAGGAAGAAACCTGAACATAAACAATGTGTTCAAATGTCTGTGAACAGATGAAGTTTTATGACTCTGATTTTTGCCATAACTTAAAGCTGCATTATGGGTATTTTGATATTTCATATTTTTAGTAAACAAAAGCTTCCATAGCCATGGAGTTCAGGGTAATTTTCATTGCAAGTGAAGGTTCTTCCACCTGTGAACATGGGGAGTATCTTAAGGTAGAGGGCTCAGGCACAGCACTCAAAGCAAAGAGTTCAAAAGAGATACAGAGATCTAAGTCTCTCATTCGTATTTTTTGGAGTTTATTGCTAAGCATATTGACAAATGAAGGCATTGTCATTTGATCCTTTAATTTGCATTTTTCCCTTCCTTGATGATGATCCCTAAGACTTCAGCATGCATTTTGTTAAAGCAGAATGTTTTCCATCTGTAAAATACATCATCATTTTTGGGGGGACACAAAATAATTATAAACTTGAATCAGAGTTGTGCTATTAATTCATGATGAACAGAGCGCGGTTGGATTTGTTTTAACTCCTCATTTGAACATGAAATGGAAGAATTATTAGAGAAGGAAAGGATTTTGGTATCACATTGATCTAAATCTGTGTGGATTGTCAGGGATACTGTTAAAATTTAAAATGTAGTGGCAGACCAAGGACCAGCTTGTTTTCATAGGAATGATAACTATACTCCACATCTTGTTAGTTGTGCTTTAAAATGATGGAGCTACTTCACTGCTGTTGGGTCTGTGTCAATGGAGATGTTGGTTTGTGAGACAAATTTGTCTACAAAAATGTGAGGAAATAAAGTTTTTCTTGGTTTGAGTTTCAGTTTTCATCTCTTTCAATACTTTCCTGTTTTTTATTTGTGCATGCTAAATCTTTAAGTGATACATTTTTCCGGATCATAAAATAAAAGGAGAAAAGTTACTTGTGGCAAGAGCTGTATTTCACAGTAATATAATACATATTATATTAAAAATAATATCCTTAACATCTAGTATTCACAGAAAACATGGTAGATGTGTTTTAGAAAAAATATACTCATGTTACCAGATGCCTGAGGATGGAATAATTCTGTAAAAGCATTTACTGCAGAGCTCAACCCATACTGCATCACTTACAGGAGTTTGCAAAGATGGAAAAAATACAACTCTCAAATGAACAAATATCAAACCAGTAACATTCACCTTTTTTCATTTTCCTTTCCTTTCATAATTGATTTTAAACTTATGTGAATCTTCAAAATAACTGTCTCATTGATTGGAAACAAGCTATAAAATGTCATTACAAGAGTCATTCTCTTTTTCTCTCTGATTACTGTAAACAGATACTGATCAGGCAAAATGCTATTTTTTCTTTTCATATATTGTGTGATTTGTACCTATTATATATGGAAAACAACCTAAGGAAAATGTCACAGATAGAGAAGGGCATATATCATGAGTGATATCTTGTGTATGTATAGTGTAAGATGAAGGATTTTACATTTATGCAAAAGACAGGCACTTTTTGGTCTATGCTGTGTTACAAACTTCTGCCAAAGCCTTTCCTATACAAGTGTAAAATGTTCTAAAATATAGGAACTCATTGCTGTCAGGAGCCACTCATCTTATATTTGTATTTACATGCATTATCTTAAATAAGGTACAATTACTGTCTAGAAATTACTGTTTCCAAAATATACAAACCATTTTTTAATAGGTGGGTGGTGCACACACAGTGCTAATAAAAATACCTCAAGAAGTGTTATAAAGCAGCTTCCATTTTTCACTTCTTTGATAATAAAGGGTCCCTTCATTTTCAGCACTTCAACCTTTGTGCACTTGGAGAGGAGTTCTTTGGTCTACCTCTGAATGATGGATGTTTGGTGTGAGGAGACCTAAAGAAGTTTGTGCTCTGTCTCAGTAGAGGAATGGAACCAGTAAATTTAGAAGATAGGGTAAGAAAACTCGTGCTTGTTGGCAGACTGTTCCTCTGACTAAATCATCACTGTGAGCCGTGTGTAGGTGTATTTGAAAATTCCCAGAGGTAATATTGAAGAATTATTAAAAGGGGTCGTTTTTCAATAAATTACCTGGTGCAGTTGTGCACATTCCTGGCACACTGTGGAGATGCTTGAATTCCTTTGGGTACGTGCGTGTTTGGAAAGTACTCCGAAAGGCGTGGTGTTCTACCTGCAGGGAGCCAAAAGAGAGATGGTTTCCTGGAAGCAGCAACAGTTGTTGTCTTTACTGTGAATTTCTGTTGGTTTTTGTCGTGAGACTTGCCCCTTCGAAGTTTTTAGCAGGTACATTAATTCTAGCACTAAGGACTCTTCTGTGGCAAGGAGCTATGGAGCAGTAAAAGTTGCTGGCTTATACATTTCCTTTCTCTGAATTGTCTGGGTGTGAAGAACAGTGTCCAATCTCTTAACTTATTTGTAAACCTGCTGTTTTTATTCCCTCCACTTTAATTACAATAGTGAGCTGTAGGTCCCCCATCTTGCACTTGGTTCCTCTTGCACCACCGCCAGTGTGGGAACTGCTTTTTAATAAAGATACTCTTTGTGGGATCAACTGGGAAAGCCAAATAAAAAAAATAAATGGAAAGTATAAACTGAAAGCAAATAGTGGAGAATTTTCAGTGTTAGTTATTGATTTCCTTGATTGTGAGCACACAGGAACGCTGACACTCAGTGTACCTAATTGTGATTTTATTGACTATCATTTTCACCTTGTTTATACTGCCAGGGTCTGTTGGTCACTGTGACTGATGGTTTTCACTCATTCCAAGTCTTGCAACTCTGACCAAATCATCCTTTGTTCTTTTCCTTTGTTTTTTTTTTTCCTGATATGACATCTTCCCATTCAAGTTTTCTGTGTACCACGACCACAGATGACTGCTGTGAACATATGTACTGATAATTTTAGTGCTTTCTCAGTTTATAGGTCTTATTTTTGACTTATAGGTAATATATGAGCTATTTTTTATACTTTGCCCAATCCCATTACCTGTGTAATGAGCAGCCACATGTTACAGAACGTGGCACCATTTCTCCAGGTTAGAAATATCTGGATTCTATATAATTTATAAATCTCCTGGGACCAGACCAAAGTACCAAATCTAGAGACAGTGCTTGGCCTGTAGATAGGGCTGGACTTCTGTAGAGCTTTTAAGATGTGGAAAAAAAACAGGGAAAAGGCACAGGGACAAGAAACTTTACCAGTTTTCAGGCACGTAGGTGGGTTCTGCTGCTCACAGATCCTGCTGTGGGGGAATGAGAAACCCTGACATATATCATTCCTCCTTTAATCTAGTTATGTTGTAACAAAAAAAACCCCAACAAAACAAAACAAAAAGCAAGCATCCTGAGTAAAAAATATTCATGTTTCTCCTCAAGCAATTTTCATCTTCACATTTTTCTGGTGTATTGTATGGCAAGATGTCATTAAGAGTTTTATGGTGATGATTACGTTGGCCTTGCAGACTATTTTTACTTCCCTCTTTTACTGTCACATTTGCTACATAAGCCTAATTTTATGTTATTGCAATGATGTTTCGTGGTGTGTTCAAATAATCGATAGCAGTACAAGGGTTGTTCCGTTGGGATCACGTTTTATGAGTTCATAATATACAATATATGCTTTGATGTATACATGTAGTGTTTGCTGTTTTCCCCCCTTTCCTTAAATACAGAAATTTCCAGTTGTGTTTATTCCCCTCGTCAGCATACTTTATCATATCAAAGCCTTTACAGACAGTGTAGAACTACTGAGTTATGTTTGGGTCATGTTTTGCAGTGTGCCCTTTAATACTGTAGCTTTAGAAATGCAATTTTCAGCCTCTGCTTATTAGAATATGATAAAGTATTCCTGGTCTATGTCCAGCTCCACTAATCTCCAGACTACACTTCATGAATTAGGCATGAAGATTTTAGTCAATGTGCTTTCAAAGACCAATGTTTAGGGAATCATGGATTTTCTACAAGCTGAGGGAGAAATCTATAATAGGAAGAACTGATTTTCAAACATCATATTCTGTAGGAAAAAAAAAAAAAAAGACCAGTTCTGGCTTGGAAACCGAAAACATTTCCTTTTAGAATACTCAAGAACTGGTTAAAAATGTATTGTAGGTTTTAACTTATAAAAGGGGTAGCTTTTTAAAATGCACTGTAAGTGTTGTGTAGTGCACAGAGGCTCATACATATTAGATACCACGTAGGAACCCCGTGAATTGTGGGTTAAAAAACAAGTCACATGAAAGTTGACTCAGTTTAGTGGATTAACCTACTCACTGATGGACACTCTTGTGCTTTACCTTTGTACTGTTCATACACAGCAGACCTTGGTGAGGTCTGACAAAGTAAAAGTGTTGCAAATTGGAACATATAATCAGAGTTTAAATTCTGTCCTGCTGCCTTAGCTTTCACTGAAGGCTAAGTCCAAATTAAACAAAATCAACCAGAAAAAGAAACAAATATGTATTCATAATGCCACCCAATCTGACCCCCAGGTGTCCACTTGTGACCTTAATTGTCTTTTGTTTCTTTTGTTTCATCATCCTGATTTTTGTGCAATATAGGCTCAAAGATGATCCATGATTTAGTCATCTTGAGGAAGATCTGCAAGCAATCAGTCTGACTTGAGAGAACTATAAACAACATTCACCTCCCTGGGAAATGTCACCTGTTGGTGTACTGCACAGCTAAACTTTAATAATAATTTTTTTTTTTTTTTAAGAGAAAGGAGGGTATCCAGGCAGTATGAGATAAGAGCTGCTTTTTTAGTGCAAAAGTCTAGAATAACTATTTAAGTCAAACTTTGCAATGTCTCCATAGTTCTCTTCTAGAGTGAAAAGTGTCACCCTTGGCTTAGGAAGCTAATGTATCCTAGAGTGGATACATTTCTGGCAAAATAAGTAGTTATGGAGTAGGGAAGTTATGGAGTAGGGAAGGTACCCTTTCAATTTTTTTGGCACTGGTCTGTACTCAATGAGTGTTGATAATGTATAGCACTTTGTAGTTACTGCTGTAATTACACTAAGAATTAATACACAGCGATGTTTAGTCACTGAGGAATTAAAGGACATTTGTAACTTGTCTGGATGCAAATGGGAACCTTTTGCCTGAAGGAGACAGCCAGGTGTGATGAATGCCATCACCCCTGTCCCCTTCCCCCCAACCATGTGAGATGGAGTGAGGAGGGTATGTCTGTGTGTTCACAGGAGTGTTTTTAATAGTCCTTTCCCCATCTCTCTTCTATGGTGTGAAACCATTCTACCAAACCCAGTATTTTTCCCACTTTTGGTAGATCATAAGTAATATGAGATGCTGACACTGCTTTTGTTTACTTGTGTTTGGTTAAGTATTTGTTGTGTTTCTTGGAAGGGAAGACTTTTTCCATCCTGTGAGGGAGATGTGTGTGTACATGTATGTGTGCAAACATCCATATATCCACTACTCATGTGATATGCTTACCTAGGGGGGAAAAAACAAAAAAAAAGGCTAAATGCTGGCTTTTATGTTGTTCTTTTCCAAAATATTTGATACATTTTCTCATGCAAAAGTGATTCTTAACCACACATTTTGCAGTTGAGGGAGACTGCAGGAAGTGTAGAAATCTGTGTCTCAGATTTGCAGGCTGTTGGATACATTAATTATCATTTAGATTGGAGTAATAGCATCAGAGGGGAGCCCTGTGCTCTTTTTCTGCACTTTGACAGCATCCCTAAAAGGAAAATGAGACCTAGAGCTGAACATAACCAAATCTCATCCTTTTTGTTTTACCATTTCCCTGTTTGCTGCAGCCAGGAATCAGCCAGTCCAAAGGTTGTAGTACAGGCCCTTCCTTGACATCTGTGTAACCAGGGGAAAGTGGAGCAGTAAATAGAAATCTTCAGTTAATTACACAGGCTTCTTAATACCAAAGTGTCTAATAGTTCAGTGTAAAGCAAAGGGATGCATTAACACACCAATAAGAGTAGGATGAAAAAATTGTAGTGAAAATTGCAAACTGGAATAGTGACCAGCACCAGTTCTTTCTTTGGAATGAACAAAAGATGGAGGTAGGTGTAGAATCAGAGTTTAATTAACTGATGGTTTAAATTATTTTCTCTGTGGAAAAGTAGAGACAGGTGAGATTAATACCAGGAGTTTTGAACTATGCAGATCTCAGCTCTTGAGCACACTGCTGTGTTAAAGTGCCCTGCTGTGCTTTGCTATGTCATTCAGTTGTTTTGCTAGAAAAAAACATCCCATGTTTTACTTTGCTAGATAAATTTGCAGCATCAGCCAAACACTAGTTCAAACAGAGGGAGCCAGTTAGGAGGCTTTCTTTCAGACATGGGGGAATTTAGAATTTTAGCTTTACATTCTGCCAGGAAAGTTGGTGCTGTTCTGTAAAACTTGCTATTAACTTGATAACCCCTTTCTAAAACTTGCACAAATAACATGTTAGCATAGGTGGACAGGGTTATGACAGTCTATTTGATAGTTTCTTCAACTACAATAAAAGCCTCAGAAAATAGTCATCTACTAGTCTTTGCCTTCCTTGTGGTGCTTTCAGTGTTCTTTGGAAAATAGAAAGAGCAGAGATACCTAAATTATTAGGTATTATGTTATCAAATAAATGGCTTAGGCACTTGGAGCTACAGAGAAGCATCTCATGATTTTCAAAACAAAATTCAGGTAGACCAGGAAGGTCGACCACTGCACTGCACACATGCCTTTGAAATACGAGTAGGCCCAAAGCTTCCCTTTCAAGTTTCTAAAATCCTTTGAAAATACAGTCAGTGATGCCTAAAACTTAAGTTTGTTCAGAGCCTTATTCCTAATTTAAAAGTTAAGTTCCCCAATATTACCGAATTTCAGTGGTATGTACACTTCCAACTGCCTCAGTCGCTTTTGAAAACGAGATACGTGGTTTTAAATGGCACATTTTTCCAACAGCACTTTCTGAGCTTGGGCTTTGCATCTGCCCCAAGGGGAATGGCAGGGTGAGAACAGGGACTCCTTGTTCTAGATTTCCAAAATTGAAATGTCATCTGTTCATCTAAATTTTGCATACAATTTACCTGCCTAATGTTGAAACCTGATTCGTGCATATGTAACTGGAGTAAACGTTCTTGCCTGAGACTGCCTTGACAGAGTGTTTTGAATGATACACTCTGTGTGTTGAGGTTCCTCATTGAGTTTTACAATATGGTCTCAAATGATTACCTGAACTATCTCTGTGTGACGTTTTTAGCCCTTCAAGGGTCATTGTTTCCTATCCATTTTTAAATCTTTTTGGGCACACAAGAGATGCTGTAACTAAAATTGCATTTTTCAGTGGATTTATAGAGATTAGAAGCTCCAGTTACTGTCATTTTTCTCTATATATTACAGGAAGTTTCTGTGGTATATGGTTGGCAAATGTTGACACTATATTGTTTTTTCCTGCATTTGTGGGCAATAATGGATTGAAGAGCATCTTATGGGTTTTTTATTTTGCCAAAATCCATACTGGTTAGTCATATGCCTATAATTCACATTTTTCTATCTATCATTAGAACTCCTACTGATGATTAATGGACTGAAACTTCTAGGACTGGGCCTTGAAGGATTTTTAATCTAGACATACTTAAGGAAGGACAAATAATAAATTGCTTAATGAAATTTATATTTATACCAAATATTTAATGTGCTCACCTGTTTTCTCACCAATATGGGATAGTAATTGTGTGACTACAGGAAGAAAACAGAAGAAAAAAACCTGTGATTCTCCTCAAGGGAAGTGGGAGCTGGTCACTGCTGAGCAATCAGCCCTGGGTGTTTGGAGGCAGTGAACTAGTGCCAGTGCTCTCATCAGGTCAGATTTTCAGCAGCAGTTGAACATCCCATCCTTACCTTCAAAGGAGGGGACTCAGAATACCTGTAGATCAAGGTAGTTATTTTTATCATTAATACCACATTTATTATTAAACATTACCTGAATTATCATATGTATTTTTACTTCTTTGTTGGTTTTCCACTTGGTCCTATTGGTTGTTACAGAAGCTTTGTTATATTCTCCCATCTTCTTAATATTTCCCCGGATAAGCCTGAGTTTCCTCCACCCTACTGTAGTGCTGCCATGATATGCTGCTTTCAGGATCTTAGCCCAAACCAGCACATCTTATGCAAGGTCTGGAACCAATGTGAAATGACTTTTTTACACCAGTATTTTGGGTTTTTTAAAATTTAAATTCGTTGTTTTCTTTGGCTTGAAAATACAAAATGACCGTCAAACAACAGCCAAGTGCAGTTCAGTGGGAGAAGAAGCTGAAGCAAGCAAATTTGTGACAGAAAGAATATTGAAACTGGATTGGCAACCCTGGTTTTTCCCTCATGGCAATTATTCAAATTGTTTTCACAATCCACCTTAGTTACAGAACATGTTGTCGTATTTTTCTTTTGAAACCCAGATGTACAATAACGTAAAGGAGTCATCTGATACCCAAAAAGGTTTTTTGGGAACTCATTCTTTGCTAGCAGGTACATATCAGTCTTGGCTCTGAAATATTCACTATATTTAATATTGTTTGCCAAACTATATTATAAAGGATCTGGTCAGATCCTTTATAACAGGGCAGTTATGATCCAGTTAACATTATGTATTGGCTGCACAGGGATAATATTTTTCTTTATTAAATTTAATCTAAATACAATGCTTTTGTAGTGGTAGCTATATGATATTGAATTTTACCTTTTTATCTCTGATGAATGCTGTTGATCACAATTATCTTGGATTGCCACTCCAAAAACTCTATTGTGCTTACAGCTCTATTTATCTTAGGACTTTATCCTAAATGAACAAAGCTCATTAGGTCTTAAAAGTCCCACACAAGTGCACAGACACACTTTCCCATCTCTCCACAGGCACAGAGCTGTGAAGGAACAGCTGACACTGTAGGAAAGGCCTTGAAAATACAGGGATTTTTAACACAGTGTAAAAGATCACTATTTTGAAAGTGACAATTATATACAGAGATACTTTATTTTTTTTTAATATTATCTGGCTTTAGTATATTTAGAGTTATTTATGCTGAACTGGCCATGTTAGGGCTTTTTTTTTCTTTTGTCCTGTCTGTCCCTCACCAAGACTCCAACTCCCCATTACCACAAGAAAAACTTCCTCCCTTTTTACAGCAGGTATTTTTGTCATCAATCCTGTTTGATTCAGTCCTGCAGAAGTTTGATCAAGCCACATATCCTCTCACTAGGATCAATTTTAACCATGAAGTATGGATTGAAATACCTGTGTGTGTCAATTTGACAAAGAGAACAGAGGAGATATCTTTACTGGAACTGTATCACCCTTGACAGATTCCTCCCCCCACCTTCAGGTATTGATGGAGCACGGGGGGATCAGACACTGCTCCAGCTCCAGCCTGGCTTGACTGTAGCATTACTGGTGTGTCTTCTCCCATGGAGCAGCTGGGAATATACACCTTAAACTTTGTGGGTTTTATTGGGAACATGTGCATTTTAAGGGGCAATGGAGGCAGATCTGAGCTCACAAACTCGCAAGGTGGGAAGAAACACATCCCATGGGCAAGGGAAAAGCCTGTTCTGTTTGAATCCCCCTTCCTACTGCAGGAACCTCTAAACAAACACATGGATGGGGGACAGTGCTGGGGTCAGCTCACATGGTTTATGGGCTTCTGCAGTGGCAGGATCCCTGTGTGATGCTGGCAGAGCTCTCACAGGTGAGAGCTTTCTAAAGCTCTCATTGTCCTCGTCTTTGTGAACCAAAATGCAGCACCATCCCTTTCTGCTAAGACGTGAGAAGAGGGGAAATGTTTTGTTTTTTTTTTTCTTAGTTTCAATTTAGAAGCAAAAAGAACGTGAGATTCCAAACTAGGAGACTGGCAGCATCTAGCTAGAAATAAAAAACAGGGGAAGAGAATATTCTATATAATAGGGATCTAAGTGAGGCCTCATTTGTATAAGATTTCCAGCAGCGTTGTACTTTAGGTAGCAGACAAAAGGGAGAAAACAAGGTGTTCCTTCAGTGAGAAAGCATGAGGAAAAACCTGGTTTGGAAGATTCCTGACACTTCTGTTTAGTTATCTGTTAGTCCACTCTGCTTAAGGACAAGGATTATGGTTTTGATTTCCTGTTTGGTGTGGAAAATGAGGACTCTGTTTCCCCTGTGTAGGAACCCATCTCTCAAAACTAAAAATCTACTGTTAAGGTTATTCTTGCTTAAAGGAAAATTACTTTAATTACAGTATATTGGCTTACTAGTTCAGTTTTATCTATATATCTGTTTTCAGCAATACAATATCCAGTCATCTTTATTAAAGCTTTATTCTGTAAATTAAGCTTTTTCTGTTATGGACTTTATAATAGCAGTACATGACCTGCACTGACAACAGCTTACTAAAACATAGGCTAAATGTGCCTTAAGGCTCGGGTGCAGAAGGTAAAAAAAATACTCACACAAGCATATTTCATCTTGCAAATGAACAAAGATCATTTAACACATTCAAAAACTATGATTTTTCCTGTGGTTCATTTGTATCTAAAATACAAAATTGTGAATATGCATTTCAGCCTCTCTATGTACTGATGGGGCAAAAGCAATGACTCACCTTTCTTATATCAACATTGAAAAGATTGGATTATCAAATACTCGTATTGCAATAGGAGATATGATTCAAGAGTTTAAATCTATTTTTAAATCTTAGTATTTTTACCCCAATTGCACAAGCCATGTGAAATGGGGTTGTGAAAGTTTGCTAAACCATGGCTATGCTGAATATACTGACAGAACTAAGCAAACATGAAGTCACCCTAATTACTGATGAGCAAAGGGATATTTTCCACTGAGTTTCCTCCTTTCCTTTTTCCTTTTTTTTTTTTTTTTTTTTAAATGCAGGATGCTATTGTTGTAGTTTAGAAAGCCCCGGGCAGCTTAGAAATCAGGCAAAAAAATCAATAGTCCACTTGTTGAAGATAAGTGAATTAGCTTGTGTTGAATGTAACTGAGTATCTGAACACTCCAGTGAGCAGCCTTTGTTTTGTGAGAAAGGAGATTTGTGAGGTTTCTCTTCTGAGGGCTGTGGTGATGCACATCTCAAATTAATCACACTGAGTATGAGGGAGCTTCCTACTTACACAGAGAAATAATTTGTGAATTTTCTTTCTGTCTGTCTTTCTCCTGTCTGCTCACCACGCTGAGATTTCCACATATTTCAAAGGTGATGATGAATCTCACAGAAGAATTTTAGTGAACATTAACAAACAACAGCTCTCAGAATAAGTGGTATTACACACCAATTTGCCGTGGGCCAAATTCAGAATTTCTTTCCCACTCTGTCCAGGCCTGGGATCTATTTCCTTTCACAGCTGTTACATCTCTGGGAAGCTCATCTCACATGTCTGTGTCCTGAGAGAAGAAATGCTTCTGTCCAGTGTGGTCAGCATTTGGTGTACAGGCCAGTTTTCTATTATAGTTTGGTATACAGGCCACTTCTAATTCCCATATCCAAGGACAGCAGCCCTTTTCCCTGCTCCTGGCACAGAGTATGGACAGTGTCTGGTTGCTCTGCTCTCTCAACAGCCTGAGAAACAGCTCCAAGCTCTTCCCACTGAAACCACTTTGCCACTGACTTCAGTGTTAATCATACCTGCCAGTGAGATGACGTTGTCCCAGTCCGGCTGATTCTGAGTCTCTGATCTGCTTCCAGAAGTGGAAGAGAAATGCAAAGAGATTCTTACCTCAGCTTTACAACTCTGATCCTTGAGTGAGTTGCCAGCTCAGTGTTGACAAGACAGAGTGGGAGGACTTCTTGAAGTGCCCCCTGGACATCGATAGTCCTGGAGGCAGGCAATGGCCTCACCTGTTGTTGACAACTCATATTTCGTTTGTGAATAATCAGAGGGATCTAAAGGCAGCCACATGGGATGTGTCCTTGCTAGGACATTGGTCTTCCTGTGAGCTGCAGACCCAGTGCTGAGGAGGAGGCCCAGCCAGTCAGACCTGTCTCTGACCACAGCATTCCCATCTCATCCAGTACCCTCTGAGCAGGCCAAAATCATCCTGCTCAACTTGACAGAGTTAACAGCAGAATTGTAACCTGGACACTTTAAGCATGGAGTTAGAGGAATTTAGGTCTCATACCAGTTGACTTTCATTCATTATTATGTTGTGTGTTTGGTGTCAATCTCATGAGCTTTTAAGACAACCCTTTTAGAGCTGTAGGGGTGGTAGGGCTGACTTGCTATTCTGTCAGCTGGTTATTTTTTAGAGCAGTTACCTGTTGCTTTGCTGATCTGGGCAGTGATCTACCTCATCCAAACATCCTGAAGTGCAGCAGCTTTTTTCTACCTACACTGGACAACCATGTAAGCAGAGGATCCAGTGTCCAAATTACTATGAACCTCCCCCAGTTGGCAGGTCTGGCAACTGTGGTGATCCATCGCCTTGGCCCATTTCCCTCAGTCAGTCAGGCCATCAGGGATGGGAAGCAAAACTTTTAAGTGTTGTCCGTGCTGGCTCGTTTTCAGTGAAATAAATCAGGTCTCCAGTTCCTCCTACGTGGTACAAAGGAGAAACCTTGAAAGTTTCTGAAGAGTAAAGCTGGCTTTTGCTATTTTAGCATTCCTGAGCTGTGGGAGTTTTGACAGCCGGAGGCTTTAGCCAGGGCCCTTTGCTTTTGGGAGAGCTGGTGTCAGAAACATGATACTCTCTTTGGTGGTGGTGTCTGGGAGGTGTTTCAGATGTGACCTGTCCTCAGGGCAGGAGCTGAGCCTCACCTCTTGTCTCTCCTGTTCAGTATTCCCTTTTGCAGCTCAGGCTGGGCACCTGTAGGCACCTGTTCATGCATTCCCGATGGCTTGAGAGACTGTATAGGATTTCTCCTGTAATTACTTCTCCCTGCTGCTGGGGACACTGTGGCATCAGGTATGACAGTATCCAGGATACCTTCCCACCCTGCTTGTCCTATGGTTTACCTTAAGCTGGTGCAGATAACACCTGTTTGTTGGAGGAAGTGTGCTGGCACAGGGAAGACAGAGATGGGAGGGACCACAGGGGGATGGGATATGGAGAACTAACCAGGGATTATGGAGGATCATCAGCTGAGGCTTCTCCCATCTGTCCCAGAAAAATTAAGTTCCTGCAACATTCTCCAAACTGCTCTTAATTCCCCCAGGAATGGTGAGCCTCCCTTCTCACCTACAATTTCCATGCTTTTTCTTCCCCACTTGTGTAAGTGTAAGGAGAAAGCTCATCCCGCACTCCTCCTTCCATCAGTCCTGTACACGTGCTCGCTGGAAAAGGCTGTGCAGGGAACAAGGGACAAGAATTCCTCATGGCAACCCAGACCTGTGGGCTTCAGAGGTGTATCTTCCCTCCCTGCAGATCTATGTTGCTGATGAGGAGCCTCTGGAGGTCTTTGGGGAAGCCGGAACCTAATGGTATCTCCAGACAACTTCACCTGGGAATGAGAGCAGAGTCCCTTGCTCAGTCTGCTCCCTGAAGGAGCTGTGCATCGCTTCTTCCAAGGCCTTTAGATTCAGAGGAGATAATTTGTCTCTAAATTTACATATTAATAATTTACATAGTTATTGCAAAGCCTGCTATTTAAAATCTTGATAGTGACAGCAGCATACCGTGTTTCTGTTGACTCTGATCTATGGAGTGTCTCTTTACATAAATGAAATTAGGAACCCGGAGAAGCTTTTTTCCTTTTTGTTTTGTTTAGTTTGTTTTTTTTCTTTCTTTTGTTTCCTTTATACTGCTTAAGGTAGATGACTCTTTCAAAGAGCAGAAATAGTTAAATTAGGTAAGTTCATTAGACCTCCCTATATCACCTCCCATGCAAAGGTCAAGCACAGTGCCATGATCCTGTTTCATCTTCCTGCCAATTGGTTTTCACCTTCAGTTTCAAAGGGAGCACTTATGACTGACACTTCTGGACCTCTCTTCTATGCAGCTGCTTATTTAGAGCTTTTTGGATCCAGAACAGCTAAAATAAGTGCAATTTCATGGGGTTAACACATCAAGGATTCATGAGTGGAAACGTGCTTTACTTTATGCTTTTTGTTTCTTTCCTATTCTTCCTTTAGAAACATTTGGAGGATTTGAGAGCAAAAAATAAAGGTGATTAGAATTAGTTAGTTGTTATTTCTGCCTTTGGTCATGAACCAGAGACAGACTGCCTCAAGCAGGTACCTCTG
>NW_020884894.1:9240497-9387997 GCF_003945725.1 Corapipo altera | reverse complement strand
AGTCTGAAAATGAAATGAAGCAAGTGAGGGGCTTTTGCTTAAAAGACATCCATTTGGTTTGAGACATGTGGCCAGTAAAACTTACCTAACTCCTTTTTCTTCTTTCAGTTCCAAGCAGAATCACATTGCTTGCTTTTTCTCTTACTTTATCCCTTCACTGAAAAAGGAAGTTCTCTATTTTTGAACCTCCTATACATCTTTAGGGCACATTACATTTCCTGTGGCTGTTGTTTCGTTTCAGAGTAGCTGCTGTGGCTCTGCAGTTTGCTTATGCCATTGAAAAAATACAGGTGCCTCGTGCACAGTCACAAACAAGCAATAAATTGAATTTGTTTGTTTGTAGAGACTTCAGTGTTCTATCTAAACAAGAGCAATATTTTCGTTAAACACATGTAGTAATATATATATATATATATGTATAGAACAACACTATATGCTCTAAGCTCTTCAGGTTGGAGTTATGTTACCACAGCACTGAAAGGATCCTCCAAATTTATTCTCCAGCTCAACATTCCAATTCTAGAAATGGGCTGTGAGTTCACAAATGAAACTATCAAGGAAGGAAAATGCCATGCCAATTTTGGAGGGTCCTCTGCAGTAAGGCAGCAATATTGTGCTTATGGGTTTGGTGTCAGGGGACATGTAACTCATTTTTCCTATTGCCCCAGGTAAGGAATTAGGCTCAAGAAATAATAATCAAACCTGGTTTCTGTGGAGTTGAATGAAAAGATATACTTATCCCAGAGATAAATTTCAACTAAGGCCTCAAAATGACTAACAGTCTCTGGGCTTGTTGATGTAAAGCTTGACTTGGTTTTGAGCAGATGTTTTCCAGGGAAAAGCCTTACCAAGATCTGGCTGCGAGTTATGGCAGAGTTCTTAAATTTTGCTGTAAATATCATTATACCACCTGCATTTTTTAGTCTCTGCAATGTAAACACATTTGTGGTACCTTGACAGAATTTCTGCAACTGCTTCCTCTTCCAAATATTGTACCTAATCTTTGTATATACTTAACACAGGCAGAATGACTGGAGGCCAGTTTTCCACTCCCTCTGGAAGTGTAGAATTCACGAGGCTCCTGTTAATCAAATGTCTCAGTGTACTTGCAAAATTTTTTTTTTCTGCATTCACTGGTGTAAGTTTCCATGTGGACTTTAAGGAGCTCCTCTTCTCATGTCCTGAAAAGTGATCTAACATCAGGGAAGGTGCTTGGCTTGGCTTGACTTGACTTAAGGCATTCTCACCATAAAAAAAAGAAGGTACTGCAGAGGAGCATTTCTCAGTAGGAGAGTCATTTAGCTTTGGACTTGTTCTTCTTCACTGGTCAAATGTGTTGGCCCTTAAGGAATAGTATATGTGGACTTTGGGTTTGTAGAAGTGTGTTACTGCAGAAAAAAATACGTACATCTTTCATTTACATATATATGTGTATATATATGTGCATGATAAATGCAATACAATAACCTGTTCCTTTGTTTATTTATGTTAGAAGTTTTAAGGCATTGCAGTACTTATAGAATTAGGTTTGTTAATATGTGGTAAAGGAGGGAAAAGGAGGTCAGGGCATCAGGGTTGTGTGTGGTTGAGTTTAGGAATGAATGCTCAGTGTCACACATGGGACAGGCAAATTTCTCTTTGCTGGCTCACTCTTTAAAAAGCCAGTAACACCCACTATGAAATATTGCTACTGCCCTGATTAAAAGTAAAACAAAATACGGTACAGTACTCAAGGTATTTTTATTTTTCTTTAGACTGTATCAAAAGTGAGAAGAATTTGGGAAATCCATTTTAAAATGGTGAAGGCAAAGGAATTTTTCTATGAAATTCTCTTTGACTGGTTGAAATAACTTAAACACTATTGACCATTCTCCCACCAGCTCAGTGATGCATGGCATTTTGAATCATCCATTTTCTATGAAGACTACCTGGGGTTAGCATATCATTACTTGATAACAGAGTTTCAATTCTAACCCACTGGCAGTGCTGAGCTTTAAGCTGGATACACTTACTTGCAGGCTCATCCAACCCTACATAATTGTCTGTACATTTATTTTATTGTCAACCCAGAAACAAGCTGAAGAAACTAACTGTTTGCTTTAGAACACATTAACTTCTTTATCACATTAATACTGACTCATATCTTATTTCCCAGTTGCAGTAACAAAACCGTTCAAATATTTCCCTCACAGGACAATATCTTTAATAGCTTCTGTGTGTTTCCTATTTTTGGCTGTTTCTGTATAAACAGACTAATCTAATAGCATGCTGAACCATCTATACTTGGCAGAAATTCAGCAACTCACTCATTTCTATGGCAAGCTGGGATGCCAAGGGAAAAAAAAATCCTCACTTTTATTGCAGTAAGATCTTTCTTAAAGTTGTCTTTTATAAGTGTAATACGACTATCATTTGGGTTACTGCAGCACCTTGACTGAAGAAACCCCCACTTTTATTGCAGTACAGGATGAGCAAATAGGAGGGCATTATTCCCTTCACAATGTCCACAGGAATTCATTTACCTAATGTATTCAGTCTCTCTTATGTGCAGTGCTTTAAATGGTGGTAAAGTACACACTTAAAAATATTGTTGAGAGCCAATTAGGAAGGCTGGCTGATAAGGCTGGAGAAACAATCTGGAAACCACTGGAAAATGCTTTCGTGCAGAGTCATCTTGCTTGGGGTATTTAACCATCCTCGGCAAATTAAATTTTGTTGTCCCTCCATGGCAATCAGAAGCTGTGCTGTGAAGCCACTCAAGACACGTCCCCCATCCACTTTGTGGCTCTCATCCCAGTATACCCCCATGGCTTATGCTGATAAATTGGTGAAACCCATGGTTCTGCTTCTAGTTGCTGCTCTGAGCCTCAGGATAAGCAGTTTGATGTACATTTATTTTGGGGCGATGCTATCTTAAGCAGTCTCAGGCTCCTGCTTCCCTGAGCTGCCCTCTTCATTAAAGTCAGCACTTTTCCATGGTTTATATTTCAGTCAGATTGGTTTCCTGATCCAGTTCATTGCGTGCTCAGATAAATTCTTGCACCAGCAAAAACAAGGCAGACAGAAGTACGCAAAGACAATGACCATTTAAACCAGTTTTAGAAGCTTTCATTGTAGTTAAGTGTCCAGCCATGGTTCAGTGTCTTTGCAGTCAAAGCAGTAAAATACCAACATACAACTCCTACCTATGGTGGGCTGGTGTTTGTGATAAATATTTGAGCTATCGATGAACGTAGCTATAAAAATGCAAATTATGATGGTTTTCTTATTGTTTTACAACCATATCAGCTGCAAAGCCTCTTAGAGCGAAGTGGGTTTATTTAATTTTGGGCATTTATCAATACTTACAGATTTATTTATGTAATTGACATTTTTATGTCCCTGTCCTGGTAACATTTCTTATTGAAGCCATCCAGATCTGAAATCAATGCATCTCTGGTACAAAGAGGCTTGTTACCTGCATTGGCCTAACTATACAAAAATAGCCCACTATTGGACTGTACCCCAATGCACACTGGTAGTGCCTTACTTTAAATCAGAGAAATATTGAAGTCTCTTAGGCTTTCCATTTCCTTGCTTGTTTTACAAACTGTATTTTTAACATTATTTTTACTATAGTAGGCCAAGTTCATCCCTAATATAACTGTATTGAAATCAGTGGGGAGACTTGTAGTTTTAAGAATAAGACACACTAAAGTGCTTTGCTGGATCAGGGCCTAAAAGGATTAGTACTGTGGAATGCTTATGGTGGCCATAGAGGTAACTGTATGAATAAAAGTAATTTTAATTGCACTGGAGCAGTTTGGGAATTTTATTCCACCTCTCAATAAAAGAAATAAAAAAATAAAGTAGACACTAACACACAGAGAATCCTGTAGAACACTTCATGTGGTTTTGCAAATATTGAAACAGTAGAAAACATTTAAAAGTCTGAGGTATAAACTCCCTAGCTTTTGTTTTGAGGCTTGTGCAGATTTTAAAGCAGATATTTGGTACAAATTATAAGACCAATGGGGAGTATTGATTTTTAAGTATAACTGTAGTGGCTTTCTATGTTTTTCATTAAGGCAACAATTGGAGATTTTTGTTCCCAGAGAACTGAAGCTAGCTGATAATTTCTTGTTGTATTCTGTGAAGGAAAATGATGATCAGACAAAGATGATTGTTGTTCCTGATTCCCCAGGAAAACTTGGCATCAGCTGAAACACCTGGTAGAATACAAGCTCTTCTCTTCCAGGTGCACCAAAGGTGGATTTGGGACTAAAACTTTTCCCACTAGAATGGATTTGAACTTGTGTCTCCATGGTAGTGTGTGCAAGGCCTTACTCTCCAGTATTCAGTGCAGGTACCTTTAATCTGGAGTGAAGGGAGGGGAAAACCAGAGATCATCACAGAGGCTCAGGACATCTTAGAAGGGCCCAGGAGCAGGAAGGGCTTCACTGGTCCTGGCCTGGAAACCAGCAATGTGGAGCAGAGCTGCATGTAATGGAACATTCCTTCTGTCAGTTTGTGCAACTGTTGAGTTTTGAGGCATTTGAAATGCAAGAATACGTGTTATGGGTTTGTGTTTTTTCCCATCTAATTGCAAAGTATTCCAGTTGTGTGCTTGAACTGAAGAAGTGACTCTGCAGATCTGGCAACCTCCTCCAGGATGTGAACTTGTCAGGTCAGGTTGTACTTGTAGGGGGTTGTGAGTACCTGATTAGGGAATATAAGTGACATAATGGCTTGCTGATACAAGAAGACTTGCTCTGATTTTGGATCCTGCTAAAAGCCAATGTCCTTGGGCAGGTGGCAGGAAGGAACAGTGCCCTCTGAGATGAGGTATAAATACCATGAGGGTGATGGTGGGCTGGAGCTGTTCCTGATTCCACAATGCATCCTTTGTGTGACAAGGGTTTAACTCAGGTGCTTTAGTTAAATTCAAACAAACTAATTGAGTTTTGCTGTCTAAAATTCTCCATGTGGTTTCAAGCAGAATGACTCAACTGTAATCAACTATTGTACCGGGTTGTAGTTAATGCTGAGATTCACTGACACAGGAAAACAGTCTCGATGTCCAAAGGGAAGTTATTTGTTCATCCTCTGCTTTTGGATCCATCCAGTAATTCATTAGAAGAAAGATGTGTCTGTGCTCATTTCTAGGAAAAACATTCATGCAAATAGCTGTTCAGAGCAGGTACTAGAAATGAGGATTGCATGGGAGGTGCAGGGTGCTTGCCTGTGGGTGTGAGCTGTGAAGAGCTGGGAACTGACACACACGCTTTTCTGATGTGTCAGCAATGCTAAGATGTTGCATTTTGCCTGCAATAACAACTTTGAAGGTGATCATCAAGCGTTCAGTTGAATTTGTACTCTTCTTTCTAACGTCGTTTTGCTCGATGGTAAAAATCAGTTTATATTCACACAGAGGTTTGGGCACTTCTTCAAGTTGTTTCTGAGCCTTTCACGTGGCTGTTTTCTGTGTGGCCCTGAGGTCAGGCAGTACTTCCCCCCCTTTTTTTTTTTAATATTTTCTTCTTCTTTTTTTTGCCTGTGAGTTGAGGTCTGAACATTGCTGATTTTTGAGCCTGGGATAAGATCAATTTTCCGATTGTGTAATACAGTACCTGGCTTTTCTGAATGGCACTGTTAATTGTCATTGACCATAATAGAATATGAATAGCACAGCCACTTGACACCAACTTAATGGTTCTGACTTTTCAATGGTGCCAAGAGTGTAAGGCTAGAGGGGAAAAAGGGCCAGAGGAGAGATAAGAGCTCTTCTGATTCCACTGAGAAAGATTAAAGCCTCTGTGTCTTTCAAGTGGTACTTATGAGGGTCACCATTTCTATGAAGTCACCTTAAAACTGGAAGTGTTTGAAAAATTTCTGGCACAAAAGGTCCCTTAGAACAACTCCAACCCCCTCCTCCAGGAGGTTTTTCTCAGGTTAATAGGCAAACAGAAAGAGACAGGTCTGGAATGGCTCAAGGAGAAATGTGGACAGTGATATTGTGGATGACACAACCTGCTCCGAGCGCAGCATCGCTAACCCTGTTAGCCCTAAGGAAGAATCACTCTTGTTTACTGCTGTTTTGTCCAGCTGGGAGCTCTGGGAAATTTTGTGATTCACTTTAGTACCTCTTTTAAGAAAAGCTTACTGTCCTTAAATACACAGCTATCGCTGCCTGTTGGGAATCCGATCAGACACAAGATTACCTGCCTAATCTGATCACAGCAGTTCTCACCAGTCTTGGCTGTCAGGGACAGAGGCCAGGAGGAGGAAGATGTTTTACTTCCCTACCTCTCTTGAACATCAGTGCAGGGAACAGTCATTTTCAATGCATTAAATACCTGCCATTATTTGTAGCGGGTGCTAGATTGTAATTTCAGTATTTTAACACAATTTCCCTGGGATTTCTAAACAGATGAGAGCAGTAATTGCTCTGTGGAAATCCGGGAGAGGTAACTGGTGTGCAGGTGGAGATGTGCTTTGGGTTGGGTGCAGGATGTTTTCAATGTGGGGCAGGCAGGTTGCTTCAAACTCACAGAGGGCAGGTTTAGTTCAGATATTTGGAAGAAATTCTTGCTGTGAGGGTGGGGAGGCCCTGGCACAGGTTACCCAGAGAAACTGTGGCTGACCCATCCCTGGAAATATTCAAGGCCAGTTTGGATGTGTCTTGGGTCAACCTGGTCTAGTGGAAGGTGCCCCTGCCCATGCCAGGGGAGTTGATCTTTAAGGTGTCTTCCAACCCAAACCATTCTGTGATTTTATGATCTTTGTACTGACTGAATCCATAGCACTCACAGGTGCTACAGAGTCGGTCTGTGCATGCAAAATTTGAGTTATTCAGAACATGTCAGACTTGTGTTGCATTTGTTTGGATGAATTGTACACCGCAAACCCAAGGTGTTAGACAGAAACAGGAGCCATTTATTTGTCTGTTTGTGTTCTGATGTTGAAAGTACACCATTAATGTTGCAAGGGACTGACTCAGCAGAGTAGTAAAATACTGGCAATGTTATGGTTTCAGGTGTTTCTGAAGGAGGAATTAAAAAAATCAGACTAAATGAGAAGCAGAAAGAAACTCTCTGAGATTGTTCATATAAATACCTGACATGAAAAAAATGAGTCGAGAATTTAGATACTGAGTAAAAAGATATTAGAAGGAGGGAAGGGTCTAATTATCTTAATACATCCAAAAGGACTGGTATCAAAAATCTTCAGTTTTCTTGAATCTGATGTTGGACAAACTCTGCCAATTTAACAAGTTAAAATTCACAGGGTTGCCTCAGAAGTGGTTTGTGTCAGTGGATATTTCACTGTTGTAACGATTTGGGGCGGGCGAGGTTGTTTTTGATGTTTTATCACTAAGGCTGTTGTTTGGGAACAAAGCTTCCCGAAATGGTTGTCAGGGAAAGTTTCTTTATTCTGCCTGATCTAAGTTTTCCCAGTAGATTTCTGTTTAAAAAGAATAAACAAAGCAAAAAAAAAAAAAAAAGCAAAACAGTAGAAGTGAGAATTAGATATAAATATGACACTAAACTATATCTTTTAATACAAAAGAACTCTTTTTTAATTAGAAGCTTGGAAGGACATATCCTTTAATTGCTGCACTTGTAGTTTCTGGGCCATCAATATCCTTGCTTCTTTCATTAATAAACTGGCAAGTCAAGTAGGAAAGCTGCAGGAGTATAATTTTTTCCCTTAAGCTCTACTTAATCAACAGCAGACTTGATCAAACAGAAAAAAGAAAATGTAAATCAGTTGCATTAATTCTGCTGGCAGTAAATAGCAGGAAAAAAAGCTAAACATGAAAGAATGCTCATTTTGCAGCTGATATCTGGGGTAGGATTGAATGGGAGAAATAGGTAGTTGAACAGCTCTTTAGATGGTGAGTGACTAGGGGGATACTGGGGTTTATGTATGGATTAGCACAGTGATAGACCCTGAGTAGCAAAAGACGATGACTAATTACCTGACAGAGCAGCACTGCATTCGACTTGGTCATTGAAATTAATTTCTGTTTTCAGGACTGGCAGAAAGCAGCTGCAGAATTTCAGTTCAATACTCAAATTAACTAGGAGTCTAAATTATTTCTTTGCACATACAGTATTAGAGGAGTGGGTTACTAAATTGATCTTGATTTTACACACCGAGGCAAGAATTATTCCACCTTTTTCATCAGAAGTCCATGTCCCCTGAAATCGGGGAATAAAACCTGTGCTGTAATAAACTACTTGTCACTGATGTGAACTCTGTCAGATAGCTAACATCTTAACATTTCCTGGAAGTCTAGATGAAGGAATTATAAAATAAAGTCTTCTGGGTTGAGAGAAAATTTTACTACCTTACTGCACTGAGTAAAATGCACTAAGTTGAACTTAGATGAATTTACTTCATAGTTTGAATAGGATTATGCCCAGGAATTAGTTTGTCTTATGATGTATATGTGCTTGACAGTCTGGTATATTTGTAACTTCATTGATTTCAATAAAAGAGGTGGGAAAGCTGTGAGTAGGTTATTTCTGATTAACTTGTAACAGTTTGAGTGAGATATGGCAACAGAGAAAACTAAAACCAACTGCAAAGACCCCACAGAACCAACTTGGTAAGAAAAACCTGCATACACTAAATTGAAGTCATGTATCCCATGATTCTAAAATGCAGAAATTCTGCCAGATTCCCATGTTGGTAGTTGACTCGTTATATCCATAAGCACTAATTTCTTCTTTTGCCAGTAGCAAAACTCCCAGAGCCTTTTGTCTCTTTAAAGGTTTCTCGTATTTTCATTTATTTATTCGGCTGAAAGAAATTTGAAATGTTTGTAAAGTAAATAAATATGAGAGGGAGGAAAAGGCAAAAGTACGAAAAATGGAATAAATATTTAATATTTAAGGGTATATTTTATTTCAATGGGCAGGAGGGGTCTGTGAAAGCCTTTCTTCAGCACTTGTGCCCCATAGTGTTCTTGCTGAATAAATTATGTTACTTCCTGCTCTTTCCTGCATACTACCTCTCAGTAGTCACTTCTAGGCAGAAGGATTACCACATAAAACCAGGAGCTTTTATCTTACTGTATCTTTAGTCCTGTGTGGGATCACTGTTGTAACTGGTCACCTTAGTAACTAAAATGTGGTTTGTTTCCTTTGGTGGTGCTAAGCCAACACAGCTATGGAAGAATGGATAGGATTTTATTCTAGTTCCATAATGGATTTGTAGAGCTAGCAGTTATTTAGCAAAGCAAAAACAGAACCAAAGAACGTTCTTTTAGTCGGACACTGAGCAAACTTGATCTGGAGGTCAGCGAGACACAATACATTGAGAAATCTGCCCTGGCATTTTAGAGTCACATTTCACAGTATAGCACATGTTGGTAATGATTGTGAGGTTATATACAATTATTTACTTGTATTGTCAAAAATAAGAAATCCACAAAACCCAATGTTGTTAAACTAAAAGTGAAAACTTATTTTACTCCCCAGTGCAGATATTAATAAGATTAGAATATCATAATAATATTAAATGGTTTTATTCCCTCCCTATTAATTTCTTACATTGTCCTTTTGCTCTTCAGCTCCATTGTCAAGGTATTATTTTATCACTTTGCAGACTACCTGTGTTTTATTTTTTAATTCATTAAAAGACCTAATTTTTTTTGGCATACAAAAAGAACCAAAAGAATCACTAGAGAATGACACTTGGTCTTAGAAATACTGTTTTCTTGTACATCTTGTTGATCTTAGAGAATTCTGTCTTTAAGTTGGTATACCAAAAATCTTGAATTAAATTGCATTTAGGCAATTGATTTGCATTTGCTTTGTCTAGAGATGTAGATGCCATTTATGCTTTTATGTTCTGGAAAATTAATATTCCTCACATTAATGCCAAGAACCTACCATGATTACTATGAAGCAACCATTAATATGAATTCCCTTGCACTGCCATTATGGAGAATGATACTAATGATGTGCTTTTTGTCTTCAATGTGGACAACACGTAGTCCTGAGAGTGCTAGACTGAAAACTACAGTATCTTAGATGTTGGTGATTTAAGTTATTTTTTTCCCATTTCAACCTATAGCAGAAGGTATCAATGATGACAGATATTGGCCTGTGAAGGTCACATCTACAAGTCTGTTGCCTACAAATGTGAAAATAGGGCCAACTCTGAGAATGTCTTTGGGAGAGAAAACACAACTGCATTGAATGTCTCTCAAGTGGAACTCATTTTGGTTAGTCTGCTTTCAGAATGATTTCTACCAAAAGTAGGATTTGAAAGGCTCGATTTATCTTCGTCTTTCACCTAAGCCATCCATTCTTCAAGTCTTATCACTTTCCATTAAAAGACTTATACCTCACTTCTTACATAAAACTTCTGTGTTGCAGATGATAATCTAAGATATATAGATTCAGGATATAAATTTGCTGACAGGAATTGTGAAAAAAAAAAGTTTATAGAAAATGGGAGAACTGTAAGAAACTGTGAGAAAATAAAAAAGGTAAATATTAATTTCTTGGCTCCTAAGGAAAAAAATTATTTTTTTTTTTGTACTTGTAGACACTTATCCTGCATGGAGTCTTTTCATTTTCCTCTGGGCTAATTCAGCACCTCTAAAATCTGGTGGAAATTTTTTTGTTCATGAAATATTTTCTTCTCAGCACGAGGCCATTGCCATGGTCAGGAGCTTCCAGCAGGCTTGCTGGGCTGGGAAAGCTAAAATGCAGCTGCTCATCGTGGCAGCTGACGCAACAAGTAGCACTGGTGAGCAATTATAGTCTCATGACCATATACTGTAAGTTGGTTAATTGTCTTTTGCTTGGAGTTAAACAAACTGGAAACTTCAGATGGCAGGGCACTGCCATTTTTCAAGTGAAATTGCAGAAACAGGAAATCTATAAAGAGGGCACATATTTCACCCATTTTTCCACTTGCTGCTGAGACCATTATTAATGCTGCAATTTAAAAATAAGAGATACAGAACATTAGAGTTCTGAAGGAAGTCTCGTTTCCATGAGTTAGATTAATTCTTCTTATTGATAAAGTCTTGAATGCTGTAGAAAATTGCAGAGAAATTTGCAGCCTCAAAACCAAACCTGCTTTGCTCTTTGCCACAGTAATAGTGTTTGGGGTGGAGAAACTGGGATGGCTGGCATGTATTTAACTTAAATAACATCTTAAACCTGCTAAATAAGAATACTTTCTTTGGGCTGGATCCTGTCCTGGTGAGTGTTGTGGTGGAGCTTGCTTAGGGGTGTTTAATCTCCCCCTAGGACCCAAGTGATTAGCATATCATGTCATGGGGAGATATTTGTTAGAATAGAAATGTTCTTGGGACACTGGGGTTCACAGGTTTGAATCAGAGCTGAGCATGGAGTTTTAGGGCCTTATTCCCAGTAAATTTTATGTTGGTGAAAGTTTATGGAATGAGTTTCCATACCCGTTTCTAGTTGCTCTCACCAATCTCAGAAGAGATACGGTCTCTGAACTTTATTGTGAGTTTTGTTTTAATTCTGCAGTTCTCCTTTGTGCCAAAATGCCATATCAGTGTAATATCCTGTGACAACTGGGGCTCCAGGATGAGCAACTATTTCCTATGTCTCAGTTAGAAGCTCCTTTCTCAAAACCTGCATCTGATGATGTTTGAGTCATTAACACCATCAGGCACATAATCAACGAGCTGTTCACAAATTAGTGATATCATTGCCGGGTGATCCTGGTTTTACTAGGAGCTTCTTCACTGCCCCCCTGAGCAATCTCTTAGGCTGTAAATCTCTCCCTCCTGAGTGCCACAGACCTGTCCCCACTGTCTTGCTCACCTATAAAGAGGAGATAGAATGAAAGGTGACTTTGGCCAAACAGCAAATCCTAAGTGATCCTAAGGAAATGTTTGAAACAGACACAGAAACAATATGTGTCATTGCCTCAGTGTGAGGTGATTGTGGACCGTGCTGTTTGTGTCGTGATTTAGTGTGTTATGTCATGCAGGGCAAGGGTTTCCTGAAATAAAAATGTGGATACAAAGTACTCTAATGTTCCTTGTTGTCCATATATTCTGGAGAACTGGGTAATGTTGCTGAATTGCAAAGAAGGGAATGTGTGTACACAAGAACACAAACATTTCCTTCTCAGCTTTCGTGTTTAGTCCATATGTAGATTTCTGCTTATACAGAAAAGAGAATAGAATCAAACTCATGAGGTTGTGTAGGGTGATGTCAGTGTGAGCCTGAAATAACTGGCACACTTATTGTTTGCTCCAGATCTGATGGTTTCATTGCAACAGACCCAAGATGATACGTGTGTATAATTTTATACAGATTAATAACCTTTTTAAGTGCATAAAATTCAGTCTACTCCTGCTACCTATTGAAACAGTGAACTGTAAGGGCTTTTCTGAAAATCCCTAGGCCCTCACAAACAGCTCTACAGAATTCTAGTCACTGTGTTAATGCAATTAAGTTGACAAAAAAAAAAAAGGCATTTTAAGACATTTGAGCAATCTCTAACTAAGAGATGTCTCTATATAAACACACCTGCAGAAAATTTTTTTGAAGAGTGGAGAAAAGTCACCATTTTGTAGCAGGTAAAAAAAAGTTCTGTCATTAATGAAGTTTTATTGGTATTAAAGTGATTGTTTCTAATGTGATTACAAAGACCAAATCTTGTGTGCAAATGCACAGTGCCAGTAGGAACAGGGGATAAACCAAGCAGAATATGACACAAAAAAAGTCTTGATTAGCAATCTGGCTCCCCTTATATTTTCACGTAGTTCATTCATTTTTCAAGTCTGTTGTTGTTAGAATTGCATTTATGGTAAGCTTGACTGCTCTTCGCAAAGTTAAAGAGAATATTTTGATTTCTACAGAGCAGATATACTAAAGTTGGCTTGATAAACCCCCATTGGTATCTTCAGGGAACAAGTAGATTAAACAAGTAATTATACCGTAAGGCTTTTAGAAGTTAGTAGATTTAAATACATTGTATGAATCTCATCTTAATGTAGCCTTTTGTCTATAGTGCTTCCTGCCAAAAAAACCTCCTGACAGGAAATAAACATTAAAATAATCTTTAATCCCTTGTCTGGTCTATTACCATTAACAATTGATGCACTTTAATTTTGTGGGATTTTAACTACAAAATGGAATGGCTAAGTAGTGATAATTGGGTTTGGAATTATACGGTCATTTATATCAACAGAAATGCAAGTGGCTGGGAGGGTGATTAATTATTTAAGATTTCCTGGCTGTAGTTCCTATTATAGAATTTTCTGATATATTCTGCTGTGAACAATTATCACCAAATGAGGATAAACAAATCTGTGATGTGAAGTCTTATTTATAAATAAACTATATTTAGAAAATGTCTATTTCATTTGCATTTTCCCCTTTCTTCATGACAGGACTGTCACAATCAGCTTGTTTTCAAGGTTTTCTACCCTCTTGCTAATTCTTCAGGTTCACACCCCAGATTTTGTGCAAGAAAAGCAGAGCTTTAGAGCATCCTTAAATTCCTATTCCAAAAAAAGATACAGATTATATAGTCATGGTAATGTTTGTATGTTCTGTCCCCCTTTTATTCCCTAATAATTGAATTAGGGCATGCCAGTGTATTAGAATTTAATCCAAGTGCTGGCAGCAGGATAGATAATTTGAGGTGTCCAACTCATGAAGATTTGGGAGACAAATGCTGATGTTTCCCCTCTTAAATAGGGTTCTGTGGCATTTGAGCTCTCATCTTGGGTAGCTTTGTCTAAGGGAGTTCCCATTTCACATTCTCTCTCATATGGAGTCTGACTGTCACTTTGGTGCATTATGTTTATGTGTCCTGGTTGCTACAAATACAAGCACAATTTGCAATTCGTTTTTCTTTTATTTTCTTACAATATGTTTACTGAAAAAAAAAATCATGTGTATTCTGCTTATCTGACAGCATAACACAAAGTAATTCTAATTATTACTTTCCAAGCCATTTTTTTACTGACAGTAACCTGAAAATTTTCCCATCCTTAATTTCCATTAAAAAACCTCAAACAATTACAACACTTAGTTTGAAAGAGATTACAGAAAGTGCCTGAGTTTCTTCTTCAAGCAGAACTCCTAGCAATCATCCCAGGCAGTCTTACCCAGAAAACAAAATCCAGTTTACATGCTTATATATCAACAAAGAAGGAACAACAAGATGATGATAATTATTGCTAGTGCAGTCCCTAGATTTTTAGTCACAGATAAGGACCCAACCATATTAATAAATATGCAAAATCAACCAAAAAGATTGTTCCAAGTCCCTACTGCTTAAAATTTAGGTGTTAATCAAAAGTCAGGGATACAGATAGATAAAAAGAACAAGCGTATAATGAGATAATATTAATCAATATGGTAGGCCCTGTTTTGGGGCATGATATTTTTCTGATGCCAAAGAAAAGATTAGATACCAAAGAAAAGGAGATTTTTAATGTGGATTATGAGAAAAGATAATGAGATAATGCTGCAAATGCTTGTGGGCAGATCTGTAAGCAGAATAAAAGAAAGCATGAAAATGCTTGTTTGAAAATTTGGGAAGTCATCAATGAAAATGACTATCTGGAAGTCGATCTGGGGTGAGCGTTGACATGTTGATAGTGAATCAGGATAAACTGGATTAAACTGAAGATTTCTCTATAGACAGACTACAGTATTAGAGGAAGAATTTGTAGTGAAAAAGTAAGTTTTCTAGCCAAGATGCTAAGCATAATGAGTGCAGAAGCAGAGAGAAAAGGGTGAGATATTTGTGGGTTGGACCTTCTTGTGAGTGTGTGGGGTAAAAGTGTTACAGTTAAAAGAAAGAAATGGCAGCAAATCAGACAGAAAGAGATCGAGAATAGAAATAGAGATGAGAATTAAGTTCTGGTGAGCTGGCAGTGATGGCAAGTCCAGAGGTTTGGTGAGTAACACTGGAGGAGCTTACAGAAGGGGAGTTGACCAACAACATTGTTAGAGACAGGTCATGTCAAGAAGACAAAAGAACTTAATTGCAAGAGGAAAGAAACAGGCAAGAATATCTTCAAAACCAAGGTGCAGTAATCTCTTCCATGTTCTTTACACAGCATCTGTGCAGCCTGGGTTCATGCTCACTGTCTGGTAGTGCTTAGTGGCCTTGAAAGTGGGAGAAAGCAGTTTGGAAGAGGCTGTGCTGGCTGGGTCAGCTCGTGATTCAGTGTGGGAAACCATCTGGTCAGTAATGCAGAACAGCAAGGGAGCTGATGTGGGGCAGAACGGGCAAGTGATTACCTTAAGGATGAATCATTAATGATCAAAATTCTCAATCAGCTCAGCCCTCTCTACCCCAGCTGCAGGGCCAAAGCAGAACACAGTTGTGTGTGTTAACCTGCCTCTTCTCTTTAATTCAAGAAAGATTTGTGCATTATCACAGTGAGCCTCCAGTAGCCTGACGTGTGTGTGATGTCCTGGAGAGGCAGTGCAGGTAATGTAATACGAATTTAGGTGTGTAGTGTGTTAGTGGAGTTGGATTGAGATGGGCAGTAGCCCTGGGCAAGAGCCCAGTGCAGATGAAACAATATGCACAGTTCAGCTGAAAGATGAGGAACGGGGCTTAGTGAGGGTGCTGGAGCTGGTGACTCAATGTACAGGGCAGGACTATGAGAGAGCCACAGTATTAACACGTCCTTTGTTCGTGCCAGAAATAGATGTGCTCGTCAGCCTTTAGAAATTGCATCCAACTCAATAGCACAGTGTTAAGCACTCACAAACATTGAATTTTATTTTATTTTAACACCCTGGTTAGGTTACACACTCAGCTTTCCCATATTTTATGTTATAGTGTGGGCCTTGAGCTACGTTTACGTTTGTCTCATAAACTAAAGAAGGAAGGTCTATCAGGAAAAACCGTGTAAAACCATAGGCTCCATTTTTCTTTGGGCACACAGAACAAGCACAGAGCAATGGTACATCAGCACTGCTGCCTTTGTGTCATTGTCAAAATCTTGGTGTGAGTCAGTGGAGACAATTTGAGACTTTATTCATCGGAACACATCCAGTATTTATCAGGTGATGGCCCATTAGTTAATGTGTCAAACTCAGCAGTATGTGAGGAAGTGGCAGTGTGTATAGCACATTAACATGTTTTTTTAGTTCACACTGATCTAAATGACCTGAAATCTAATTGTATGGATTGCTTATATCTTTTAGCACTTACTGCCATTTAGCAACTGCTCTAGTTGCTGGAGATACATCCAGGTGTGCATAAATACAGTACAGGGGGAACTTTTTCTTCAGAAGATTAAAGTATGTTAACGCTGCATGTAACTAATTAGAACAGATAGCCAGTGAAGTGTATTTTACATTTTCAAATGAAATTTCTTTCAGCAGATGCTAATACATATTAGGACATCTGTTTATATTTTTCCTTCAGTCTTTTTTGTAACTGCATCTTGTTTAAAATACTTTTGTCAGCTGAAATAGTATAGCCTTAAACAATACTACTTGTATATGTGGTTGTGAACTCATATGGCTGCTTTGGAGATGTCTTTCTGCATAAGCAGATTTTTGTTTTGTTATGTGTAAGTGAAAGATGTATGAAAAGTTGTTTCGCTTCATTTAAATTGGAGCAGGGATGAAAAAGGCAGAAAGAAGTCAGGAGGATAAAATGTAATGCTATCCCCACTAGGTAAAGTTGTCCAATTACTCCTGGTGTCACAACTTTTCAACATTTGAATGGCTGGGAGGGGATACTAATTTCAACCTTAATGATCGCTGCTTTAGGAGTCAACATCACAACACTTCACTTATAATTTTAGCACATCTGTCAGCCTGTGCTAGAAAGGAGCCCTGGGCTAGTGGGTGACTGAAGAGCCTTTTATCCCTAGAGAGGATTATGTATTCCCTTCAAGAGTGGGAAAATAAAAAGGTTATAAATACTCACCTACTTGACTGCTGCCCACATTTGCCCTGTTGACAAATAGTGACTTTCACATCCTGCTTTTGCATTCATAAGCACAAAAATAAATAAAAACTATGCAACTTCTCATTGTATAACACTTATGGAAGCGACCCATTTATAATGTCACATATTCTATAACACCATATAGTCCCTAAGCTGGACTTTTTTTCATTTCAATAGATCACATTGATTTCCTGTATGACTTTATCTACCTAGTACCAAGTGGGATTGAACAGTTATTTGTCTGGATTTAGCCGTCCCTTATCAAACATTTATGATTTAGCTGTTGCTACAACATCTTCTTGTAAGGTCTTTCTTATTTTTATCTTTTCAGGAAGGGTATGAATGCGATAACAGGGCTGTAATAAATCTATCTCTTGAAAATGAACCATATTTTGGGAAGCTGTGTGCTATCTGCTGCGAGGGGAGGGGAAGTTGAAGGGGCAGGACAGTCGTGGGAGTGGATTGTTTCTAGGACGCTGTGGCCACCCATTAATAAGAAAGATTGACTCTTCTGGTGGAGGGTATCAGTGCATTGAGACTGCAGTCTCCTGGCTGCATGGTAGGCTGGTGTTCTTGGGATGAAAGACCCAGTAGAAAAGAGAGTTTTGCCTGACCAGGCCAAATTTGAACAGCCATCGTTAGGCTGAAGAAAAATAGCACAGGGTCGGCAGGTTTGTGTCTTCTCTGTTTGTAGGACTAAAAAAGTAAGATCTCAGTTTTATTATTTCTGTTCCTCTTTCAATTTCTTTGTTCTTTATCTAGAGAGGAAAACAAAATATGTGAATACCTATAATAATACTGACTGTGATTTAATTAAATGTAGAGTAGAAAGTGCATGTCGTTAGGACCTTTTCTGGTTACAGCTTATTTTAAAATTCAGTTTGAAAGAAAAAAACATAGTAAACCTATCCACTGTGTATCCCAGCTGTTTTAATATTCCTAGCCAGAGCATTTTACCTGAACATTTTCCAAACAACCTCATCATGCCGAAGTAATTTATTTTTCATTACATAATGCTTTTCATTCAATGATTTCAAAATGCTCTGGTAAGTGTGTTTTTTGAAGTGCCAAACTAAGTGTCGTATAACCCTGGGGAGACGTCTGCTGGTTTTATTGTACCTGTTTTGCAGACAGGTAAATTCAAACACAGACAGATTAGCAGACACCCTGTGAATAAGTAAAGGAGGGAAGACCAAACCCCTAATTCCTGCCTGCTGAGTGCCAACCCCAAGCACATGCCCCTTTGTTCAATACTCAAAAACTTCTCATGCTGTGTGCAGGGAAAGAAGAGAAAAAAAACTTTGCAGAAACTATAAAAGTTAATAATTACATTGTAAAGGCTACTTAACTGATAATGAACATTTAATACAGAACCATAAATTTGCATGACACTTAAAAAGAAAATGTTCTTTTGTTTTTGTCTTCACTTCCCAAGTCTGTTTATAGTTAATTTTTTAACCTGCTTAACCGAGGCTGTATTCTGTCCTGTCTCTTTTTTTATGTCTCTTCACTAGTGCTTTCAATGACCTCTCTGCAAGTTTCTTTATATAGAAACCTGCTATGCTGTCTTGAATGCACAAGGTCAATAATGATTACCCTCTAACTTTGAAGGGCATCCCCCTTCTCTGCTTGCAAAGAGTATCAAGCCAAGAAGTCCCTGCATCCCATAATTGTAATTTCTCTTATGAAATGCAGTATTAAGAAAGGTATTTTTATTTCCCAAACACCAGAGCTTTAGTCCATAAGCGTGTTAAGCCTGGTAAAGTCAAGATATAATAATTTTTTTTTTTCATCGCAGGAAAGTAGACTTGATAGTTTATATTTTATTTAAAACAAATCCATATTAATGGAAACATTTTTGTAATATATTTCAAAGGAAGGAAGCAGCCTGTTCTTTTTGAATACGTGGATGGAAAGCTGGATTTCTGTTGCTCAATATCCAAATGATGCAATAAGAGACCATATTTATTTTTTATTTCTGAAGAACTGTATTATGATCTCAGCACACTGTAAAGGCTTCAGAGACTTCAGCATGATCTGTACAGAAAAGCTGTTACTACTGTGGACTGTAGAGGTTATGTATAATGAAATTTTGCCTATCTTTTGGAACCAGTGGTCCTCTAATAATTATCAATAAACAAAGTCAGTTAAAAGAAACTACAGAAAGGCATGTAGTGATAACAAAAAGATGCTTAAATTGAATTGATACTATAGCAGGCATTGATGTGTCATCGCAGAGCTTAATAGCTGGAGTCCTGGTTCAATACGGTGAACTTGGGAAGGTTTTCTTAATGAAAGAACTGATGTTTTCTGTTCAGCAGCAGCAATTGCTCAACTTTTTTAAATACCCGCTTTAAAGTTTATGTGCCACTAATTGTGGTGCCATATAAAAGGAGGTACTGTGTTGGTTAATGTCAGGAAACGGGTTCTCAGACACAAATGTGAAATAACGAGTCATTTTTAAAATAAATTAGTGCAGCTATTTTATTTCACGTTAATAAATGCATACACTGCAGTTCTTTTTACCTACAAGTAATTCAGGGTTCTACGCAAGTATATTCTCAAAATGCTGCTTATTTGGTTTGCAGTGTCTTTTCCATCAGCTGTGCATTTTCAGGATCTTCTGGGAAATATTATTCTCCCCCCGACCCCTTCCATTACTATGCTAACAGCTCAGAAAAAGGCATATAAGTTGGAAGAAATGTGCATTCATGTAAATATCTAAACATATATAAATTAGCTTTAAAAATTGAATTCACTGAACATGAATAGTCACTTAAAGTGTAACTGGAATTGACTGTGTCATGTATCAGCCTAATAGCTGGAGCGCCGGTTCAATACAATGAACTTGGGAAGGTTTTCTTAATGAAAGAACTGACGTTTTCTGTGCAGTGGTTGCATTCATCAGACCACATAGTGTTCATTACACTACAAAGGACTGCCAATGTGAATTGTGAGGATCATCTATTAGGTAAACCGGATGGGGACAAAAGATAGCAGCGGAATGAGAGACTTTGGTACCTCTGCAGGGTGTGGAAGTCCGACTGCTTTGATGACCTTTCACCGCTGCATTAGCATCTATTCACTGAGAGATCCCAAGTTCATACCCTAATTCTGCTAACCAAAGCTGGCAAGGAGCCAGCGGTAGGTGGTTCATCTCGCTGGCTGACGTTACAAACTCACCCTGCGCTCTGTAGGGCCACGTTCTTTGATTTGCTTTGTTTAAATACCTGGGAAGTTACTGAACAATGGGCGTTCTCTGGCAATGCTAATTAGGCACTAAAAACCACCCCGGTTTGTGGTGCTAATTTGGAGAGGTGCCACATGCTGGGGTTGATTTCTTCGGAGAGAAGATGAGCCCTGTGCCATTGGGAAATGGGAAAAACCAGACATGCTGATTGGCAAGGTCGAGGCTGGAAGGCCCATCGCTGACTCAGGAGCAGGCACGTTAATTCCGTGGGGATTTGCATCCACTCTGTCCCTTGCTTACCTAATAGGAGTATTGTTGTGCCGTTTCATAGGGAGCTTAGTGGCTGAAAAGAGAGATTTAATAGCAAAGATAAAAGTTTTGCTTCAATTCTCCCAACATCCAGTTATTAAGAAGCTTGTCTGCTCTATGAGGCAGCACACCACAAAAGCATTCCCAGTTCACAGACAGGGGCTGTGTTAAAGCACATAAGGGCTTAAATTCTTTCCCGTGGATGTTTATAGTAGATGTGTTGGTATCATGCTCTGTTTTTACTCTCACTTTCAGTGTTCAAGTTGAAGTTATGTGAGGGTTACTAGCCTAAAAGTCCATACCTCAAGGTCACTCCCCTAACCTTATTTCCCACGTGTTTAAATGTATTTATATAGATAGGTAAAATGTGGGAGCTGCTGCCACATAACCTTGTTTCCTTTGCTGACACCTCCAGTGAATGAAATTTGATATAAAGTTGTTATTTGGGATGGGGACACATAATGTCAGCCCTGCTTTGAGCACAGTGGCAGCCACTGCTGCTGGTGGCAGCCACTCCACCTCACTCCCTGCCCAGGCACCAGCACTGATACCTTGACAGACACATAGGGCATAGCAAAAAAAAAGCACAGAAGAGATGCTGGAAGTTGCAGTGAATTTTATGTCCAGCAAAAATTGCTAAAGAAGGACTTTTTTTGTCCTTTCATTTTATTTTAAGCTTGTTGAAAATGCTCTGTGTATTTTCATTCCTGCATCTGCGCTCTGTCTTTCATTCCTGTTCCTCTATGGGCTGTAGTGCATCAGTGACAAGTGTTACATCAGTTCTATGGTGACTTCAATACCATGTCAGGATTTCAGAGCCCTTTATATCATGATTTTCTGAGCACATATCAAGATTTTCAGAGCACATCAACCAATTCAGATTCACTGTCTAAAAGAGCAATATAATGAAAATGTGTCTTTTTTGATATAAAATAGAAACTAAAGACTTTCAGTTAGTTTTGCTTGCCTTTTTTTTTATTTTTCTTTTCTTGCCTTTTTAATTACCTAATTAGAGAGAGGTTTCAGTTGTACTCAAACAGAATTGTCAGGATTTGGGCCTGTATGCTATTTGCCAGAAAGATTCAGACTTATATGGATGTATTCTTGGAAAGTTTGACTTTGTGGGACGAAAGAAATAGGATCTGGATAGGCTCTTGTGCTTTGGGAAACTGTGTGACATTAAAACTTTGGGAAGTCAGGCCTTGCTGTGCTGCAGTGGGACCTCTGAAGCACACACCCAGAACTGAGTGTATCCATTTCTTGGCTCTGTGCAGCAGGAGATGGGAATGTTCAAAGGAATTAAAGGCCCATGTGAAATAGTGCCTCCCACTGCTGCTCACTCTCCCAAAACAACAGCAGAAGACACAGGGTTGCTGGAAATGGTGAAGATACTTCCCTTGTGTGGAAGGATAAGCTGGATTAAAAAAATTGGGATAGAGTAAGGAGAAAGAGGTTTAAAGAATAAAAATCCAGTTGCCTAGTCTGTACAACATCTCTTTTGCAAACAGCCCAGTACTGAGAGAGCTGACAAAAAGAGAGAGAAAAGAACTAGAAGTTCACTAGAAGCAGGTGACATCAGAAATTTTGCTGAGGACAAATTAGTCCTTGCTGGTGTAGTGGAACAACATATATCCAACTCTTCAGGTGTCCTCTGTGCAATACCTGGGTTCAAAAGAAGGAAATAAAGAGGAAACCATCCTGCACAACTGTGATCCTTCAAAGAGTCCCCTGGCTCAGTCCTTGCTTGGTCATAGTCCCAGCCCCAAATGTGGGAACAAGGAGTAGCAAGGGGACTAATGCCTTTTGGTTTATCCTGCAAATCGTTAAGCAATACAGTACTTTTTTCAGTATATGCATTTTAAGCCTGTTTTTAAGCTGTTACATCTTTTTGGTTATCCACTGCAATACAGGAGGAAATCAGTTATTTACCCAAGTTATTTCATTGCTGAAAATACATCATATCACAGCTTTTATTGTGCTGTATTCTCTCCCCTGAGCATACACTGTATGCACAGGTGACTATAGCTAAAAGTCTGTGAATTATTACTTGCTACATTTAAAATATCCACAAAAATGATCATCATTTTTTGTTAGACTGAAGGTTAAGATGTAGTTTTCTCATTAAAGAAAAATATACTATTTTAAACCTAGTGCTTCCCAAAATTGTATTTGTTTTAATGTTTATAAAAAAGAGATTTGAAGATTTAACACCAGCCTATTTAAGATTTTCTGCTTCTTGAAGCACAGAGCACAGGGGTTGATCCTCCATTACACTAAGGCTTATTAATGCCACTCTGCAGGAGTTTTAAAGGGTCTCCTCAAGAGTTTGTGCACAGCCTTCACCATGCCCTGTTTCAGATCTCTGGAAACAATGAAGGGTGAAAACAGAGAGGAACTACAGAACTGAGTTTTCTGTGGCTTTGCTTGGAAACTTTGTTCAGGCAAAATATGAAGTATTTGTTTATATTAGATATCCAAATGCCCAGAGACCTCTGCTGCCTGATTCCCACTGCTGTGACTGACAGGTTTAGGGGACAGCAGAGTCACTACATTACACTAAAGCATGTTTTTCATAGTACTCTGGCTACTCTAAGGAAGAGCAGAGCATGCCTCAAGTCCATTTTCCTCTAGTTTATTTCTTTTTTTCAATGTTGCACTTCACTAGAAGCTGAAACCATGCTAGAAGAGCCATGAAGCTGCCATGACTGGAGAGGCCATGTGGCAGTGGTGCTATGTGTACTTTATAATAATACAAATAATAAATATGTACTGTTTTTCACTGTTCAGTGGAAATTACTTTCCTTTGTCCCTTTGCTACCTCCTGAAACCTTGTATGGTTTGAGGTACTTCTTGTTCAAAAAGTGTGGCTCTAATTTCATGGGAGGAGGTCAAAACCTGAGGTCTAAACATAGTTTTAAACAACAAAAAGTTCCACATAGCTTAGGACATTCCTACATAACAATCTTCCTCTTCCTTCTGTCTTTCTTCTGCCATGTTCTGTAGGTGTGGTGAAGGAGGGGGGTGTTCATGGTGAGGATTTGCTAGTACTTGTGAAGATGAATATATTTACTTGGAATAAGTCCTGTAAATCATCTGTCTGGGAAATGGGTTTGTGTGGGAAGTGAAGAGGGTTGGGTTGGTTTTTATGCTTTCAAAAGTTGGATGGCAATTATTTTATTATGGGATTTCAGTGGGAAAATAGCAGTTTTGTGGAATGGCTTGTTTATGGAGCAAAGTTGTCATCTGTTGCTATTTTTCTCTTAATTAGAGAGGCATTTTTAATTATCTGTCAAGGTCTCCTAGAACCTGGGATAGGTGGTATTTCTTATGTGATGAAATCAAAACAAGCAAGTGGAAGGTGAGTCTGTCACAACCGATAGGAAGTAGAGTGAAGCCCAAGCATGAGAATAATTAGCATGTTTGGACTGCAGGGAAGAAGAGCTCTCTGTCAGGTATGATGGCTCTACTCTTTCCTTTGCACTCCCCTGTACTTTTTTTCTGATGCATTCAAGCACACTTGTAATTATACTGAGTAATATCCATTAATTTCCTATCTATGTAGTTTTTGAGTGCCTTTAATATGGTCAAGATCTCCAAATTTTTACTAAACTATGATACTCACTGAGCTCTTTGTGATTCGTGAAAAAGAAAGATAAATGGAGTTTGACTTGTTTTCCCCTCTCCCTGCAGACCCACAACTCCTTCTCACAGGGGTAGGTCTAGCTCAAGGAAGCTTTACCAAAGCTCACTCACAAAACACAAAGCAATATTGCTGCAGAAATTCCTATTAAAGTTGCAGGGTGGTGTTTCCTATGACAAGTGGAAAGTTTATCACAAAAGATGACCAGGATCAGAATAACTTTGAGACAGATAACTGTGATTGTGTGGGTGGTGTACACAAGCATCCTGGTGTGTGCACAGGGGAGAGAGCACACTGGTAGACAACATTTAATTGCACAATAGCTGTCAGATCATCTATAATTGAAACAACTGTGCTCGTGTAACAAAATCTTAGAGTTCTCATTTTGAGAACACTTAAGTAAAATGATTTTGTGGTGTTTAAAAAGCAACAGAAAAAAAAATTCACTAAAGACCATTAAGCGGCCTCAAGCCCCACGTTTCAAGTGTTCATTTGTACCGATTATGGTGTGACAGCTCTTGAGTTTCCAATGATAACAGCCATCTGACTTGATCTGAGTTCAATGGATTTTCACTAAAATAGAATCATCGCCTTTGTGATGGATAGAAAAAGTAAAGCAATACATCCTGATAAATGCTCTGGCTTTTTTTTTCCCCTTCCCTTATTGTGACCTTGTACAATCCATAAGTGAGCAAAGCTGAGCCCTGGCCACTGCTGCAACGCATCAGGACTTTGAAATTTAAGTAGCTCTGAAACCCATCAATGGGGTGAAGGGAGAATGGCCTGAGAAAGCGATGGATCATGCTTAGAGGGCTCACAGGGAAACAGGGTAAGCTGAAGGTCAATACGCAGACATGTCCTGAAGGAGCGGCTCAGACACTCATTCACATTCACATCTCAAAGCCTCTGCTGCTGTAGCACTGCGAGGAGAGATCAGGAGGAGAGTAAAATAAAACAAGAATTTCAGAGCATATAATTTCTCCGCAGAAGCGAATGGCACGAGGGTACAGTGTAAAATAGCTGTAACCCACGGTGTGGGTGCAGTGCCCTGATCATCCCATCCCATTCCATAACAGCATGGAAATGCATCCTTCCCAGTGCACCCCACTTGTTTGCAAACTTTCTCAGTCCTGGTAATTGTGAAGAACATTTAACGTTTTTAACGTGTCATTGATGGTTTGTAACACATTATTCAGCATGACATGAAAGTGAGCTAAACTAGAAAGGAGGCAGTCTGAATCCATACGTGTGCAGACAAGTAATTAAGGGTCTTTACAGTTAGTGCTTTTATGTGCCCGGGTGGATGGGAATGTGTACAAAACTTTTACGTGGGTTTATATTCTGGTTTCTTTGGAGTTGTATTTTGAAAAAGGTTTGGATCCAGGTATGGACTGGCCTGGCTGAAGACAGCTGAAAAAACAGGGGGAGCAAAAGGGAGAAAAAGAAAATAATAAAATAAAATTAGTATACAAATTTGAACCCGCAGTTACCATGCCTAAAGCAGAAATTGCCGAACAAGTCAAGAGGCTTATTAGCATTTTATGTAAATCAGTTATTACTGTTCTCCACTTCCTTAATTATCCATGTTATTTCAATACAACCCTTTCTTTGATGTCCCAATTCTATATTTAAATAGTGCAAGATTTCTATCATATCCTCCCGCTGAGGTTTGTTCCATGCAAAAAACATGCCAAGAGCAGCTATTTTAGAGACTACTGGGAAATGTTTAATTGGTTAATCCCATTTGAGTTATAGGGAGTATTGCCACGCACAGAAAACAGAAACATGTAAAGTACTGGCTTGGAGAAGTTTACTAAAACCTGCAAGACTTCCCCTGAAATTTAGCCCTGAAGATGTTTTGTTTCCTAGGTACCCAGTGGGAAATGATTCAAAGGAAAATCCTTCAAACTTCTTTGAAATACACTAAATGATTGATTTCATAGTAGAAATATTTTTGAATTGAAACGCAAAGTCATTTTACTTTTGTTCTTGCAGCATAGAGGGGGTCTCTCTTTATATTTCACATAGCACTGCTGAGGCAAAGAATAGTGTATTTCAGCCAAAATAAAGCCCACAAGACTTTCAGAAGTTGTTAATTGTTACCTACTATTGAAGCAAATGATTACTCCTCAGATTTCCACGTTGTGAAGTTATCAACATCTTCTGTGAGTAATAATTCCAATGGAGAAATGTACATTCTGTACCACCCATTAGGATCAATTCTGCTCAAAAAAAATTAACATTTCTGTACAGCTTCCAATTTCCAGCTTTGGACTGGAGAAACTTTGGAGCAAAGCATTGACAAATATTGCGTTTCCCATTTCCAACATTTGATAGTTTTTAACCCCTTTAAAAACTTTGGAAACAGTGTAAGAGTTTTAGCACTAGCAATGAAGAATAAAACATGTACCTACCTAATTTGGCTATAAACACAAGAAGCAGAATGCTGCAGAGTGGTCAGATCTGGAAGTTATTCTTCATAGATTTTAATGAAGTAAAGAAGTGAAATTGCAGACTTTTTTTTTCTTTAATTTGTTTTAAGGGATGGCATTAATTTCCACATTGTGCTACGAATGTATCAGACAGTGTAGTGGCTGATAGAAGCACAGGTGAAGTGTGTTAAGCTTGGTAAATAAGAGAGGAATTAGTTGATTAAGAAAGAAATCAACCGTTGTGGTGTTCTATAAATAACATGTCTCTTTTGGTACTGCTTCCCAAACTAAGGTTTGGATTGTCCAGTTGAGAGGCTTTGGTGACAAGCTCCTCCATATTCACAATTCTTGTAAACAGATGTCTCCCTTGTGCAGAAGTAGGTTAACTTATTAAAAAATCCACGGTGGAACTGTGGATTGCTGAGTTTCCATCACTGGGAAGTACATTGTTCCAACTCTGAAATTATACAGTCTAAAATCATCATCATGTATTTTCATCAGGATGAAATATCGGGAGCTCTGCTTAGTGCAAGGTTTTATTAATGATGTGCTGTCAGAAGCTGGATGCTCTGCATATTTGCATATTAAACAGCTGAGTGAAGAAACATTCCTTTTATTGCTGCAGGGAATAAATCAGTTTAAAGCAAGTTCTCATCATTTATACTCCTTTCAGCTAAGTCTTCTTTTATTGAAATAAATTGTTGAAGTGCTTTGCTCATTCTTTGAATACTGATGAAATTTACCTTGATAGGGCCTCAGGAAAAATAACATTTTCTTAAAGGTGCAGCGTTGTTCTTTATCTAAATACAACACAAGTTTTAGAAATTATCTGGAAGAAAATTTGTGCCTCTCCAGCCATGGTAAAATCTTCTTTTAGCTGCAGGCTTTCTACAGGTATTTCGAGATGTTTGTGTGATTTTTCTAGCGCTGTCCACCCGGAAATCTCAGCAGGAGCTTTGCCCAGCATATAATGCTCACATTGGGTTTATTCTGTGTGCATTCATTAGATGCTGTTCAGTGAAGGGGCCTTCCTGCTGCCTCACATTGTGCATTGCAGATGAGCATCACCTTCCCTTGTCTGTGTGCTGTCTGTTGGTGGCAGCCTGAGTTTAGAAGTGCGATGTCTGGAAGGACTGGAACAAAGTCAGTACCAAAGGAAAAAAGTTTGTATTTTATTTTCTGCTCTTTCATCACGCTTGAAGTGAAGCACGCAGGCATGTCGTGAGACCCTGATTTTTTTCCCAAATTTACGTAAATAAATAATTTTGAAACCCTACTTGGTTAAAAGATGAGTTTTTATAATCTGTCGTTTTTCCAGGCGTGAACTAGAAGAGAGCAGTAAAAGTAAAATAATTTAAAATGAAGTGAACGTATTTTACATACGGAATTCAGGTGGAGTTTGGACATTTTATTTAATGCTGCTGTATTACATTGGCTAGTACTGAAATGTTGTCTGTTACAATAAGCAGCAAAATGGTTAAGGTATCAAAGGGAAAGTATTTCGTGTGTATTCTTTTATTTTATTTTAAAAGGTTACAGCAGCAAGCCATTATATGCCTTTCTTATGTCATACAAAGTATTTTAAAATATAAATAATTTGTGACAGGAGCTTTTTGTTTTTAAGTGGAAAATGTGCATTTAATAACATGAAAATAATGTCAAAACATCCTCTCCTAGATGGTTGCCAAGTGAACTGTTGCTTTTCATTTATGTTTTATTTTTGGAGGTTGGGCTTTGCAGGAATATTTTCAGATACTTAAAAAAATAGTGATCCATTGCAGCTGTAGTTTATTTTAATTGGACAGCACTAAGTGAGCTGACTTTATGATAAACAGTGCAGCCAGCGGCTAGTGACTGCACTTCCACTTTAAAGATTATACAGAAAATAAAATCCTTCAAGCTAAAGTCATAAAGAACCAAGCTGGAATTACTTTTGGAACATATGTCTATGTTTGTCTCAGTGTGTGTTGTAAGGGATACCTGATCCTAAAGACTTAATAGTCTATAAAAGTGTATTTGCCTCACCACCTAACCCATCCAACTATCAAAATCTTGATACTGATGAGATTTTGGTTTATTTTAATTATTTAGATTGTCAATATGAATTAATAGGTGTGATACTTTTCATATAATGTCAGAGAATTTTCAAGTACACTCTATGATTCTGCAGCTGGAAATCCTGATAATACTTCTTCCCTCTTCAAAGATTTATCTACTAGTGTTCTGAGGTGTTATCCCTGTAAAAGGCTGTCATACCTTTGATTTCTTTATTACTATTCAAAAATATAAGAGAGAGCTTTGCTTAATGTAAAGAGCTTTTTTTTTTTTTTGAAGCTATATATGATTTTTTTTTCCTTGTGATTGAATAGTAAATCTGACATAAATTCACTTGCTGACATTTGGATGTTTATAAGGATGATTTGGTTTAGTGGTTAGTCCTATTGTATTTCACAGGGGTGTTGTCAGGCTTAATTAATTATGCTGCAGCAATATGCAGTGCAGATTTTTGTGCCAGTATCTCCACAGCGCTTCCCAGGGAACTCACAGTACAGGATGGTTATTACCAGCCTGGCTGTTGCACTGTGCACATCTTTAACCAGTAAAGATGTAGCTGTTTGTGAGAGGATACGTTTCTTTTTGTAGCTGAGAGGAAGGGGAACCAAACAACCGCTATTGACTCAATCGCTGCTAAAAAAAACACTGCAAGGAAAATCCCATCCCAGTTTACCTGCCATCTGCTGCTCTGGCTTTTAAGGATGGTTCAGGTGGAAAATTCGTGATGACTGGTCATATTTTCTGTTTTCTTCTGGTTGTCATAGGCATCATAGGTGGAAAAGTCATATAGATCACTTTGCCTGACTAACCGGCCCTTGTGAGGTTAAGATAACTTCCGAGAGTATAATGGTATATATCTTTTGTTTGTTTGTTCCTGGAGAAGTTATAAATGACTCATGCTCTGGGGCATTTACTACCACCATAAGGAAACTGTCCAACAGTGTAAGAGGCTTCAGTGCTCGGATTTTTTTCCCAGATCTTCAGCCTGAGGCAGGATGTAAAGTGTAGGAAAAAAAAAAGAGTTGAGCTCTTTTTAGTGATGAGTCCACACTGAAATGTTTTCATAGTATTGAACTACAAACCATAAATCATCTGTTTGAGGATGAGTTAAATATAGGGAAAACACTGAATCACGTATTCACAATTTCCAAAGAGTAAATAAAGATGAAAAATAACAGGGTACAAACTTGTAAAAATGGGTTTAAATCAGCGTCTTTCAAATTTGTGCCTATTTTCGTAAGACAGGAAAAATAATACCTGGTTTTAGAAAGAATTCCTAGAAAGATTATTAAAAATTACTTTGAGAATCAGGTTGCTTTGTAAGGAATGCCAACAGTTTTATTTCTTTTCCCAGCCACCGGGAAAGTTTCTGTAATCTTCTTTCCTTGGGGACTTTTCAGGAATAACAGGAATGTTTGGGATCAAGTGTACCGAGGGAATCATGTCTTAAATCTCCTGGCCTTTGCTGTTTGGACCTCTTTGTGACTTTTTTTATGAGCTACCAGGTTATTTCAAGAATTTTTGTGCACTGAGGGTAGATGGTGTCTCTGTGCCAGCCGCAATTCCAGGCGTGCAGCTTCCCTGAGAAATGTAGGGCTCAGAGGGATGGTGAACTAATCCCTCCTGCTAAAAGGTTTAGTTCTGTGTATGTCAAAAAAAAATTCAGCATTGTAATTGTTCTTTTTTGTTGTTGTTTTTAACCTAGTCTGATTTACCCATCCCTCCAAATGACTGGGAAGAAAAAAATGCTCTTAGTGGCGTAGATGGAGTAATGAGAGTAAATTGCTTTGCTGCTGAGAACTCTATAGGGAAGGGTGTAGGAGGGGAGGAATTTTGGCTGCAAAAAAAATGGTATCTCTTGAGAAGCCCTGCCTATCTGTGTTGTAGTTTTTAAATGGTGCATTTAGTCAGTTTTTGTGCCTTTACATATTAGCTTTGGCGAGTCGTTACTGTGTTTTTAGGTTACACAGGGAAGGTTTGTCATGCCTGCTGGGATGATGAAGGCAACAGCTGAGTTTTTTCGTGTATCTTTGCTCTATGATAATACTTGAAAACACTTGTAGTCTTCAAAGGGTGTGGCAAGAGGATCTAAACCAGGAAAAATCTGGAATGCTTCAGCCTGCGAAGGTTTCGTTTGTTTGAACCAATGTGTAATATTCTTGAACTACAAATTAGCAAAAATCCAACTCTAAATCTGCTGTCAAAACTTGGTATCTGTGTTCACCACCTACATGCAAGTAGGACTCTGGGTGCCCATGCCCATACAGAGCTTGTGCTAATCCACGTTGGTACCTGCCAGGTACCACAGTCCCGGGTGTCACAGTGGGGTTGGGTTTCTGAAACGGGGAACGTGAGCGGTCGGAGTCCCCGCTTGCAGGAGCTGCAGTTCTGCTCCCTGCATCTGTTTTTGTTGTGCTGAACAATGAAACCTGATCGTGACTGAGCTCTTGGAGTGCTAATGCAAATAGAAAACAATACTCCCGACCACACATAACAAAACCAAAATAATATGAGGATGATTGGCCGCAGGTTTTCAGTGCAGAAGCATCAGTGCACAAACTAGCACTCCAGAAATCACTAGAGGCCTCTAAATCTCTATAGTACCCTTGTTAGTAGATGCCTGGGGATTTGTTGTTATTTTAAGATTTTTCAATTTCAGCACTATAAAATAGGGCACAATTTAACTGAAGGTGAAAAAACCTATAATATATATTTTATTAATATCTACTTTGTTCTCCAGTTGTTGATACTGTGTGTGAGATGATCTCTTTTCCAAAAGGATATGTTTTACTTTGGCTTCTCTTGAAGAAGCACAACCACATATTGATTCTATATGAGAGAAGTTGTGACTGCCATGAGTTACTTGTAACATAAGTGTGTATATCTCAATTTACCTTATGGTTCCCTGGTCGATACATCATTTAAACTGACTGTTTTTATTTTCCTTGTTGGTCTTTGATTTCTTATTTGAGTTCTTGAAGGAAGCCACTGAAGTTTCAAACTGCAAAACACATGGACAATAAAGGAGACTTCCATCAAAAACTACCTAAAACTAAGGTTCTTAATTTTTTGGGAAGACCTTGAATAGCAAAGGATGGTAGCTGAGTAAACATAAAATGTTGGGATGTAGTGCCAATGAGCAGAGAAGGCAGTTCTCAGATGTAAAAGAGTAAAATCTGATATAATATTGAATTTAAGGAATCTTTCAGGGTAATTTATAATCCTCTCCTTCACTTATGAGAACAATTCAGCATATATTTCTTTTTACTTCCTTCACTATGGTTGGAAAGACACACATGGGTGAAGGCCAAACTGCCACTAGTACTAAACTACTCTCCAAAACCAAACCAATCTTCATCTTCTCAGTGGAAAACACAAAAACAGGGGACTATTTCTTCTTTTTCATGTGCTGTAGAACTGGGCTACTGCCTTAAAGGCAACTAGAAGGTGTTAGTTGGGATGAATGGACAGCATTAATGATATTTTCATAGAGATTGTTTCTGTTCAACATTATCAGTGCTTGGATGAGGGAATGCAAACAGTCTTTAGTCTGAACAGGTGAAATATAGGTATTTGTAAAGTTTACTAGGTTTTTTTTTTTTAAGGAAAAAGGAAAGGTTCTGCATTTCCTCTGGGTTTTTGTTTTGTTGCTGTGCTCAAAATTGCAAAAGAGAAATCAGATTGGAAATCTGAGCTACTGTAGCCTTCAACTCTCTTAAATAATGTTAAAGCACTCATTCAGTTGAGGTATTATAAACAATTAATGCACCTGGAATTAAACGAACAAGTATTCAGAGGTAGGTTCATTTTTATAGGTTTGTAGTTGTATTTTTGTTTCTGCATTTTATTAGGAAATTTATATTTCACCTTTATGAGGTTGGATGATGGGAGACAATCCAATAAATGCCTTCTGGGTGGGGAACTGTTATCTGTGGATCAGCACTCCTGGTTTATGTGGTCTTTGTGGGTGATAGGGGAAAGTAATTTAGAACTACATGAAAGTACTATGTCTTGATTTGTGATATAGCATACTATATGATTTGATAATTAAGGCTCTCTTCCTTGTTCTTTTATACATATAATTGTTAAATGAGAGCAGAATTTTATTTAAAAAAAGAAATGCCTGTAACACAGTCCCAGGTCAACTGTGGCTCAGAGCACAAGGGTGAGGGGGAGAGGGAATATCCAACTAAACCCTTTAAAAACTGTGGTCTTGAAATACATAGGGAATTCACACCAGTGAAGTCATATGCATTACAGAAATAGGGATCTATTTGATATTACTGTAAAACTTCTTATTGACTTCCTTCACTTGTTCACTCTTGTCTGTGTCATACCTTGGAGAAGACTCTCCTTTTGTTCTATATATCTGACATTAGATATCCCGAATTTTATCAGATCTCCTCACGCCCTTCTCTCCTTAAAGCATACATTACAGAGCTCTTGCTGCTTGCAGATACAATGTGCCCAGCATATGATCTTATTTAGGAAATACACCTTTGAACATACTGCTCTGATTTTGATTCTGCTAATTTGAATGTGGAGAAAATATGGTGAAAATTAACCTAACAAAATACCTTGGATTTGGCTTTGTAATTGAGTGTAGCTTTATTTCTGAAGTTGTGTATACCTAATTTTTAGTAGAAACATGACATTGTGAGAATGATAAAAAAGTACCTGGAACAAAGATACTTCAAAATCCTGACAATTTCTTTCTTGGAGTTGCTCTTCTGGAACTGCTGCAGGAGCCACTGAACATTCTTTGCTCTCTAAAAGTTTTGTTTGTTTATTGGGGTAATACCAAAGTTCAAGCAGCTGGAAAAAAGGGTTCAGAGCACACACAGGTTAAGCACACTCAATTCCTTGGCATTACAATTTTATTTGCACTTTTTGTTTTAATTGAAGGTACAGGGACTAGCAAGCTTTCCCACTTCAGCCTATTCACTCAGCTCGAAACTAAACCTGTACAGGAGGTTCCTTCTGTCTTCAAGGTGTGTTTTGCCCTGTGCTTGGTCAGGCTGACAAACTCCTCCTGGTGCTGGGGTGCAGTGCAACCCCTGGCTAAGGGTCACAAAGAGGGTTTGATGGCTCAGTCAGGGATGGTCCAGATCAATTCCAATGAAAAATATTGTCATTTCATTATCCAAAGCATAAGTGAGTGTACACACACACGCACATATATATATATATGTAAAAATAAATATATACATATATATTGTATATATATAATATATATGGTATATATATAATATATATAATATATATTGTATATATATAATATATATTTTATATATATATATATATTATATATATATATATATATATATACACCCCCACTAACTTCTGGATATATATATACTTGTGTATATACATAGAAGTAGTGTGTATATATAGTATATATACACTTCTATATACTATATATGTACTTCTGTACTTCCATTCACTACGTACTTATGCCTCTCTCTATATATACTTCTATGTGCTATATATATAGTATATATATATATACACATGCACACATAATATGAGTAATGTGTTTGACAGGGCTTGTCCACACTGAGCAGGATGTGAGAACATGTTCATATTGGCACATTTCTCAGCCTCTGAAGGGACATTCTCAATATCTCCCAGGTCTGGGAGGGTGAGGCTGTTACCTCTTAACAAACACATTGGTTTTACCCATAGGCAACAATCCACTCCACTGAGAGCAAGTTTTTATTCCACACTGTTGGGTTTTATTCTGTTATACCATTACATCAGCTGTGCTTATATGTGGGGTAATAGCTACAGAAGATGTTCTGTCATGGAGTCATTATGTAAGTACAAATGATGGAGTTGGGTTTTAGGCTCTGGATAGGTGCAGAGCTGCTCAGGAATTGGATAGTTTCTGGCACCATAAGCAATATAATATGGTACAGTGTGTACTTCATTAAGCAATATCTGATTTTCAGACCAAACCTTACTGTAGAAATTTTAAGTTGGTTCTTGGACTTAGCTGACTACCAGTGCAGGACACAGATACAAAGCTGTGTCCTGATTGAGTCCCACTTCATAAAATATATTGATGTTAAAATATGTAAATGTTTTAGTCTTATTTTGGAAAGGAAGAAGACTCCTGTCATTAACTTATTGCTCTGGAACATCCTTAAAGTGAACTCAAAGGAACAATTATTTGCTGGACCTTTTTTTTGAGGAAAGTGAAAAAATCTCCTAGACCTTCTTTTACCTTACTCTCCTTCAAGATCTCCCTTTCCCCTCAAAATCAGCAGTTAAACCACAAAGCTGATCAGTAAAACTTATTTTATTGTGCATTAGAAGAAGCAGACGTTATTAACCGATTATACCTATATCAGTTTTTATAAATATGGAAATGTAGATGGTGGTATAACTACTGTATAGTTACTCTTTTATGAGACTGAATGGTATTTAAGCAAATCATTTTCTCACTAGACTCAGCTTTCTTCGAGTATCAGTTCATTCTTTCAGACGTAAGAACTCCAAGAAACCATAAAATCTGTGTAAATTAATAAAACTGTGAACCTGATGCAAGTATATAACGCTTCTATAAAAGTTTTATAGTAAATTGGTTAGACTGTTATTGAATCCACTCAGCACAGATGCTGATGGAAGGCTTCCTTTGGTTGCTAATGTATTTGACAATCTATAGTGTATTTATGAGCAAAGAACTCAATATATCTCTAACATTCTGGGTTTGCTGGTAGATATTAATTGCACTGTATTAGTGAAAACACAGGACTGTAAGTTTGGTGGGATTTTTCTTTTCTTCCATGTGCCACTAAATCATCTTTCCTAAAATGATGTGCTCTTTGAAAGGCAAACATCAGTGTGACCTTACCACCTAATATACCTTGTGTATGTGAGAGCTCCTGAGAGCTCAGAAAATGCATAAGCATTTTAACAAAGCTAAATATCTACTTTCTAGGCCCACATTATATTTGTCATGATAGCTTGCACTAAGAGACTACTCTAAAAAACGTAGAAAACATCAACAGTTTTCGTTGGATGTGCTTGAAGATAAATAGAACTGTTGAAAGAGACACTTAGACATTTAAGTGCAAGAAGCCACACTTGAGCTTTTAGCATACATGTATGTCTAAACTGTGAAAATGTGAAAGCAAAGGTTATGATTCATAGGGCAATGGATTTTTTTCATACCCATTTTTTATTAGCATATGAAGTACAGGAGCTCACTCCAGTTATTCCCCTTGAACTTGATTTAAACCACTGGTAGCTCTCTAACACCAGGAGCTGTGGTATTTTGCCATGTATCATACACCTCTACTTGTTATTACTAAATTGCTTGCTTATACCTTGTGATGGGTCCTTCAGTTTCTCATAAATTAATCAGACATCTGTGAATATTTGCAAGCAGGTTGTAGAGCTCTGAATCTGCTCCAATACAGGGACTGTAGAAAAAAAAAAGAGAGCAGATGAAGCAAGATTTCTTTTCCTTAGAATGCTCTTCCAGTATGAAGCAAAATATTATTAATCTAGACTGCCTGCTACTTTCATTTACCATGTAGCTGCTCATGGGATTACAGGCACAAAGGTTTCATAAATTTCAAATGAAATATGAACATTTGTTGTCAAAATACTGTTAAGCTATAAAAGCTCTGCTAGTAGTCGTCCTGCTCTTTTATTGTAACATTTATATCCGTGGGCGTTAGTGTGTTCTTGGGTCTGAAGGAGAATTTTTTTTTCCCCCCCTCTTTATTTTTTTTTTTCACATGATTTTCATCCAGGTGACAGATAACAAGGCAGGGGATTGGAAAAGACATACTTCTCATTTTTCAGACTATGGCAGATCCTTTCTGTAATTATGTGCCATTGCAAGGACCTTATCTAAGTAAGCATAGCACCTTAGATGCAATTTAGCATAAAGATGCTTGGAGAAGCAGGCATGACCTTTTTTTTTCCCCAAAAGTGTAGCAATGTGTCTGTCCTGTGTACTTCCTTCCTTTCTTTGTGTGCTATTCAGCCCAATGGTGCTATTTGACATGGCACTTGTACAGCAGGGGAGAAATAAAAGATGGAAAGATAAGGGGCACGTGTATCTCTCTGCTGCTTAATGTATGGGTGTTTGGAGTCATATAGCTGTGGCACTAAAGCTTTTACCTATGTGAGCAAAACCTGTCCAACTTAATAGTCAGTAGGATTCTTTATGAGAATAATACTGTGCATAAATTGTGGTGCTCAACTCTCCCTGAAATTACAGGGAGCTGGTTCAATGTATAGATATTTACAAAAAGGTTAAATGAATCTCTTCAGAAATCCAGATACAGAAGTCTCTGCTTTTAGATATCAAAATTAGAATTTTTTTTTGGTCCATAATGTAGCATTAAAAATAGGCTAAAGGCTTCAGATTCTACTTTAATAACACCACCTACAATAATATAGTCAATACAGTTTGCTTGGAATTTCTATTAGAATATATGTATAGGGTGCTAAAATAGTCACTCATTCTTTGTCCAAGGTATAAGAAGGGTTTCTATACTGTGAAAAACGATTATGACATGTTAAAACTGTGTAATAGTAAGCAGACACTTTTCAGTGCTGATGGGTGAATTCTGGAAATGCTCTATTTATTTTCTCTCTATTGACTAGTTGCATTCAGGCAAGACTGCCAGTGCATTGACTTGGAAAACAACTGAGACTGAACAATTTCAAACCATTGACATTATACTGCTTCATTTGTGAACTGCATTGCTTCTGCATGCACCAGTTACTTTTTTATGGAGTGCTTGCATGTTTAGGAAGCTTTCAAAAAAGGAGAAATGTAAGCTAGCCTAAAAAAGAAAGCTGTCCATTTTATCAATTTTATGTTTATAAGACCATGGAATAAAACAGACTGGCAATTTAAAAAATAAAACCATGTAGCAATTCATAGATCTGCTCTCCATGCACTTTGGTGCACTATTTAAAAAAAAAAAAAAAATTAAGAGAAGGAAAAGTTTATGGGTTTCAAATTTCTCCTCAGAGAATGTTTTCAGCTTTTGAAACAGTATAATTTCCAGCTGCTACCTTCAGTGCAGGTTTTGCAAAGTGTTTCGTAGCTCTGGTGTAAAGAAAAATGAATGAGAGATTAATTTGCGTCTGAGATTTAATTTGTGTCTCTGTCTGTCTCCATCACGCCGATCAAGCCTCTTTGTTACCAATTCACATCACTTCTTACTAGCATCATTTCTGCTACCCCAGTGTTGGCTTTGTCTGAGAAAAGGCTGTTATTGTGAGGAGGACCAGTGTTTTCTTCCACTGAGATCTGAAATAGGACTATTCACCGGTAACTCGGAATTTCCATATAATAAGCAGAACGTCAGGGTTGTGTCCTGCACAAAAAGCTGGAGCCAGGATGTGAGCAGTCCTGGTTACAGCTGTGCTGGGAGCTTAATCCCTTGTGTGGCTGTGTATAGACTCATCACGGGTTAGTCTGAGTGACCAGTCTCTGAGTAGCACTGCCTGATGTTTATTCATAATTGTTCCCACATCTGATCTGTTAATTAAGCAAGAAAAAGGGGGAAAAAATCCTCCTACTGAGGATATACCTCAGGGAACCTATGGCCTCTGAGATCTCTACTGAGGCCTACCCTTTCCTAGGCTAAGTCAAGAGGAGCAATGCAATCAAAATACTTGTAAAAAGGACAGAAAAATACTTTTCCTTCTTTCTTCAGACAAAGACGAGGCAAAGTCACACCAGCCTCCTGCTCCTACAGCAGCAGCATTGACAGGAGCTGCTAAAAGCTCACATCATTGTGCCCACAGTGTGCCCACAGTGTCCCCTGCTCCCCTCAGTGATTTGTTATAGCTGTAGATGTTTGTAATTTAGGAAATAATTCTGCTTATCTTGTTTATGATGATGCATAGGAGCCCTTCACACTCTCCTAGCTGCATCACTTGTCTCCTGCTAAGCAGTATAAAATGCAGGGCCGGGTGGAGAAGAAGACTGGAATATGCTTTTTGTAGCCCAGCAAGCTGTGTGATTCCTTATACACCTGAGGAAAACTCCTACTGTGTAAAAACCATCTTTTCTGCTCACCTTCTTGAGCCAAGACATGTTTTAACTGTAGCATCGTTTTTACACCCTTAGTAGGTGGTTGACTGCTTGCTTACACTGTATGGACATTTTGCATTCTCTTGTATAAAAATGCATAATCTTAAAGCTTGTTTTCACAAGAGAATGTGAACCATTAGGTTATCATCTAGCCACTTTGAAAAATACCAGGGACCTTCAAATGACCGATTATGAGCTTAGTTCCCAGCACAGAGGTTGAACTTACTGCCTCTGTCCAGAAATGAGAATACTGCCAGCTTGATTGAAATGGAAGTCAGTGATATGATGGCTGCAGTTCCAGCTGCACAGGCTTTTCACTTCATTATGAGACACAGAAATATTTAAACTCTGTAATATAGAAACTCCAAAATGGGTTATCTTTTCATTAATTTACCTGGCTACCTGTGAATGATTTTCATATCTACTGGTGTCAGTTATTCTTTGTATAAGAAAGATGGAGCCCAAATATTTGTGTAGAGACTGATATTCCTCAGATTTGCTTTTCACTTCAGTTGCAGCCTCTCCTCTCCTGCAGAAGGAGATGTGGGCACAGGAGCATAAAGGAAGCTGTGATGTTTTTTGCTGGGCCCTCAGCTCTCCAAAACTGGAGGCCCAATACTTGAAGGGTCTGCTCTGCTACAGACCCAGGCCACAGGGGGGAGGTACAACCACCGTGTGCTTCAGATGCACATCATGCACCAGGGTTCATTCATACTTTGTTGAAGACACTGGCTTTTTGCAGTCAAAGGTTGTGGCTTTCTGTCAGGAAGCTTTCATAAGCTTATCGACCGCACTTCATGGGCAGCGTCTGATGCATCGCCAGCGATCGGACGTTTGCGTCTCGTTTCCGATTTGTTGACATGACCCACCTCAGGAGTAACTCGGATCTACGTGCTGGGAGAGCCACTGGAGAAATCTACTGCATTCAGAGATCAAGTTTTGTTTACCTTTTAGCACTAGATACTAAAATAACACATAGTTTCATGGTTTTTTTTCTGTATGGATGAAAATGCATGAGCCACACAGACTTGACACAAGTCGCTGCAGTTCTGCTGCTGTTTGTGAGTTCGAATTTGCCTGAATGGGGTCAATGTGTGAGTCATTCTTGGCCATGAAGGGATTGTCCTGGTGGTCAAGGCACAAGTGGATAATCATACTTATGCTTCTCCTACGTTAAGCCCCCGCCCAAGGTGTACTTTTTAAGAATTAACATTTTAAGTGAGGCTTCTTCTTTTTAACATCTTGTCAAGAAAAGGAAATGAAGAATCTCACTGCTGTCATTGAGAAAATACGTTATCTTTGAAAAATGTGCTGTAGACTATAGCTCTCACCATATGGCTCTTGCTTCACCAGTTGAAGAGAACTGTTTGTGAAATCATGGGCTTGTTTTTTCTCCTTCCTGTTTTCTGATGTTGCCCAGATAGGTTTCAGTGCTTCCAAATATTTATATTCTGATAGCCTCTCTTGTGAACTTCTCAAGCACATTATAATGGCTTAAGAAACAAAGGCCATTAGAGGAAGAAAGGGCAGGCATGAACTGAAAGGCAAATAACATCTTAAAATATGTAGAGGTAGACTGTAAACGAGATTGGTTCACCGGGAAGCTCTTTTGAAATATGAAGATAAACTGCCCCTTTGACCTCTGACGAAGTTACGTAATTATTTGGGAAGGTTTATCTCTGTGTCATTTCACAGTTTTCTCCTGTTAGTGCCACTCTCTTACTTCACATTAGGGAAAAAAAAAAAGGACCAAAAAAAAAAAAAAAAGCAAGCAAGCAGGCGAAAGCCTCTTTGGCTGGTTATCTGAACGTGGAATCCACTGCTGAAAAGACCCTGGCCCTCCTGTTAACACAATACTTTTATCCGGTAATCACAGCCTGCGGGAGACAAAATAACAATTCATCTGGAAAACGAGATTAACTCATTTAAGTTAGGCAGTGATCACAGAGAGAAACACGTTGGTGTTATCTGTCTGAACGAAAGCATACAGATTGGAGGGCCATTCCGGTTCAGAGGGTCCATGTAGCAGGCCCAGCTTGTTGAAAGTAATTGGACCCTGTCAGAGTATGCCTTTGTGAGATATGGATATTACAATGGAATTCTATTAATCTCTGACAAATCCCCTCTCATCTGATAAAGGCTGTATACCTCTGCTCTTCATTACAACAACTGGCTCGTCACTGTTGTGTGCGGGCTGGCGGGCGCTGAGCCCCTGGGGCTCTGTCACAGGTGAAAGGCAACGTTGCCCCTTTTTGGGGGTCTTTTAATCCCTGCAGTGCTGCTGTTCTAGTGATTTGGTCACATTTTTATGACGTTTCGGTTTATTTTCAGGGGGAAAAGGGCTTATTTTTTTTTTCTACTTAGGTGTCCTAAATGCTTCTGTCTTCTTGTGTTTATCAGAGTTATTGTTGGTAAACAGAGACTGAATTAGCACACTTTTAACAGCCTTTTTATTTGTTATCTAATCTGTTTCTGATGGAGAAAGTTACAGGGGTACTATAACTTTTATAAATACTTGTGTTTTAAATCTGTGTATGTTCACATCATAGGAAGAACAGAAAATACACTGGTCAGAACAGCATTTAGGGATGTCCCGGAGCACTTAACATTTTTTATCCGTGTTTGTCGAGCTGGTAGCACACTGGGTCCCTTATTCATGGTTTAACCTCCTAAATTCTTCAGCAGTAGCACTAACTATAATAAGATACAGAGCAAAAACTATAGGTAAGATGTGCCAAGTTAGTGTGAGAAAGAGAGGAAAGAGAAGTGTCATTAGTCAGTGTTTCTTCATTTATGTCACTCTGTTCCTAGGTACAATTCTTTAATTTTAGTTGTAATTGTCTCTGCTTCCTAATTTTGTTGTTAGCATCCTACCTTACTTTCACCTTATTTCTCCTGAATGTCACAACAAATTATGTGCAATATCTGTATTGTGAACATTTACACAACTCCAACAGGCTTCTTCCCAGGGCAAGCCTGAGAAAGTTGTGTATAAAGAAGGTAAAACAGAAGGCTCTTTCTTTTAGGCAATAAAATAAAGAAATATGGCATTTGATCAGGAGGAACTGAAGAATCCAGGTCTGTTCCTTCCTCCATGGTGTCAACCATCATTAAAGGGAAACACAGCTCCTGGCTGGAGGTGCCTTAAGGGAACTTGGAACCTGTGAATTGCAAGAATTTTCCTTTCTCAGAATCACTTTTGTATAAAAGGTTTTGCCTTTGTCACTGGAAAAGATCAACAGTAAGGCCTCATTCCTGTTTGTAAATGCCTGTGTTGAGCAAAAGATACCTCCATAGAAATGGGGTTCTTTGCTTTCTTGTCCTTTCCTAAGAAAGTCCACAGTCACAGTCCAGCTACACATGCCTTGGGAAGAGTTATTTATAATGATGTTGGTAGGGAGATTTTGACAATATTATCTTAAAAAATCGAGCTAAGTGTTAACTCAGAGTTGTTTTATTAGCAAGTTGGACTGCATGTTTGCCTGTTATACACACAAGCGAAATACATACAGCCATGTACAAGAATGATTGCAAGTGTTGAAAGTGCTTTTAGCATTTAAGTCTGCTGTCATTAGATATATCATTTTACTCGAGGGGGAAAATATTATTTTTTTAGATATAAACACAAATGGGTTTCTGGTGGGTTATGTTTCCTGAAACGTTAAGCAGTGTTGCTTTTAATAAATGTTCAAAAATTCATAAGTCGTTTTTCGTGCTAAAAATATCTGTCTGCTTTCACCAAAAGATACATTGCGGCAAAGCCACATGGATTTCTGATTCCTTTGCTGAAGCAGAGTGAGAAAGATTTAAAAAGTCAAATGCAGCCATCCCATATCATCTTAAAATATAACCTTTGCAATATACCTAAGTCTCCTTCATGGTATTGTACACACATTCAGCAATAGAGAGGGAGAAACAGTGCAAAAGTGTTCAGACAAGTTAGATGGAGTTCAGCATTAACCGTTGAAATATCAGTTAGCCAGGGATATAATAACATTTTAGCTTCTGGCTTATAATTGTAATAATACAATCTTTGAAAATCCCACTCGTTCACTCACCCCAGGTGATACTTTTCTTTGATAATAGAGGGAATATCATCAGGTTGTTTTTTGGTTTGGGCTTTTCATTATTGTCAATCTTTATTGCCAATGCAGATGAGGAGATCTCACACTAAGGGAACTGTACATTGCACTTACAGTTTGCTTGGCCTCAAATTTAATTTTAATGTCTGTTGTCTTAATCTTTTGAATTAGAATTAGTTTTGCAAGCCTTATTCTAAGATGATGTGAGGAAGATCACTATTCAGTTTACAAAGTCCAGCAGGATCAGTCTCTTTTATTGGTTACTCTTTAAATTTGCCTGCTGTCCACACAAACTCATAAATTAAGGACCAAGTTTTGCTGTAGGACAAATATCTCCCTGGCTCTTACAGTAATTGTATGTTCAAATCCAAAGGGAGAATTAAACTACAAGCATCAGATTTCCATATTCATCCAGGAGGAAGCATACAATGAATAAGTAAATTCAAAATAATTTTACTAAGGGCTCAGCCTTTCAAAGAGATTATTCCTTCACTATTATGGGACGAGAGTTAGCTCTTATTTACCCATAGTCAGGTACCTGAGTGTGTCACCTCACACCCTTTATCAACCAGTCAGTGAAGTGCCACAAGAGATTATTGTTGGTACATGGCCCTGATAACAGCAGTTGAGTGAAACATAGTCACAGAGAATCAAGTAGAAACACATGGATTACAGCTAGTTTTGTTAAAGTAGTTAAATTACCAGGAAGTTATACCAGAAATAAAAATACAGGGCTGGCATTCCAATAACGTGGTCTGTGTCAATTGGTATTTCCAGGCAGGATATCAAAACCTGAAGATAAATACATTTTCAAACTGTTAAAAACAGCAGATGTGGCAATTGCTTCATATATGACTTCTTTTAAAATCCAAGTGAACTTTGTAAACATAGTTTCCAGCCTATAGTCCTTTCATGGAGTATCCAGCATGATGGTTTGGTAGAGAACAGCTGTTCAGGTTTGACCATCAGATATGATTGGATTGTTTTAAGGGATGTTGGCAAGTGAAAATTACAGTGATGAAATCATATGAATTTTAGTTCAAAAGCTGAGGGAAACTTGTTGTAGTACGTTAGCAAAGGGGGCTTTTAAATGTGATAATGTGATTATTTGTATAATGTAGTTCTATTGTAGTGGTTTTAATCATTCATGTAACACAGTTATGTATTTGGTGGAACGCACATAGTTTAACAAATATAATCAGTTTCAATGAAAAAGAAAAAGTAAGTGCATGTATTAAGAGGCTATCTAAATATATTCGAAGCCAGTTTTTTATCCTTTTTTTGTTAGCAGTGCATCAATCAAATATTTATTTACAGGGATTCTTTTTTTCCCAGTGTGTGTGTGCCTTAGTTGTTCTTGATTTTGTTCATTTTAAGCACGTTTTCACTAAAGTGTTCTTCTTCAAGCTATTCTCAATTCAATTTGAAGTGAAAGGTTTCTGAGTTTGGGTGATTTACATATAAAAGCTTTACTGTACATTTTATAAAATGACTGTGTTCAGAAAACAACCATTTCTATTTAACAATATTGTTATTCCACAAGCTGAGGTGCTTTTCTCACCGTCTTTTGCTTTTACTAACAATATTTGTTCTTGTCTTAATTTTAAATTGTTAGTGCCTGAAAAGGTATAACTTCCCCCTTTTCTCTCCTACTATACTGAAGTGACTAGAGACCTTCTGTGATATGTGATGTAAGAAGATTAAAAATCTGTTTCTTTTGTCAAGGTAGGAGTGACATGCACACAGTTCTTTTGAGACTCTCCTCTTTTGTTTTATTTAAATAAGTGATAATTGTTGGTGGCAATTTTGAACTTAAAATCATTGCATTCTGCACTGAATTTTAAAATGAGTCTTTGCATTTTATTGTTATCTGCAAATCCCTAGCAACCAGTTCTGAGCCTCTGACTAGTCTGTCATCTCTTGTTTTAAAGGAATATAGGAACATATGCAATATTTATGAATAACAAGCAGTAAAGAGAGGCAACTGAGGGTATTTCAGATTGGACCTTGAATCAAAATGAGATCTGACCATATAAAAATACACAGAGTAGCCTAATGATACTAAAAGGTGGTGCTCTACCAGAAATCAGTGCATTTTAATTAGTCAGGAATTAGTGTATAAAGTTTCTTCAGTTGCTAGTTTTTAATAGTTTTCTCTTCAATGCAGCAATTAATTCCTTTTGAGGACAATAAACATCTACTTTAAAGAAGATGCATAAAACAAGTTTAGATTTAATACTCTGTTCTCAGGAAATATTGGGTATAAAGCTTTATTTCTTACATTAAGACTCCTCATTGATGAATCTTTTTTTTTTTTCCTAGAGCAATAAGCAAATGCCAAATAATGTTTGATGACAAATGAAAGATTTTGTACTTTGCAAAGTTTGGCTTATCACCATTGCATTTATGCATAATCTCATGAAAAAAAAATTGAGCTGCAGGTTACTATTGCTCAGGTAGTATTCAGCATGTTCAAATGCCATTTTTACTGGGATAATCAGAAACATTACTTTGTAGTTGTGTATCAGAAGTGGCAGTTGCTGTAAATGTTCTGTGCATCATACACAGCTGCCAAAATGCTGTTAAATATGAAGATTTTTGAGCCTAAAAGGACTTTAATAGGTTTTGGGCTGATCTTTTAGAGTCTTTAGAGTGATTTATTTGTTTGTTTCGGTTTGTAGAATTAAAAGTGTATGAGATCGATTTTGCACTTTTTTATCAGATCCAGGATTCTGCATTTATACATTTGAGGATGAGCTAAGTGTAGTTATCAGATGGAGTGAGGATGTTTCCCTTAAACAAGGAGCAGCAATTTTCTGCATTAAAATCTCTTTGCAGGTTTTCTTGCAAAGTGGAAACTGCCTTTGCATGTTTTTAATCTATTCAGTTACAATTGTTTATTTATTTACCTACAGTTTTAAGGAGGGGAGTGGGATTTGGTATCAAGAGAAGTATGCTGAGAAGTGAAGGCAGATGATATTCTGCAACTTCTATCAGTGCCTCCAAGCTCACCAACTATTCCTTCCTGTGTCATGATAACCCTCTGCCCCAAAGAATCACAAACTTTCTGCTCCCTGTAATTCTGTTTTCTTAGTTGCTGAAACAGCATCTGTATATTTTATTTTTTCAGAGATACTTGAGTAGAGTAACAGAGGGCCTCATTAAGGGCATCTGTTATCTTAGTTCATATTTTATTCTGAATTTTAAGAGTGCTTCAACAGAAGGGATTAAGTGAGAAAAGAACAGACCATCTTTTTTTACTACTCTTCTGTAACAATTGCTCCCAGTGTCAGACCTACCCCTGATTACTGCTGTGCAAAGCTTTGCAATATGGTTGGTGCAACCACATTTGGCAGTGATTCACAAGTCATTGCAAATACCATTTCACAGCAAATCCTAATGCAGCCTGAAGATAAAAACCATTGTAAACACTGTGTGGATTGAGACTGCCTTTGTGCTGATAAATATTTCCTTAACATTTAGATGAAGATGCTGTACTTGCTTTATTTAAGTACAATTGTATCTCTAATGCCAGCAAACAGACATAACCATGGGTGAGAAGACTGGCAAGTCATGGAGAAAAGAGCAAAAACTTGGAAGTTTTGGTAGTAGAGTGTCCTGGGAAACATTTTGCTTCTGTGAGCCTACCTGAGGTTTGCCTTGAGGATGCGAGTCTGGCACTTGGGTTACTCTGGCCTTGGGAGGCTCATGTGTTTGTGTTGTTATTATCATGGTGCATGTGTTTTACCAGAATATTGCAAGCTAAACCCATGAATTTTATGGCAAAAACATTCTCAGAGCAAGGAGGTGCTTTGCTTTTTAACATTGCATTGCTGCAAAACAGTGTTCTTCCCTATTACCCCGAAACAATTCCGCTGTCTTTGTGGGGTGGTTGTGGGATTATTAATGTAAATAGTGCTGTGAATAGACTGACACACTGAAATAAAACCACTTCTATGGCAGTTATGGCCAGAACCAAGTGTTAACTGTGGTTTTGACCACAGAGTTTCTCTCTCACAAGTACAAATTTTGGGGTGTCTCCAGAACGGAAGAAACTGTAGGCCCTGCTACTCCTCGGAGGAGCTGATGAGTAAAGCTATATTTGGAGCTCATAAGCTGTGATGTTGCAGAGTGGCTTACCCTAAATGCAGAGTTGTTGGGATTTTGGTGTTGTTTTTTTCTCCTCTCTCCTCCCAGTACAGAAAAAGAAAGTTTTATATCTGACTGAAAGATGGTGGGAGGGAATGAAGTGGAGGGAAGAGAGACAAATCACTATCTATAGCAGTAGAAAGATAAGTGAGTCATCTCTATTTTAGTGCTAATTTAAGAAAATGTTGCAATTGTCTGGTATTATTGGTAAGGAGTCGCTTTTTAATGAAACCCACTTGATTGGGATGTGCAAGCCTCAGGAGTGCTCTCTCTTATCGGGTAGTTAATGCTGCAGCTAATATTTTACTGTCAACATTAATTAGAGATTTGGGAGGGTAACTGGCACAGTGATCTGGTGCCCTCCTGTTCTCGAGGATAACAGATTAAAGCAGGGAACAGCATAAGGGCAAAATGTCCCTCTCCTAGGGCCAACTCAAATACCTTAGATAGAGGCACAGAGAGAGAGGAACTCCAGCAATTCTTTGCATATTGAGGGGAACACAGTGCAGGCTTTCTCCAGCAGTGGGGTCTGGGTTGTATCTAGGTGGCTTAGGTAAAAATGAGAATTTAAAATGTGCCTGTAGAATGAAAATCTGACAGATTCTATGGAATTTTCTTTCACATTTCCTATATATTGTTCCAACTGAGGCCACTTCTTTTTGTTTCCAGGGTGCAATCCAAACTGCAATCAAAATACCCTCTGCTCCAACAGTCAGAAACACCAGGGAGCACAGTAGCATTGCCAAGGGCTCCTTGTTGGTGCATCTTGGGAACAAAAAGTGGAGGGATGAGAATGAAATGCCATGTAGGTCTTCCTTACATTTGGAAACCCTTAGGATCTGTACAGGACATTACTGGGAATATTGGCAAACAGTTCCAAAGTTGGACTACTCTGTGCTTCCTTCCTAACTCTTAAGAATAGGATAATTGTACTTTTTTCCTCAGGTTTGCTGCCAGTATACTGGTAAATTGAACAATCAGTTCCTCTCCACAAATATCTTTTTTCTTATTTATAGTGGGAGACAGCAATATTGAACTCTATTTGAAAGAACTTTGTGTTAAAAGCCACATGTGTAATTAGAATTGTGTTGTTAATGATAATTCTAAGTATAGGTGATAAATTTTTAACTGTTTCCAGGCTTTTCAGGTAGCATTCTTGACAAATTCTTCTTTAGTACCTAAAGGTATCCTATTTGTACTCTGAAGTCATTGAGGTTTCAGAAAATGCAGGTAGTCTTATTCCGGTCCCTGGGGTTTAATTGGGTCTATTTGCTTTTAATCTGCAGATAAATAGTAGTTAAGAATGACTCTATTCAAATTTGTTTCACATCTCCATCATACTATAGTGGTGCTGCAACTGCTCGTGATGTTCCCTCCCTGTCCAAATCTTAATTTTGTAAATTTTAACTAAAATGATGAGGTAGTAAATCTTAGCTACCAGGCACATGAGCTGGCTAAATTACCCAGTGGAGAAGTTGCTTATTTGAATCATGTCCAGGACACGAGGAACCTGATCTGAAACTATTCAAGGCCAAGAAATACTAATTTTAATATATAGCCCCATATCTATGCCTTTTTTAATCCTGGAGGGCGCGTTAGAAAAGAAGCTCTTTTCTAGAGTTATGGCCATGGACAAGGCCATACAGGGATGGTTTCTTTTAAAATGTCACTGCTTCTTATGTTTTTTGTACCCTCATTCACTGGGTCTAAAGGGCTGCTGATCTTTCATCACCAGGAATGTGGCTGTTTGGGAATGCACACTGTGTTTCTCTTGCCTGCTGCTATCAGCCCAGAGATCTTGTTTCTGTCAAACTGTATTCAGTACAAGTTGCAAACTTGTAGAAGAAACTTGCTTGAAGGCTTCCAAATTTGGGGAAAACTAAATAAAACCTAAAAATATTTTTTCCCCATGATTTGCTTTAAAAACCAAGATATCTTCATCTTCGTTTTCCTGATGTTTAACGTAATTGGTTTGCTTGTCACAGCCCTAATATGAACTAATAAAACTAATAAAATGTCTTAAGTCCTCACCTGTTTTCAGCAGATATTTTGCAGCAGGAATATCTCATCTGCAGAAGAGCAGTTTACGTATGTGGCATGTTTAAAAAATGATTAATCATGATTATGGACAAATTAATTATGGATACACAAAGGCTTAAGGAAGAGCTGAGCACAGAAGGTCTCAAAAAAATCTAGTTATGCAAATGTTGAGAGGATTGTCATAAATATGCAAGGATCATCTGGGAAGTAATCTAAATTCATGTTCTTAAATATGTTCACTGCAGTAGTGTTGCCTCTCTTTCTAAACAGGTATGAGATCTTTTCAAGAAAAAACATAGTTAGACCTGGATATTCTCCAGACCCATTTCCCCATGGATGGACTGGGGCAAAATTTCTGTGTAGTTTGTCTAGAAGGAGTTCTCAGAAACTCTCTTTCAAGATCTTTACAGTAATAATTTGATACGTTCTCTGCAGAAACCTGTTCCAGTGTTTACCTGTCTGTATGTGCATTTATCCATTTTATAAGCACACACACATGTTATTAAAAGTTTGCCCTCGTCACTGAAGAGAGGAACCTTAAGAACTTCAGGTTGCAGTACTTTAAGTTCTGGTAACTTTTATCAGAATGGGAAGTGCTGTCTTCAAAATCATTCAGCTCCTGAGTTTTACAGCACTGACAAGAATTGGAGAGACTTGAACATAGAAGCTGTGTGCATGCTTTCCACAAACAGCTCTGCCCATTATTCTTGCAAGGTACTAACCAGCCAGGATTGACCTTTTCTAAGGTCACCCTTGGTTGTGTTTAGTGGAATAACTGACTTAAAGTATAGGAAGATGCAACCACTGCTGTCACCTACAGTAAATTTTAATTCACTGACCCAAACGAACATTGAAGCTTGTATGTTATTGTTTATACTCTGACTCTTTTGAGTTATGTGTATTTTAAAACATAGTTGACATGAGAAAAATCTTCTACTGCAAACAAACAAGAAAGAAAATTAAGAATATATTGTTTTGGTTGGTTTTGGTGGGTTTTTTTTTTATGTTTCCAGAGAAGTATAAAAAAGGATACTCACCATTTTAAATGTTGTGCAGTAGTTTAACAACCTCTAACCAAGAAACAGTTGAGTGAACTGCTCTTGCATCCCTTCTTTTGAAACAGAGTAAAGGCTGACAAAATAATTTATGAAGGTAACACTGTGGATAAGAGTTAAAACTATTTGCATAGGATCTGTGTATGGAAGAAAAAACTGAAAAAAGATAACTCTTAATGCTCAGACTTTGGGGGATGAGGTGGCTTCATATATTTTTATGTTGTCCTCTTGTAATTACTTTGACAGGGGTTTTGAAAATAATTTCAAGTTGTGGGACAGATTTATATCTGATTCAGCCTAAATATGTTTGGGTTTAGTCTCTCTGCAGCGGGACTTGCAAAACAAAACTGAACAGAAAAGGTGGTGGTGACGATTCCACGTGTGGGGCTGCTCTGACTGAGGAAGCAACTCCCGGGAGTGGGAGGGTGGACAGAGAATGTAGGATATCAAGGCTTTAAATGTCTGCTGGGCTATGGGCTTTGCTCTCTCTGGTGTTAACTTATAGCTGAATTTCAGTATAGGTGGTTGAGGTTACTCGTACTCAGAGTTTGCCTTCCCCAGGCTGCGCCACAAGTGTTTGAGGGCAGAAATCTCTAAAAGGCTGTTCAGACTGAGAGCACTGTGAAACAGTGAGACTTCTCCATTTCTGAGAGGGAAGCAGGAATGAAAAGAGTAAAGAAATCCACATTGTTGAGAAAGCGTGTGAGTTTAGAACCTAATTGTACTCCCATTGAATCCAATAACAAGAATTCCTATTGATTTTAGGAGTGTGATTTCACAACACTTCATCTCCTCACTCTGCACCAGCAAGTGCATAATGGTCTCTTTTAAACCTATTCATTTGTTTCAACCTTTATGGGAGGAGAGAGTACTTACAGCTGGCAGAAAAAGGAGAGGAGAGAAGCTGTTTTATTTAGAACACAATTCAAATAAAAAAGTAAACTAGACGATCACAAATACATTCAGAATTGCAGAAAACCCCGTTATTAAGGAATTACAAGGTTTTTTGCCTTCACATTCTAACCAGCTCTTTTTTGTGGCTTTGACATTGCTAAGGGTTTTTTGTTTTTTTTTTTTTTTTTTTGTAGAACAAGACACAAAAACTTAGGAAGTCTGCACAAAAGTCTTATTTGCAATTTCGTGTGTTGAAGCTGGCCTTCATGGGAGCCTTATTGTTTGCTTTGGTTTTGCTTGTATTTAGCATGTAGCTTTTAAAAGCCCTTCATGGCTGGAGAGTTTTTATTGTAAACATAAACCATTAATTTAAACATTAAAAATTTTACAGCTGCTTTTTAGTACATAAATTTTCACAGACACTCAAAGACAGTGATTTTTGTTTTAATATTGTCTTTTTCCTAACTGCTCTGGAGTTGCATAGAGAGGGGAGAAAAGCAGAATACTGATAAAATACTTCATGTTTAGGACTTTGAGCTGTAAAACTGACATTCTTAGCATAGGGGAGAATTCCTATTAAGTACAGGATAAATATTAGTGCTGCCAAAAAAAGCAAACATTCCCACAGTTTGGGATTTTGGGGGAGATGCTTGTTTTTTTTCTCCCTTAAACAGTTTTTCAGTAAATCAAAAACATAAAAAAGGGACTGAGAAGGAAGAAGAAAAGCCAGTCAATCTGCTCATAGACTACAGCAGCATAATTGCTACTCTTGGTGTGCTATGTTCTTCACAACAGGGCCTTTAGAAATGCTCATTCCAAGGCCCAAGACAATAATAACAAAGAAATAAATAGAAATTGTGTAGCAGTGTTAATGTTTGGAGTTTTTGTGGCAGTACAGAACACAGCTGTATGAGGTTCAAAAGCAGTGGCTGCCCAGTTGTTCTGCTCTCACAGGGAGAGCTGGTTTCTGAAGGGAACATGCTTAATTCTCAGCCCTGTAAACTGGAGAAACTTCGTTGATTTGAGTGGATCTAAACTGTAACAGAAAATCAGTCGTATGCAGCAAGTAGCTCTGAAATTTTCTTCTGTAGCAATACCTACAGGAATGCAACTTTGCCAGAGATCTGCTCAGGGAGAGTGACAATCAAGAGACATTTGAACTTTCAGAGTAAGTGGTGGAAGAACAGAGCTGGGAGGTGGGGTCATGAGTGAAGCAGTGTTTCCTAAAGTAGAGGGGATCAGTAGTTTTTGTGTTATATCAATGGTATCACATTTTTATGAAAAGAAGTAGCTAGAGGTGCTCAGAAGATTGCAGGTACTGGTCTCTGGTTATAATAAATGCTGAGAATGGAAGCAATTAAGAAAGGTTCTATTGTTATAAACAGTGTTGAAAAAGAAACATAACAGTTTCATCCTACTCTATTGTGTCCAAACTAGCCAAACTAGAAAGCAGATGCTTTTTGTTTTCAGAGTACTTTAGCTGGAGAGACAAGGTAGGCAAGCCAGCTCTGGTGGTGAGGAGAAGCAGTAACCAAGAGTTCTGTGTGAATGAAGTGGTAGTTGGGTCTTGCTTAGAAATGGACAGCAGGCAAACTCCTGTCCCATCACATCTGAAACAGCAGCTTTGATGTATTGGAAGAGTGAGGAACTGTTGAATTTTTTTTTTTCCTGGTCTTTTCTATACTTCTGCCTTTTTCTTTAATGGTATAATTTAGAGAGTGGTTGATATTACCCCTGCAAACCTCCTAGCTAACTCAATTTCATCAGCAATCAGTCACTTTGAATTAAAAAAATTGAAACATACATATACTGGATATAAGACTACATTATACGTGTGCTTAACGTCCATTTGAATTTCATTCAAGGGTGTTATTAGTCTCCATGCAGATAACTTTTAGTGACACAGCAGATAAGTACAATAGAGAAGCCTCTTCAATGTGCTCTAGCATTAACAGATTTATCTTTGTGTAGAACAGAGTTGGCTGGATAAGGTGCTGAACAAATGAATTCTGTTTTTCGCCATGTCACTGGATTGGTCTTTGCAGGTCTGGAGGAAAACCAAAATCAACAAATTAAGAAGACAACAGCATTGCTTACTTGTTTCAACTTCAAACACAGAAACATCATATTTTGAAGTTCCCTGAGGCCATTGAAATGTGTGTTACTTTGACATTGTTTGTTATTACGTGTGTTTTTGTTACAGAATTTAACAAATCAATCCAGCACTCTTTGGCAAAAAAGTAGCAAAAGCTCCCCAGCCATCAGTTTGCTTGGCTCAGAAGGATCTGTTGATGGAAATGACTGGCAAAGTCATTTAGTGTGGATTCACCAGTGCTCTTTTATAAACAGTACTAACTCAAAAAGCTGAGAAGTACACAAACCCATCTGGTGAAAAATTTCTGGGTTTAAAATCAACAATAATTCAGAAACTGGTGGTGGTGCTGTATTGGATCAGGATGGGGGGGACTGTTGTTTCGGTTTCCCTTCAGCTACCAAATAATACATGTACTCCTGCACTCATCAGTTTGTAAGTCTCTACCTCTGTCCTTTTCAGAAATTTGAAGTCAAATTCTAATCAGCATTCAGTTACCCAAATTTAAGCCAAAATGCAGTTGTGGTACTGCTCACCTGTCTGGCCAGATACTCACAAATCCCTTTTCCATGCAGTGAATTCCTCTTTCCCTGTTTTGCCCCCGTGCCATCTAAGGAGCACGTGCGCACCAATTATTAATTTCTCTACTTGTCTTTCAAGCCTCAGTAACTCACTCCAATGTCTGGAAACAGCTACACAGGAAGTGTTATTCATTAGGACAGGTGGCTCGAGCATGGAATAATCACCATTGTGGGTTTATTCCATGGAGGCACGAGCAGAACGGCACAGGGTCCCGGCAGCAGCTCAGGTCGGGGAGGTGGCCGTGGCTTGTAGAAGCAGCGAGTCAAACATGCCAGTGAGATTCTCTCTGCAAGAGAACTCAGGTCCTGGCAACATCTCCTGCAGTGTCTGTTGGATGATGTTTCACAAATAAAGAATCGTGAGATAAACAGGATTTTTCCTGTCGGGAATGGTGCTGGAGTTAATAGCCTGGACAAATATTTCACAGAACACATTAAGATGAGATGAGTAAACTCTCCACAGGCTTCAAGCAAAACAAAAAAGTGAAAATAGAAATCTTCAAACTTTCAAGGAGTTTCTTTCAGGTGCTTTTTTTTTTTAAGTGGCTATGGAACACAAATGGATAAATTCATACGGAATTTGTGCCTGTACACACAGATACCCAGCCTAGTAGAAAATCTTTTCAGCGAGGGGAGGTGATACAGAGACAGGAAAGTACAGTTGTAGCAAATCCTACAACCACAGAACCAAGCTTCCCTGCACTCAAGAAGTCATAGGGGCTAAAAAAAGTCTTATAACAAAATTTTAGAAAACCATAGTTTTTATTTATTTTCCTATAAAATTTATTTGTATACATGTATGTGCCTGTGTACGTGTCCATGCATGTATGCTGTCTGCACACATAAATGCCTATGTATATAACACATGCATACATGATGTGCACATAATTATTTTAAGTAAGCACAGTTGCATTAATATAGTAAATGACTGGTTGCAGGTAGATAATATAACTGGTTCACAGCATAAGTGAAAATGTTGTTTTACATGTGCCAATACAGAAAGTGTGCTGCTACAGAGCATTGGAATCACAGGCTTTTTACTACTTGTGTGCACACACTGTCTATAACCACATCATAAATACCTGTACACAACGGAAATAGCATGTGAGTTGTTATCAGGACTTGATATTAGTACTTAATAACTTAAAGAACTAAAATCATTAAGTAGATCCCCAATATATTCACTGACTCAACTCGCTGTGCAGAGATACAAGTTTGTTTTTTAACATAGTTTTCTTTGCTGTTTTAAGTGTCTGCTCTCTGTATTTCTTTGTCACCATGAGGTTAAAGTGTTTATATTCCCTCTAACCAGTTTTTAGTAGACCATTAGTGCTCCAAGTCAGGAAATATTAAGAACTCTTTAAAGAAAAGCACTGCAACTCCAGTAGCTCTGATCAGCTGTTTTTTATTAATCTCCCTGAATTTCCTTGGCTCCTCTTCTCCAGTAGTTTAGTGGAGCCACTGAGTTTTCTTGGAGTATTTGTTGTGTTTGCTTGAGCAGCACCTTTTGACTTGCAGACAGCCAGCATGCCCCTCCCTACCAGAGCTCCTTCTGTCTTGGTCAAACTTGTGGTCTGTGTGAAAAGTCTTTTATCTGTCTTTGTGGTTTGTGGTAGGTGAACATTTTTGACCTCATAAACTTTGCTGCTCAGTCCGTGTGTGGTGGGTTTTAACAGCTAATGCACATTGAGAAAGTTTGGGTCCCAAAGAGCGATGTCCTTGGGCAACAAAACAAAGGACAAAATTACTGGTCTTCCATTGATTGAGCTGCTGCTTTGCTTGCTGTTTGGATTTTAAATTTGTTTCACTGGCAATAAAAACTTCTAAAAAGTTTTAGTGATTTATATCTGAGTCAGTAGTTAAATTAAGAGGTAAGAGGCAAGTGGTGAACTCGTAGGATGAACGTTGATAATTTAATATAAACCTGTAGCTTCACAGATGCTCCCAGTCAACATTTATCCTGTCCAAAGAGGACTGACTTCCTCAGTAAATAAATAAATAAATAAATAAATAAATAAATCCTTTGGTAGAAGATAAAAGCACAAAGGGAAGAAAGGAATGAAGCTACATAAACAGTTATAAACACTCAACAGTATTGGTTGTAATACATATTAAGCCATGTGATTTTGGCTTACTTGTTGCTCTGGTCCTGATTAGGAATGCTCTGAGGCTGGCAATTTTATATGCAAAGTAACATATATCTATGTATATATATGTATTAATCTGCTGAAAGTTCAGAGGAAAAAACTTCATGGATGTCTCCTTTGTCCATAACACTCTTCAGATTTTCTAAAAATGGGTATTTCAATATTCTTTTGTATTTTCTCCATGGATGGGCTCAGACCTTGTAATTCTTGGCATTTATATTTCATAACTGTGTCCTTTGTTTATTTTACATTAAGGCAAACACTGCAGCATTCCCTTACCTTTATAGTGTTTCTATTGTGCCTTTATTATTACATGTAAGAAGTGAAAACTCAGCTCTGTTAAATTTTATCCAGCTGAAGAGTAAGGCAGATATGTGAAAGAAAAATTATCCTGTGTTTTCTAATCTTGAACTTCTTCCAGTATATTCTGTGGCAATGGAGTTAATTCATTTATTGGGTTGTGTTCAGTTGCTGTTTAAGTGATAAGTTCTAATACTCAAGTAGATTATTTTTTACACTGGCATCTTAGTGAGGTGTTCAGCTTTACAAAATGCTGATAGATCTGTTGTAAAAATGGAATAGTAAATCTTAATGTACTAATCTGAATTTATTATACTTTATGTCCATTTCCAGGGAAAAATAATTTAGATAATTTTCAATGTTTTACATATTTACTGGGTGAAAACCTAGCTTACCATGTCCACAGCAGGATTCTTCTGGGTCCAAAGGAACTGTGATATCACCTCTGGGGTGTTTGACTTCTAGTTTACCATTAGAATGTATTTTGTAGCTGAGCAATGTTAATTTTCTCCTAAAAGAATCAGTTTTGATGGAAGCTAGTAGAACTGCTTCAGGAAGGATCTTTTTGAGGGGTTTGTATAGAACAGAGCTTGTAACGTTGGTTTTCTGTTTACTCCAAAGTAAATTTTTCAGTTGTTGTCATAAATAATAATTTATTACTTATATGAGAGAAACAACAGAGATTTATCAGGTTTAAGAAAAATGCAATAGCCTGAGTGGTTTGATCATTTTTTTTTCCAGTTGTATTCAGGAAGTGATAAACTCTTTGGTCTGATAAACAACAAAAATATCAGTGTGATAAAATTGGGTACGTAGGAAAATCATAAATTCCATGCCTCTCTGCTGGGGAATGTGGTTGGCACCCTACTGAGATCAGGTGATCTTCATCCACTCAAGATTTAGCCCATTATGAACATCTCAGATAACAGGGATGGTGTTGGATCATTCCCAGTCAAAGAAGGAAATAGAAATTGTTGTTTGCGCACAACCCAAAAATGTAAAAATATTTTTTAAGGGTTTTAGTATCATCTGTTTGCCAGTATTTATAGAGGGAAAAAAAAAATCCAAACCCACTTTATTTCTCTTTTTGAATCTTCTTGCTTTCATTTAGTTATAACTTACAGGCTGTGTGGGTGGGTTCAGAATTTATAATGCTTTGCAGGTGTTTCTCACTGGTTTTCTTTCCTTTGCTGTCTTTTTGTTTGTTTAAAGGAAATCACAGTGGTATGAGTTGAGTTGAAGCTTGTGAATGTAACATAATGGTTTATCCTGGCAAGGTAGGAAGGAAAGGCAAGGGAAGAGAAACAAAATGACAAAGATGGAATATAGGTTCTATTAATTAAGAATAGCAAGTAATTTATATTTGAATTCAGTTATGCAATTCTAGTGAGAATCGTGTTGAAAACTTACATATGGGAAAATATTTTCTTAGGTAAGACTGAAGTTTTAGTTCCAAGACAAACTTAATTTTGACCTTCATTTTGTGTGAAAAATCTATTTTCTCCATCACATTTGCATTAGAGAAATGTGTCCAGTAGAGTTTGCCCAAATTTTATGCATATAAGTCATTCTGATTTTGATGTGTGGGATTTATTATTTTTTTTAATGATTGTATAGCCAAGATTTGTTGAGCTGCTAAAGATTCTATTTTTTCTGACAAGTTGTTTCTGTTAACTCTGAGCTTTCTGTGTTGCAGTGATAATTTCTTACAAGTCAATCATGTCTGTATGTAAGTCAATCAATGTATGTGTTCTTTCCATCTTCAAAATATTCCAGAATCTGAATTTAATTCCAGGCCTACAGAAATGTTAAGGCAGGGCCCCTTCTGAGATTTTGAGTTTCTCCAGCCCCAACTTGGGGAGCAGAATTACTTTGCAGCAACCTTCCCCCAGTTCTGTGTTGAAGTGTCTCCACTTCCAGACGTTTTTTACTCAGTTTCATTTTCAGTAGGTGATTTTTTTTATCCAATTGTCAGTGAATCTTCATGTCACTGCAGGGATGGTTTGTATTTGGAAAAAAAAAACAAAGCAACCCACCACTGCAGTGGATACCCAAGTGAAGTTCTCTGAACTTTTTTTATATTTTCTCCTTCTTTTTCCTTTTGCATTTACACTAACTTTCTGGGCTCCAGAACACTACTGGATGGACTGGATTTGACTGCTGTTGTGCAATCTTGGCTCCCAAAAGGTCCCATCTGTGTTGCTCCTTGATTTAACAGGAGGGTTCACTGAAGAGCAGGGCAAAGTATTTTTCCCATTCTGCAACCCGATGACTCAAATACATCCATGTTTCGTGTTTTATCATGTTACATAAATAATCTTATCTATCCCTGCAGTATTTCTGTTAGCTACATCATTGCTAAATTTTGTAACAATATGCCCTTTGCAGTAAAATGTCACCAAAAAGTTATATACTGTAATAATTTTCATCTGTTTCATAAAGACAGACAATTTTTAAGATTCATGTTCATTTCATCATTGAAATCCGAGTCTTCATACATTAATTTATAATGAAACCTCATGCTCCCTTCTACATTGATCACTAATTTTCTGTCTCCTTGATATGTGTTAAAATAAACTATAGATATAAAGGGCAGGTTATATGCCTGACACTGTTGAGTTAAATAGAACACACTTCTGTAACTCATCCCTCTAGTCTGCCCTGGCCTTTGTTTCACAGTAAAAATCCTCAAAACCCAGTTGCAAAAGGTGGGCTGCACTTACCACACAGATGATTCGATGTGTTCCTTCATTTCTGTCTCCAGATAACCTGCATAATGAATTTTCAAAGGCTGGCCTGCAACCCATGAAGCTTTTGAGTGCAGGCTGCGAAAAAAAACCACCCATTTTTTGAAGTCGAATATGAAAATATTGGTCTGCAACTGAATATTTTTGTGGGCCCTCCAAATCAAAATCAGTGTTGGAAAAGAAAGGATGGTGCAGGTTAAGAACATAACATGAAAACCGATAGGAGGGATGTGAACTGAGGTGTACCTCGTTTATTATCCTACCTGACAACACTGAGTACCAGCTGCATTTACAAACAGGGAAGCTCCATCAGAGACTCCCGGGGAGATAATCTGTCCTGGAGCACTGGCTTGCATCTCTAATATAGTTAGAGACTGATTTAAGTCATGAAACAAGATGTTCAGTGTATTTCCAATTGTTTTCATTAACAATGATAAACCTATTGAGCTGACTGCTACAGTGCAGTTTTACTGGGAAAATGTCACATTTGTGAGCCTTCCAAATAGTGGGTGACATTTCCTGCTCCGAGGCAGTCTGGAGGAGATAGCCCTGATACACTTGGAATAGGAGGGAATTACATCTGAATGTCGCCCAGTGCAAATAGCAGTGGGGAAGAAGGTAAAGCTTCAGAGGTCCCCTGGTAAATTAATTTTCCCCTAATTACATTTCATGGCAGGAAACACAGATATTAGAAGTGCCTGTTGAAATAATACAGTGTTTAAATTCTGATTAATCCATAGGTCAGGCAAGAACTGTTCAATACATATCTCTAGAAGGAAAGGTCTGCTTTGAAAGAAGAAGGTACAAACATCCACCCTTAAGTAGACAGACTGAATTATTTCAAATATTAGTTGGAATTTGGTGGAAGACCATAGATAAGTTAAGCCAGTAGCTATAAAATTGCCAAAAGTGTCAAACATCATCACTAACACATCTTCTAGAGGTCTGAGGCAGAATGATTTATCAACTTAGTTTTCTTCCCTCCTCCTACTTAGGAAAGTTGATTTTTTTTTTCCTCCCCTGAAATACTTTGCTAAATGCATATTAATAATTCACCAGGGCAAATAATTGCTGATAATATTGGTGGCATAAAATATTTGTATTCTGGGGAGGGGGGCTGATAGTTCAGGCTAAAATAAGACTGGTTAGAAAGCTGTTATTTTATTCAATTTGTGCCAATAACTCTTTGTAAAGCATTTTAATTTCTCTGTGTTTTCCTTTCTTAAGCCATGTTTCCCTTTTGCTGTTTGATAAACCCCACCAGCTTCTACAGGGAGTCCCAAGAATGCTGAGATGCCCAATTACTCACTCAATTTCTGCCTAAGTAATATTTTATGATCCTCCCTGTTCCTTGGACTGTCGTGCTGAGAGCTGGACTTCCAATGTATCTGCATGCTGGGGAAGGGATGTGCAATCCCTTCCTGTACTGGAAGGAGTTACAGTCTTTGGAATATATGGAGGAATAGATGGGAAAGACTCCCTCAATTTAACCAGTAGCCCCTCTCATCATTCAAATCTCCCCAGTCTTGTAGATAAACATCCACCAGACAAGTCCCAAGAATATCTAAAAATCATATCCAGGCTTTTGAAGGGAACACCCAAGTGCTTGAAGTTTTCCAAGGTGGGTTTCTTTGTCTGCTGGGTGTTTATACACATTGTCCTTTTCACAGGTAAAAAAGCAGCTTCAGTGCCTGGAGTTCTGAACTGTGTAAAGTTTGGTGGTATTTACAGGTATTTTCAGTCTTCTTTTCCCATTAATTTAGAGGAATATACAGCAGCAATCGTATTGTAGGAAGGGATAATTATGAATATTTCAAGACTAGCTGTTTCTGGAAAATATGCCTTAGTCATATGTGCATGATTGCACTGGGTATAGAATAAACTGGATAAAATTCAGTGATCTGTGTTATATAGCTTAAATTTAGAAACCTGAATGCTCCTTTTCAGTCTCGGCATCTGGTGAGAAGGCATTTTCCATGAACCAGTATAAGTTTTTTGCAGCACAGATTCTGCGCAGAATTTTTCTAAAGCCACATTTCAAACAGCAGATCATTTTGGAACCTGAGTTCCATTGCTTATACTTTAGTTTACAGCACCTGATGTGGTTTTTTTGAAGGTGTAAGTAATGGATAAAGCAAAAGGATGAAGCAAAGGAAGCTAAATAGTTTGCTGTGACCTCTGGGTGACTTCACTGATGTAAATAAGTTTCTTGGGATTTACATCATTACAGATGAGAACAGAACTTCCCCTTGGGGTATGGGGAAGGAGCTCTGTGCCTTATTCTTGGGCACCAGGAAGCTGAGATTGGAGGCAAACAGCTACTGCACTGCTGAAATAAGTATGCATAGAAGAGTTTCAGTGATAGGTAAATATAGAGATTATTTTTCTGGTAGGAATGGTAAAAGTATTTTACCAGTTTCAGAGCTGAGAAGAACTTTTATTCTTAAACTTAAGCATGTGGACTTGAAAAAAAGCATCTCAAGAGCTTTGATAGATGCTGATTAATGACCTAATTAAAGGGACATAGTTGGTGTACTTAAACATTGCCTCCCTGTCCCCATCAAATAGAGAAGATGCTCTGAATTATGAGAGTGTCTTCCTTTTGATCAGCAAGACATTGTTCTACAAATTGTCACCATCTGACAAGGGCAAAATATTTTGTAAAAGTACTTTGCAGCACCCAAATCCCCTCACTCAAGTACCTGTTGTGAAACCCACATGAAAGGGGTAGGAAGGACTTCCAGTTGGGAATGAAGAACTCTTACAAAAGTCTTGGAAGTAATTATAAAAGGTGCTTCTTGAAAAAGACAGTGTCATACTACTGATGTGTACTTGGCTTTGTAAAACAGCTACCCTCTGCTACCTTGGCTTTATTTGTTTATTGTTAATATGCATTATGAAGACTACAGGGCAGGAAAAATTCTGAGTATTTGTGTATTTTAAATTAATTCTGTGTATTTGTGCATTTTAGCCCAGAAGTTGAATATCCTCAGAGAATCATATCTTGAAATACATCTTTCTTCATATTGCACAAGTTTGAATATGTAAACAGGGAAACCTCTTTGACCTATATAAACTAGGAATTATATTTCAAATATATATAAATAATAGCTCAAACTGACATCCATCTGCCCTTATTATTGAATAAACAGCCCTGAGATGATTTTCACTTCTGAGTATTTGAATAAATTGCTAAGCAGTTAAGATTACCTCCCATGTTGAGTACAGTGGCTTATTTTCCGTGTGGTAATAAATGAAGGTGATTTAATCATAATCAGTAAATGACCTGCAAAATTTCATTTTGCAGTGAAGCCTTTTTAACCTATTGAAAGGTAAAAGTACATTTAAATAGGTAAACCTTTCTCCTCGTTGAAGGCTGCTTGAATGGGCTGAACCCTTGCTTCCCTGAGTCTCAATTTAGAGATCCATTGACATCTTAGTTCTAAAACTACTTTAAAATGTGGTTTTTAATGTAAACACCAAAAAAAAAAAGGGCTTAGAAGTAGAAAAGTACACACACTTCCTTCTTAATCTGGTGATCCCAGAGCTGATACCCTGGGGGCACACTTCAGGGAGCAAAAATCAAGGAAAACCTCTGATTTGTTCTGCAACATGAACACGCTTGTTACAGGCTTGGAATTGCTTATGCTGAATCAAACTAGATGAAAGGGGGTGAGGAAGAAGTCTGTGTAGTGTGGCACTTACACAAACAGCTGCTCTCAGAAGTGGGTAGTTATCCCTGTCCATTGGATTTAATCTGGAATTTCTGGCTGTGGTGAAATGCCCAGTGTGATGCCCTTCTGGACTTTTATTGGAGGGAGAAGAGATTTGATCCAATGTAAATACTGCTTTATGGTAGGAGGGATAGTTAAGATTGTGTATATAATGTATTATAATATTTATTTGTATAATTATTGTAATATAATTCCCTGCCTCCCATATTGAGTCTTGTGTTGTGTCTGGAAAACCCCTCTCACACTGGGTTGAGTTGTGGGAGGGGGGCTTGGACTTGGAAGTTGGACTTTTAGGGGGTCTCAAACCACCACACCCAGAGAGGGGCAGCCTACTGTCAACTGGCAGAGTGAAAACAGCCTCTTTAATTCTGCCCCAGTTGCAATTTTTGGTGGCAAAGAGGGTTTTTTTCTCTTCCCTGGTGCAATACCAGCTACATGCAGCCCTTGGGGCTGCAGGGCACAGGCTCCCTAACCACAACCATTTGTTTTCCTTATTTTAGTGGGGTTTATGGTTCATAAGGGAGAGATGAAACTGGCCAGTGATCTCCAAATATTTGCTGTCCACTTCTCCAGCTTTGTCAATATATTTGAGCTGTATTTTTTCAGCCTTTCTGATAGTGCAGCTCTATTTCTTCCAATCTGTTATTCCCAAAAGGCCCTGAAGCCATGTGTAGAAAATACATCCAAATAAAGATGGACAGTTATATCCTAGTGTTTGAACTGCAAATGCTACATAAGAGTTCAGAGACATTAAATTAATTGTTCTTGTTTTCTGGCACTCTGGTAGTCTGCCTCAGCCCAGCCCAGTATGTGTAGGTATTTTAATAAAACATGATTGCAGCTTTTCAGCCTTTTGACTAACATGAAGTGTCATATTGGCTTAACAGCTGATGCATCTTCAGTCTGAAAGCCATATCATGCAGGAGGAATTGATTCAGATTTTAATGGGTCTTTTGCATCTCTGAGGTCTATTCTCTCGCAGTCTTATTTTACACCGTTTTATTGGGGGGGGGGGGAGAAATCTTTCAGTTCAGTAATTTCATCACCTAGTTTCTCTTAATTAAGGCATTTTACCCAATTTGATAGCTTATGAATTCTAAATCAGAAATGCCTAGGCAGGCAGTCTTTTTATTATCCTTATCAATAATATGATACTTAAGCTTTTGTGGCACTAACACGACGCGCGGAGCTTTTCCTTCCCCTCTGTCTCCTGTTAGCGCTCCATATGGTAACATTTAAGTGTGTTTCTCAGGCAAAGACTGTTGTTGCTCACCAGACTGGTCCCTTCAGGTGCTGGTCTCCATCTGTGGATTAATTCACTTTCCATCAGTCTTACCACTGATACTGGAAACAGCTGTTGCCTTTTCCTTAGTGGCAGGCGGGTCAGGAGATGACCTTAATGAACGAGCAAGCAGGAATGTCTATCTGCCAACCTGTCTGTCTGTCTGTCTGCCTGCATTTTGCCAGAGCACCACAGTGTAAACTGACCAATTCTTCCACATCTCTTTTGTCCTCATACATTTTTTTTTCTCGTTATAATGCTTTAATACAAATAATAAATGAACACCACCAGTGGAAAGTTGGTCGTGTCTGTGAACATAAGCTAGAGCAGCTGTGATAACGTTTATGTTCAAACTCTTTAATTGTAATGTTTAATTTCCTTTTTTTTTTTTTGTGAACAGACATTACCCAATCACACTTGGTCACTTAAGTAACAACTTAAGTTATTTTTTTAGCTCGAAGAAAATTTCAAAACAGTCTTAACTATGAACACATCTCTTCGCTTTAAAAGAGATTTAAGATATTGGGTGGAATATATTCTTTTGTTGCTGCCCTACAAATTCTAAGGTCAAATATTGAATTTACCACTCTGTTCTTACTCGGGAAAAACTGCTGTGAAATGGAAATTCTGACTGTTTAAGGATCTGATCCTCCTTGTGTTTTATGGCATAAGAGGTTCATTTGTAACCTGCTCTCCTTGCCACAAGGAAACCGTGGTCGTGATTCCCTGACAAATGCTGCAATATTCAACAGGATGTCAGAGTCTGAACTCAGTTTGTACCTGGGAAATGTTGGAGTATTCTTGCTTGGTAAAACCTCCTGAAACCATCTGACCTGAGAAAATGTGTCATTGAATACTTGTAGAGACAGGCTACAGTATTCTTACGTATTCTCCTATATATGAGTGGTTTCATTGGTTTTTTTCATTGTTTTCAGTGCAGTTTGGGCAAAGAAAATATTAGTAAATAGTAAAACCAAAGGGTGTCCACCATCCAATGATACTCTACTGTTGTCAGTCATTTTACTTAATTTCCATTTCATCTAGAGTAATTGTTCTAAAACAAGTCAGACTTTGATAAGTTATTCTACAGCACTGAAGCATGATGGAGGAAGTTTGGGTGCAATAAGATCCAAAGACTGGATGCTGAAGTTATACAAATACAACTTGAAAATGGGATGGATTTTTATAATAGGAAGGGTACTAACTCTTGGAAAAAAATATATTTGTGCCTGTGTGTTACATTTTCCATTACTTCAACCTTCAAATTGAGATTAACATTTCTGTATGAAATGAAATAAAAACAGTCCCTCTTAGCAAATAAAAGATTCTGAATAATATGTAGGAATTATTACTTGAAATTCAGTGTGATTGGATGGCCGTAGATAATTACCCTTTCTGAAAAATAGATCCATCATTAATAAGCTTTTTGACATCTTAGATTTTAAAACCTAAACTTAAAGTAATGTATTTTTAATAGAGTATAGATCTCTCTCTCTCTTCATCATTGCTGTCTTTTTTTCCTTTTCTGGATAGCCCAGGCAAACAGCACACATCACTGACTACAGGAGTGTTTTTAAACAGACTAATTGAAATTTAGATGTATTGAGATGTAGATTGAGATCCATAAAAAATCAAATCCTAGTTCTTTGTTGATTCATGAACTACATTTTTTTTTTCTCTTTAAAGGAGACTGAGCTTGCCTACCTGAGCTGTAGGTAGATAATGTGAGGACAGATAGCTGAGGGAGAAGGAAGATGTGAAAATAGAGCTACAGAGCTGCTGCCTGTGGTGGAACTGAAAAAAAAAATAATCAAAAGATAAATTATGATTAAGATGCAACATTATGTTATGTACTGATTCTGTAAGATTTATAACAGAAATAAAGTGATTTTCTCATATTAAAGCAATGCAATCACTCATGAGATTATATGTACAATTAAACCACTTTTGTAAGGGGGATATCCCTTCTGCAGCTCTGCACTGATTCTGACACTGTAAGTTTATCTTTAAATTTATATAGATTTAGAGATATATATTTAAATTTCTGTACCTCTTAGGGGTAAATAAATATATTAAAATAAGCTATGGCTTGTATAGTGCAGTATAACAATGATAAATGATGTTGTGTGTAATTTTTCTACTATTAACATAAAGTAATATAAACTGAAGGACACTAGTCTATTGAGAGAGTTAGTAGCTAATGTTCCATATCAGATGTGGACAATGTCAGGACTGAATACAGATTAGGCAGTGTCCTTTTCTCCCCAGGGGAATTAAACTTTGAGACACCACTGGCTGCCAATGGTTTTACTGCATTTTGTTGGTGCCTGTGGTGCCTTTCTTGGTCTATTAATTCAGAAGCTGTAAATGACAATGTGAGCAAAAAAAGCTTTTCCAGTGGGATGCATTTCATTTATGTCTTGTATCTACAATACCTTTTCAATCCGTTTTGTCACAATAAGTGTTTAAAAAAAATGGGTAGATTATCTGTACTTTTGCATGAACCATACCAGGATATTTCTTTTTTATTTTATTTTATTTTATTTATTTTTTCTTGGCTGGAGAAGAAAAATTGATATGTTAGGGAGACTTAGAATAACCTGAGAACTTTAAGTATTGAAATGGATTTTCCCTACCCCCTCATTTAATGATTTATATAAAACATATGATATTGTATTGTTAAGCACCAAGGAGACTGAAAATATACACACACTCTCAAATACACAGCATGTTTAATTAGGAAATATTTTGTTGAAACATCGTTAGAATTTAGTAAATTTTAGGACTTCTCGTACACGTGTTTTAGTTGTTCCATGTTTAAATGTGTTTCTGATCAGTAATATGACGTGAAAATAAGATTTGGTTCTAAGGGTTTTTTAATTGAAAACCATTTACTTTCTGAGATTATCTCTTAACTGGCCAATGCAGGAGGCTGTCAGCAACTGTGGTGAAGGAGTGGGGGCATGCAGGAATTTTGCACAGGTGAAAATAGGAATACTGGAAACAGGTTTGGAAATAGGTCTTGTGCAGTGCAGCAAGAGCTGTAAGGTAATTAGATACCACACTTATTATACAAAAAGCATAATGATGGAATCAGTAAAATTTGCACACGAAATAGATTTTTTTGAATTCTGAATCTCATGACCTCTGAACTTGTCAACACAACGTGTTTGAAGAAAAATGTCTTTTACAACACCACGTTTCCTTTTGCTTAGGAAAAAAAAATTGTGATATTGTTACCATTTCATGGTTAACAAGGGAATACTATCTTAAGTATTTATCACCCCCCCCACTCCCAATCCTAAATTCCTGTGAAGCAGAAGCCTAGATTTCTTCTATTGACGTGCACATTGTTATTCTTCGGGTGGTCTTTGGTATGATACGTTTGTCATGGTTCATAAATTTTATTGTTGCACTAAAAACAGAGTTAGAATATCCTCAATGCAATTATAAAAATGTATTAAAGCTGAGAAGGATAAAAATATGGTGCAAGATGAGCTTTTAATGATTGTATAAATGTTCACTGTTCCATGGGAAAAAATGGGGCTTTTCAACATGGGCATAACAGTGAAATAGAAGTGTAGGGCCAAATTTTTTGCTCCTGGAATTATGTGGGTTTTCAGGATAGAAAGGGAGGTTTCATTCCTGCTTGGAAAGGTGGAAATGTTAAGGCTTTGAGAAGAAGGAAAAAAACTCATGCCCTGCCTTTGATTTGTAATGATATAAGGATATATCCCTTTTCACCGCTGAGAGGCTGGAAGTCATCTGGAATAATACATTGCACTTTGCTTGTTCCTTAGTTTAGTATAGATGGGAAATAAATGTTATTGTGAACTAGACAGCACCATCCAACTTAGTGTCCTTGGGAAGATGCAGCAGTGGACAGACGCTGTTGGAATGATTTGCTGTTCTGTACTTCACTTTCTCTGCTAAATGGTGTGCACAAGTATCTGAAGTCTATTGACAACACTTAGAGTGAGAGGAAGGAAAACTGAAAATGGTGCTGTGAAAAATTGAAATGCTTGGTCTGACCTGACTATGACAATTTTGGAAGGTGTTTTATGTGGTGATAGAATTGCAGAGGAGATCTATCCTCACTAATACACGGTGCAAGAGACTCTTCTATTATATGTGATGACATACACAACGCTGTAGTACATTATTCATTCACGGCCCTTTTTGAAAAGGTCTTATGTCCTATATAAAACAGGCTATTATGTGATGCATACGCAAAAGAGGATGGATGTGACATTCCTCTCAAACTATACAAACCCTTTTATCTGGTACCACCAAATACGTACTGTGCATTATTTTTGCCAGTGAAATAATTTGAATTTAAAGTTCAAAGCACACTGAATGTATGGCTTCTTAAAAGATGCCCGTTTGCAAAATTTAAGAGATTTATTGTGAACGTGTAGACTGAGATAATGTATTTGGAAAGATTTAGCAACATCGTAAAATATTTTTAATTTGATTAAGTTTTCATTTCTCTTCTTACTGTGTTTTTGAGTACCTTTTAAAATCAACTCTTCTCTAATTGCTGTTACATATTCTATCCACCTGTGCTGTGTCTTGTGTAGCTCTATCTCCGTAGTGAATTCTGTAGCTGGTGATTCTAATTCATTTACATTTAAACTTCAATTACCTGAATATAAAGCCTGTCAATAATACTGAATACAGAGGAGTTGAATATATTCCCAGTAAGTTATACTAAATCATGTGATTTTCTATCTATTTATTAGTCTTCATACAATTCTTCCTTGTGCTTTTGTGCATTGTTGAATGAGATGGTGCAAAGTTTTCTTGTCCTCTTAATGTTGTTGTCTTCTTAAAAGACATTTCAGTCTCTCCCTTCATCTGAATATGGACAATACATTGTCTGTGAGTTCAAGAACTTCACCTGTGTTTCTTGGCACTTTACACAAAAAGAATGTGTAAATGTTTTTTTCAATACATACATGACTAAACTTCTATAATAGGTAAAACCTAAACCATTTTATAATAGGTAAAATCTTTTAGGTAAAGATAGTGAACATGTTTTATGTAATGTTAGAAGGTTGGAACACAGTAAAGCTGACATTGGATCAGAAGTTTATGAGATTTGGAGGTTTTTATAGGCATTAAACCAAATGACATCAAGCCAAAACAAAGCCTTGCATTTTTAATTGATAACTCGTCCTCATTCTCTGCATAAGTAGTCATGCATAAAGAAGTAGCATAACATATCACAGGAGCAGAGTTTTTTTATGGGTATGTAACTATAACAAAAAAGAAAGCTACGTGAAGTGTGCATAAATAGAACATGGAGTATTGGGTGCAACGTGTGAAACTCTAAATGCCTGTTCAGATCATCCTGAATAAGGATTGATAAATCACTGATACTGTTGACCTCATCCACTGTCTTCCTATGTTGTATTCTCTTCTGGGACTGCTCCTTCAGACAGTGTTTAAAAGTCTTATAATACTGTTCTTCATCAGTCTACCCATGAAGCCTGGCTTCCTTTATAACGTGAACTCAAATACAGGCTTCCAGGGAAAAAAAAAGAATTGTAGTTATAAATGCACAAATTCTCTGTTGAGAACTCTTTCCTGGGTTTGGAACCCCTAATAGCATCTTCATTGCTTGCTTTTGAAAGAATAGAGCAGCTAAATCAGCTTACAGCTGTAATTTTCAATCAGAGATTGAGTGAAGAAGAAGTGATGAGATTCACGATCTGTAAGAGCGTTAGTGGGAAACAAAAAACCTCAATGAATTAAAACATGAAGCAGAAAAATGAAGAGGCACATATCTTATGCAGAGGTTAGTGAAATATAGTCAAGTGTAGACTTGAGGAGACAGAACTGGGAAAACTTCTCTCTGAGCACTGTAGCAGGGGGTGAAGTGTGACAGTCCTACAGACATTGGGCTGCAGAGGTGAAGGATAACCCTCCTTGTGCAGCCTTTAAAAATGGTCACTGAGGACTCACAAAATTATCAGTGACTCCTTATCAGTGCTAAGCGCCCTTAACCCCCAGTGTCCTCGCGACTTTAAGGTATTTAACAAAGTATTAATCACTTTTCTGGAGCAGGACTTAAAACTTGAGCGCTAAGTGGCTGCCAAATAAAGTTACTGCAATATACTCTACTACCAATCTAACTGCACAGTTAATTGAGCTGCATTGCATTGATTTCTGAGTGTTTATCTGTGTTGTCAAGGTATTTACATAAGTAATGCAGACTTTGTTAAAAGCTTAATGCAAAACTGACAGAATTGTCGGCCCCTCCTCTATGTATTTTCCACCGAACGTGTTGCTCCCTCAATAATAAATTCTGAGGGCTGACACTGTCTAAGTCTGCTGCTCCTTTGCCCTCAATTTCAGTGAGATGGGCCATTGAAAACTCATTACAAGCTGTTTAGACTCTGACTTTGACTTTTGCTCAGCAGTGAACAAAATTAACAGCTCTTGGAGGTAGCAAAAGAGGCACCGAGCCAAAAAAAAAAAAAAAAAAAGATGATGAGAAAAGACATTCAATATTATCTCTATTAGTCATGCAAACAAGCTTAAGTCCAAAGTACATGTGTTCTGCACATGGCTCTTATTGTGCAGCCTTTGGTGCTTTCATCCTTTCTCCCACCTTTTAATACTGTGTAAAGAGGTTCACCTGCATGACAAATATACACCCTGGAATTTGCTTGCATGCCAAGCAACAAGCCTCTGAGTGCAGCTGAATTGCTTCATAAATTTAACTATCACTTTCAAAATTCTGTTTTTTTCTAATTTAGTGCTTGATAGTTTTTTATGTGATAATTTTAAAGTGCTCTTTATAGCAAAAGTTACCTTGATAGGTAGATTTGTCAGGAAAAAAGGTCTGCTTATAACTATCTATCTATCTATCTATCGATCTATCTGTAAATTGTCAATACTGAAATTGCTCTTAAAAGCAAGTTATTAATTCAATCAAAAGAAACCACTTGGCTCTTTTCTGATGATGAAAATTAAATTCCTTTAGAATATGAGTGACAAAAGTATTTATTATCTATCTTATAATGGCAGTCCACTTATTTTTAAGTTCTAAGCAGGTGACAGAGAATTACGTGGTTAACAAGTATGGACTCTAGTGGTAAATTTAGGTCTTGAGCACATGAATTGCTAGATATTTGTGGCATGTTATTCTAATAGTGGTAAAGTTTCCTCCTATCCCATTTTATTCTTTCTGTTTTTTGATGTTCTTTTGTGAGAATTATGTTGGTAGCCAAGTAAAATTTGAAAGAGGTGCAGTAAAAACTTTGAGAAAGGAGCGAGTCAAACAGTTCAGGAAACAAAGTTCTCTTTAGCTGGTGCACTACGGTTCCAAGCTGATGAGCAGTTGAGAGAAAGGCATTATATATACTAGAAAATAGTGAAAATTAATGGGTACTTTATGTACCAAGTTAAGCTTCACTCACATGCTACATTTGCTCTAAATGAAGTTGCTTTCTGCTCCCAGTTTTCCAGGTTGTGCAGCTAAAGGCAAACCTGATCCTTTTATTTAGGGAGGTCAGATAGTCAGTTCTAAGAAAGAGAGTTGGAATTTGAAACCCTCCAAGTTTCCAGTTGTGTTATTCTGATCCTTAAACCACAGAATGTCTGACCTTCACATCAGATAAGGTTAAAAATAGACAAAGTAATATTTTTTTTCTGCTTATCTGTCATTGTTTGGTTTAGTTTGGTATCCCACTGCTGTATGCAGTGATAACTGCACATACTTTAATTCCAGTGTAATCACAACTCCTGGCATCCATAATGATTGTACTGCTGAATACTGGGCTTTGGTTTTTTTGTTGTTAAATAGTAGAGGTTACTTCATCTTGTTGGTCTTCCAGAAATGTACTCTGCATACTTGATCTTGCTTCAAAGCTGCAGCATTTTTGTTCTGAAAGGTTCCTGCCTCACAAGTCCCTTTGCATTACACCTTACATCCTTTGGTGGATGCTGTAAAAAGTTGTAATTGAAAAAAAAAAGATACAGGAAAGGTTTCTTTGAAAGAGTTATTGTGAAGTGAAGCCTAACTGTTTCAGATATCATTCTGGTTTTATCTGTCAGTATTTGTGCATGCAGATTTAGGGGCTGTATTCTATATATCTTTTCCATCAGTTTGCTTGTTTTCTTTTTTCTCTGCTGAACTGGTGAAGGTCAGGCAGGAAACAGATGAGCAGCATCTTGTACCACAATGTCAAAATACTTAAAAGTGTTTACAGTGCCCACTGACACACAGTGAATTTAAGGCTGGCAGACTGAAGCAGAAATAAAACTATTCTTATTCTTCTAAACCTGAACAGGGGCCCCGGTGGTTTATGGTTGTTTTAAGGTCCATTAATCCTTGAATCATGAGGCCGTGTAAAAAATGACAGCTTTAACATTCAGTCCCCGGGTTTATTTAAAATGTTTTTACTTCGACACTGTTTCTAATTAATAACAGTGACTATACGACCTGATTTAAATGTATCAAATACTTAGGGCTGTGGATTTACATTCCTTCCTAGGACGTTTTATCATTTACGGCAGCAATGTGCAGCCTGAATTGAATGGTGCCAACTCTTCCCAGGGAAGAGCTTACTCTAACAGAGAGAAAATCAGATACTGGACTTTAATGACTTTTACTCTTTCTATTTATGGATTTATTTGGGGGTCTGGGCAGAAGGAATATGGCTTAGAAGCCAAATGACAGAGTAATTATAGAAGTGTGCATGTGTGTGTGCTCCAGCATATGTTCATGCTCGAGTTTTCTACCAACATTTTCCTTTCAAGCTGATCCCTGAAATGCAAGTCCCTGGAAGAAAACAGCTAGAAAAGCATTGTGTAAAATAATACATTGAAAACTGAATTGACTGCTTTTACAGAACATGGCAGATGTGTTCTTTAATGCAAACTGCAACATGATAGGAATGCTTTTGATAAAATTTTAGCAAAGGGGGATGTTATAACATCAGGATATACATTACTGGAATCCACTGGCTTCTTTTTGTCCTGTGGTCAGAATCAACAGAACAGTGTTGATAAAAGTTTTAGGTTTATCTACTCATCATTATTCTTCAAAAATACCAGCTTATGCTATACACTGAAAGATTTTCTGTGTACCAGAATAATTCTCTCTATCAGTGTTCTGCTCCTAAACAGATGTTCACAGGGGCAGATATATAGACTTAACCAGAACATATTTTTAAAATAATCATTTTAAAGCTCTAAACTAAGCAGTGTTAAATTGGCAGGAACAGAACTAATATTTGGCACTGAGTAGTTCATAGTTCAACTGAAAGATCTGGGGAAACCATTAAAAAAAGAAAATAAAATTAAAACAAACAAACAAACAAACAAAAAAAAACCCAAAAAAAGAAGAAAACCACCCAATCTCAGCAGGCTGGAAGGCATCTGATTTCTCAGTGTAACTGTATTGTGATGTTGATTCCTGTGGTTGCAACAGGCTGTGTTAGAAGAGGCCACTGATCTGAGACCCCCAACAACAAGGTCATTCCACTTTCTATCAAACAGAGGACAAATGCAAGCTGTCCTAATGAAAAGACTGTGTAATATAATCCTGCTTTTGGGCACAGTAAGATTTTATGTAAGGTTTAGACAAGATAAAGTCACTCCACCTCTTAGGAATTTTGAGCAGATTAGGGTTTGTAGAATCTTTCCAAATAATATGTTAATCTTGAGAGATACTGAAGGCACTTATTGTCCTCAATGATTACTATTTATCTCCTCCTCATTCATACCAAGGCTGTGGTCAGCAATGTCCTTTCCCCCAGTATTTTTTGCCTTACCTCTTGCTCTTCTTGCCATTCAATACAGGAACATTTTAGCTGGCTGAAAGACATAAAAGAAACTTTTATGGCAATAGAATGTTTTGGTAGCTTATAACTGTATTCTAAAATTACAAGAAACACCCTATTTGTTTTTTTAGTCCTCTCTTTAAGGCCCAAAATAAACTATTCAGAACTGCTTACTGTGTCAGTTAACAGCACCAATTACCAGAGGTATTGCTAAATTCCTCTTTATCTGGTGACGTCCTTTAGCATCTATATTTAGGCATGTGGAAAAACCCTTTTCATGGAACAGCTCAGTTTCAAAGATGACAAACAATAAATTCTTCAGTAGGGTAGTTTCTCTGACATTACTGTCCTCTGGTGTTGTACAATTGAATTCCAGACATTGATTCCTGTGGAGTCCTTATATTCTTGTCTGTCCTGTAAAGTTATGTTTTTCTATAGCTTAAATTACTTAATCACCCTTAGCCTCTACAAACTTGTTCATTATTCAGATGTTCCTTTTGAGAAATGGGAATAACAAAAAATTGAGAGCATGTGGGTGTTTATTCTGTGAAAAAGTCATCTTTGCCACGGGTTTGCCACAAAGTTGGGAATTAAAGATTCTGTCGAGAAAAGAAGTAGTTGGAAATAAATCAAAATTTTACTGGTGTCTTTATTTGATGAACTTCATGAAATTTCCATCTGATATTTGGAATCTTTTTACTTAATGACGTTTATTTTTTGAACATAGTCAGTATAAAAGTGGGTTAAGATACCCTAAATCTTGCTTGGGAAATATAAAGAAATAGAGACATCAGCTAAAATGGATTTAAGACAAAGTTAAGAATAAAATCAGGCAGCTTGGATAAGCCATGATATGAAAGGCTGAAATACTTCTAGTCTTCAAATGACAGCCAGTGTTGTACATGACCAAAGAGGCAATAATATGCTATGCAAAATGATGGCACTGCACTGCCTGTGGATGTCATTCTGTGGCAAGTACCTGCCTGCTGCAAGAGGGACACTCTCCTGGATCTTTATTACTGTGTGCATGGTCTCTTTGCACCATTGAGAATGGCATAACATCTGTATCATGTGGGCCTAAATGAGGCCATGGCACAGTTTTCATCAAACATTACATATATTGTAAGCTAAGGGAAGAAAAGCAGGGGATATAATTGGCATTTTTCTGCAGAGCAACTGACAGTGCTTTACAACTTATTTTCAGCAAGTGTTATGCGGATACTTTTGTTTCTGGGAAGTGACAGTACCTCGTAAAGGAGGACAGTGTAAAGTAGATTAGCTTTTCTAGCAGGAGTACTGCCATTATGACATTCTCTTGGACACTTTTCGTAGTATGCAGGAAAACCTGAGTGCATTTTTTTTTAAGATAAATTACAGCACGAGAACAAAAAAAGACAAGTGCTCTGTCATCTTGGCATCATGCTTGGGATTTGTGGCTATCCATGCGTGCTGCCTATACTGTGCTGCACATTTGCACCAAGAAATATTACTGGTCTGTACTGCTGCACCTTGTTCAGAATACCATAGTTAATGTAGCGTCCATTAAAGTATCTTTATTTTCAGTGGCTTTATAACTCTGATAAAAAAAGTCTTTGTAAGCTTTAACGGGATAGCAGACCAGCACAGCAGAGAGTTATTTTGCAAAACCTTTGAAATGAAATGTTGACTTAAAACCAAAATCCTCTTTTTGTTGTGAGGATAAAACATTTATACAAATATTAGTGTGCACGTGTTCCTGACTCCTGCACACCTATAGAAACTTTGTATAAATTGTGGGAAAAAAATGGACCCAGAATCAGAAGGTTGTTCTTCTTCATAAACCCTGACTGCATGACATACTTTTAATTTTCCATATGCTCATGATATTTACTTAGAAGCCAACTGTGCATTGCAATGCAGACACTAAAAAGTTCTTGCAAGTATCGTAATTTCAGACAGGGATATCTCTGTTCATTTTTTTTCCCCCGTTCACTTTAAAGAAAAAACTTTGTAGGCATGTGAGCATTGAAAGCTGCTCCAGCCTCTTTGCCGTTGAAACATGGGGTCAATTTACTGTCATCAAATAGTCCAGCCCTGCTGATTTCACTGAGACTTCACAATCTCACTCTGATATTGAACTTGGACTGAGATTGGAATGGGAAAGGGGGGGGGAGTTGCTTTCTCTGTCTCTGATTTCTGCAGCTTTGCTGTAAAATCTCTGTACAAGAGTGCTGCTGTGTTGTGTTGGGGTAACTTCCCTTAAGTATATCAACAGCAGATTGTTTAGTTTTTTTCCCATTCCGGGGGCTTCCATTCCTTCCTATTTTGCCCTTTTTCCCTTGACTTTTAAGAAGAGACACTCCTCCTGCTTTTGTCCCATTTTTCACCTCCAGGAGGTGGTAATTCTATTGCTCAAATGGATTCCTGCTGGTTGCCAACACAACCATGTAATTCTGAGGGGAGAAAAATGCCTTATCTGCAGTTTTGATTTAAAGCAATTTCTTGAAAACATAATAAAGTTTCTCACCAATGGCATTAAAGTTAATAATCCTTAATGTTGAAAAGTGGTGGTTAAAAGAAATGAACGAGCGCTTGAAGGTTGCACTCTTTTATTTTAGCAGATAGGAACTCACTTTGGGTTAAATTATAGCTGTACCTAGTGCTGGCAAGAAGGAGGCAAAGGGAGGGAAGAGTTTCTGGGCCTGTCTTGGTTCCCTTCTGTCTGTCCCGTAGCTTGGGTGAAGGCAAGGTGGTGCCCAGGAAAATCCTGTCAAGACTTTTGGTCCCAGAAGGAAAGAGCACTAAGAATGAGAGGAAGAAAAGAAATGTCTGGCTCCTCTCCCCCTCCCCCAGCATTAATCAGTGGTGCAAAGCTCAGAGAGCTGCAACTTCCCTGAAGTGCAGAAGCTCTCTGAGCTCCTCCCAGCACAACTGGACACTTCTGGGCTTTGCTTAATTACTATTTCCATCTATTTTTTTTTCTTCTGCCTTTTGCATGAAAGAGCATATGACCTAGATTCAGTCACTAGAAATCACCTCTCTCCCTGTCCTTGACAAGTGCTAAAGTGAGCCTTCATTTGACTAAGGAAGGATATTTTGTTCTTCAATATTCTTTATACCAGAGTGTCTCAGTTTATTTTAAACGTGTATCTTCTTTAGCCTCTATTATTGTCCCTAATATATTTTCTTAAAAAGGCAAATGCAACTGGCTTCTTTTACTTTAAAGGTTTCTGTTATATATGTGTGTGTATATGTGTATATATATGATCTTCAAATTGCAGTTTAAATGTCTCCTTTCTAAGCTGTGTGAACTTAGGTCCTATAAGCTCACACTTTTTAGTCCATGAATCAGCTACTTTGCTTTTCCTAATACCTTTTCAAGTGCTATATTAATATCATTTTATAAGGTGGTGACACAATATTCTGGCTGGGCTTTGCTAGAGAATTAAATAATCCTGTTCTAACTTCAGTGAACATGTATTCCTGTTCTAGGCAACTGTGGGTATAAGCATGTAGAACAGAAGACATGTGCTGTGTGCTGGCTCTCACTGCTTTTCCCTGTCACTTCACCTTTTGTTTTTAAATGATGAGTTTACCATTATCCCAACATCTTTTTTGAATTCCTTCTGCTGTAAATCAATCAGATTTACCTGGTATTTGTTTACTAATGTGTATTACTTTACATGTGTCAACCTCAATTCCGTGTGTCACGTCAGCTAAGTCAGGGAGGAGGCCCAAGCTCTTGCACTGTGTTTGGGTTTGGTTTGATTTTGTTGTTTCTTCTTTTTTTTTTTTTTTTGCCTCCTCCACATTTGACTCTCCCTGCCAGTTGTGCAATGTCAGCAAGCACAACCCGTGTACAGTTGCTTTTTTTGACTCGGTCATTTGTCTGGATTAGTTACTACAAAGGTCTGAAGTGCAGCCTTTGGAGAACAGCACTTGCCAGGATCCCCTAAGCACTGCTCATTCCATCTATGTGCATGTATGTGTGCATCCCAAAGTTTGCATCCCTGTCCTGGAGGTCCCTAATCCCAAAGCCTGGGTTGGCTCAGCCCTGACCTGCTGCTGGACCTTCTTCAGTCAGCACTGATACAAGAAGCTCTGGGCTTAGTGCTCACGTTTTCAAAGGATTGCTGGATGCGTTTGATCAAGGCAAAAATACTTATTTTGGGAAGAAATCCAATAGTCTATTTAAAGAATGCACATTTGCACTAATGACCTTGAAGGCTGCAACACTGAGCTGCCACTGATCTGAAGGATGGGTTTGAAGCAGTGACTCCTTTGGGAGAGCATCTGCAGGTGTGTGCAGAGCTCTGGATGCACACATTTGTTCAGGAATATATCCACACAAACCATTTCCCTGCAAATGTAGAGTGAGACAAAGCTCCATCACTCGAGACTTTAGCTAAAAGCATTCTGATAGGCTGAGAAAATTACATGTTCATTTGGGAAGCAGTCAATTTTGGCAACACCCTCCCAAAACAGTTGGTCAGGCTGAGCTGGTTGGGGTCTTGTGTCTCCTAAAATCTTACTGTTTGCTGTCTTCCAGATTACTACTGCATTAATTTTCATACAGACTGTCTGTAAGGAGAATAGAGATTATTTTAGATGTTAAGCATTAAGGTTTAAGTTGACAGATTTAACAGCTATTTATCTCCAGGGAAAGTGGTCTTTCTAACTTTTTGAGTTAGCAAATGCACCCTGCTGATATCCATTGCTCTTTTACATGTGTGCCAGGCCCCCTGGAAGTAATTAGCAGCAGGATAAATACCTGGAAGATTATAAGGTTTACATTTTATTAAACATTTTTGAATTTCAATACCTTCTCTGTCATGAAAGCTCTTCTGATAGTGAGCATACATCTTCTAATAATGACACAAATCATATTACTCTCAGCCATTTATCAGCATTCATACCATTTTGCCCCTGCAAAATTATTCTGTGATTTATTTTTAAAAGAAATAATCTGAAGGATGCAGCAGTACTTAACACAGTGGAGATAAGATGAGGCAAAATTAGTGAACAATTAATGAAAAAGGTTTTATTTAGTTCTTCAGTTGAATCTGTATAAAAAGTATTCATTTATTATAGTCTACTTTGCATAAAGTGCAGCTAATTAATCTGTGACTCAGTCTCCCAAGCGATGAAGAGGCAGATGGGTGAGTTTTTTAAGATTGAGATTTACCACGCTGGTCATCCCAAACTATTTTAAATAAAAATTGGCTTTTATGTGAATGACCAATCTATGTTATTCTTCCAGGTTTCCCTACAAATCCTCCTTAGATTGCCAAACCCTCTGGCAGGTCCTGGTTTCCCTGCAGGTCATGGTGACTGTATTAGAGCCAGCTGTGCTTTTCTGCAGATGTTTGAGGGTGATGGTGCAGGAGGGGAGCAGAGTTTTACTGTTGCACAGAGCGATATAAGAAACAGAGCAAAGCAAACATGAAAAATATAATTTGTATTTATATCATAGCAGTTAATGTACACAAATCTGTGAGAATCCCAAAAGACTGCATCAAGACTTTCTGAACCTCAGGGAAACAAAAGCAACCTTTACCTCTCAGGAGGATTTTTTTTAAAATAGCCTCCTTTTCTGGATAGAGAACACCAAATGTGATGCCACATATAGTCATGTGGGATATAGGTAAAAAACCTGTGGGATTTACCTCCTGCTGGAATCTGTTTGGTCTCTGTGACCTGTACATCACTTAGTTTAAACAATACTTCCAAGGACTGCTTCCTGGGATGGACAGAGTTCTCAGGCAATCAGTGTTGATTCGATTTAACAACTTCTTAATTTGACTTATTTCAACGTACAGTATTTTATTTATTTTTTTTGTTACTTAGAAAGAAATTTCAGTGAAAGTGAATGCACACATTCTTCTCTTGGACATTTGTCTTCTCCTGCCTGAAATGCAGTTCAGAGTTTATTAAACAAGCCAGAAAATTGCATGCTATCTCAAGAATGTGACTATTTGCTGTTCTCCCTGAGATAGGCCACATGCTTGGTTCTGTTGTCTTAGTAGAAGAAAGGTCTGCTGTTAATGACTGCATTAATGTTATCATATAGTTTTTATTGGGTGATTCTCTTATCAGACAGTATGAATGCATGTTATGTTTGGTCAGTGCCTAGTATTCTTGGTGGGAGGTGGAAAATCTACAGACCTTTATGAAAATAATGCATTATTTCTAGTGTAGAAGTCAGTGTTTTGGTGTTACTGATGGCACATAAACCAAAAAAAAAATGATATAATTTACTAGGGTTTTGTAACAGCAGCATGAGTTCTGCATCTGCTTAATTTTCACAGTTGCAATGCGTGAGACAAACCCAATACAGATATCATGAGAGTTTTGGTTGAGTATGATATCAAAATGACTATTTTCAAAAGAGTTTTGGTCATTAAACAGAAAAACACTTAAAATGTATTTGCCTGTTACTAATCAGGAGGCAGATGTTAAAGCACACATTTTATAAAAGAGTTTAATGTTGATATAACATTAAAATCTGGTCTTTTCTCACACACAAATTTTGAAAATATATACATAGTTACATACATATATACAATATTTTGCATAGGGAAATACATATTTAACACATGCACAGATACATAATTAACGGATGCATTGTACCTGAAGCTGTACAAAGATTCCTGTCCCTACATTAAGTGTTTTTTTTCCTGCTGGTTTGCTTTAACTCTGTGGTGTTTTGGTATGTCCTGGGCTTGAGTCAGGGTTTGTGTCAGTCAGTGAAAAGGCGTCTTTTCAGCAGCGTTTGGGGGCAGATCTGTGGCAGGGATAAGAAAGCAGAAAACGAGGTCTAACAAAGAAAGTCATTAACGTTGCCATTTTCAAAATAACACCGGAAAAGCGGGAGCAAAACTGAGCTGTTTAGAAAGATTTTCACTTTGAAGGTTTTTTTTCTGGGTTTCAACTGTGTTTTTTATGCAGCATGAAAATGTTTACCTAGTTAAAAATAGAAAAGAAAAAAATAATTTTTGTTTAAAAACTGGCCTTTTCTCTCCCGTGTGGAATGTGTTAATATTTGCAACACTTGTAAGCATGTTTTAGTAAAACCATTATTAACTACTGTGTGGAATAGGATCCCCCATTATGTCACTGATAAAAGGGAAACAATTGAATATGACCCAAGGGTGGATTATTGCCACCAAGCAATGTAAGAGAATGTGCATTACAGTTAGCATAATTGCACAGCTAACTGATTTCCGTCCCTTTAAATTAAAATTGCACTATGAAACTACATTATCTAATTTTGCTTACCGAGACATTTAGGAACTGTTTGCAAAGTAAAGCAGAGTCGAAGTAATGTGAAGAAATGGAGAAAAAAAAAAAGCCCTTCTTGCACAAATTATTTTCTATGAGCATCTAAAAGTTCTGGGCTGCAGAAATCTGGCAAACTAGAGCAAACTTTGCACAGAAGGCAAATAAACATTCATTGTCCCACGATCCAAACACAATTACACGAAACTGCAGAAGTCAAATTGGTTACAATTTTTTTTCGACATTTAATGAAACTAAAGAAGAAAAGAAATGTTATAAAAATGGTTTCTTTATATTTGTTGCTTTTGTATGGGATAATTTTGTCTCTGTCTGGATAGAGGAAGACTCAGGGGACAATAGCCTTGTGCTCTGTGCAGAAAGTCTGCTGTTGAGGTAGCAGCAAGCCAAGACTCATTAATTAATCTTATTCCTGTATTTTTTCTTGTGAGTTTATAATTTCTATCTCCTTCTAAGGTGTTACACTCCACCAAAAAGCTTTGTATATTTTAAAAGCCAATATCATCTTAAAATACCAACTACCACAAAACTGAAAAGCTACCAGAATATTTTGGCTCTTTTTTTCCAAGTTGGGAAACACATAAGACACAAAACAAAATAGATACAGAACTTGGCCGAAGTTTACTTGAATTTTGCCAATGAAAACTTGCAAAATACAGCCAACTTGGCTAGTAAAAAGATCCCTTGAGCCAGCACTAATTATGTCAACAAGTAGTTCGTGCTCAGTCCTCACTGAGTCCTGCACTTTTATAGGATGGGAGGATGAATGTCTTATATGTAGGGAGCTGAGCAGCTGCTTCGTTTACCATTACTCCATTTAAGGGTGTGCTAACCTTGCAACAACCTAGTGACATCATCATTTTTCACCTTATTCCTTTCTCATGGGGTATGTCTTCACAATAAGCCCGAGGTGAAAAGGTTTCCTCGGCAGGCAGACAGCCTGCATGACAAATGTGCTGAGGAGTCAAAGAAAATTTTAACCTGCCCTACCTAGCCATAGTCACTTTTTGCACCCAGGAGCAGAGTGATAAATGTTTTTCTTCAAAAGAAAGGGAGGGGTGTAAGGGAGAAGACAAGGGAAAAGAAAAAATGGGATATGCTACATATGATATTGTGCTAAATGGATCTGCATACCTGTTTTTCTTTCCCCCTCAGGTAAGCAAGCAGCGTGCCTGACCCCTTACATCTTCATTATGGGGTTCAGACAAGGGGATACTCTTTGTCTGGAAAATCTGTGCACTGTTTCTGTGTTTGACAGACCTATGTTAAACTCACCTTAGCAACACTGGGCAGTTGGTATTTTGGTTGTATTTTTGCTAATCCTAATCGTTCAGAAAATGTTTTCCCACAGAACTAATAAGTAATTGTAATTTTTTGAGGGTTCCCTCTCACTCCAGCATAATGCCTGGTTTTCCATAGGTGATTTCAAATCTCCTGATGTACATTGCACTTCATTCTGCTCTGTCCTAGACTAAAATCACCTGTAAGTAAGGCTCACTGGGCTGTGCAGTTGCTCATCCACAAAATGCTTGCCTTAACAACAGTGATTTTAAAATAAGACATAAAATAAATTTTGCGGGCAGTATAGTTACGAAACGAGTAAATATGTGATCCAGGAGTTTATATAATGTTTTCCTGTAGTGAACTCAGGGATGACAGGCAGGTGGGAAGGCAGTGAAAGATGAGGTCTTAATCTTGCAGTGCTGTGCAGTGGCAAAGTCCAGTCAGAGCTTCTCAGCTGAACCAGGTTTTCTGGTGGAAGGTGTTTGTGTCTGTCCAGTCAAGGTGGGAGTGATCTCTCAGCTGCGGAGGTGTGTCACTGTGTGCCTGACTCCTCGCCTTTTCCCCGGAGCAGTGCCCTGCCACGATGGGAACTAGCCCCATAATGTCACCCCTGACTCCTGCAGTGGTGACTGATGTGCTCATCCCACACCCAGCCCAGTGAGCTGATCCCTGTGTAATCTCTGCTCCACGATTTCCCAGCGCGAGGGAGAGCTGATGTAATGAGCAGGGTAATTTAAACCTGAAAAAAAAAAAAAAAAAAAGGCGGATGAATGGAACAGATTTAGGATTAGGATATCGGGATGGATCTTCAGGAGATGTGTCGGGGTCAGGGAGTGGGTGACATGAAGCTGCACTGACAGGTCCTGGCACACAGCTCTGAACTCAGACTGTGCCTCTCTGAGTCTCCCTCATTTGTAAAGTTTTGTGGACCTGGTAATAAATGTGTGTGTTTGTAACTGCACAACGTGTCTGTGCAAGCCTGCACTGTAAAACCAGTCAAAGAGCCAGATGAAGACAGATCTTCAACACTGTGTGATTTCTTATGCACTGCATAGAAGACTTTTCAGATATTTTAATTGTCACATTAAGATTTTTAGATGTAAAGGCGTCTTGATTGAACAAACAGGCTTTTAGCTAATTTAAGTTGGAATAAAAGTGAGCGTTTCAAAGCTGTGTGGGGGGAATAGCTCATAAATGAAGCATTTTTCCCCTTAGGGATATAATCAGAATGCAGAAAAATCCCTGTAGGAAAGAAATTCATAAATTATAAAAAAAATTGCTAAACAGAAGCATCATATTGCCAGATATTAAGCTGGAGGTATGCTAAAAGAACCCTGGCCTTGTTTGTAAAGTTGTGAATAAATCTGTTAAAAATAATTGAATTTATATTTAACTTGAAAAACAGGGTAAGATCTTTTATTCCACACTTATAAGTTTGAATACACCTTCAGCTGCTCTTAGTTATCTCAAATTAAATCTTAAATTGAGCTTGTGGTTCTGTGAATTAATACTCTGGCCTTTCAGCTCTTTTGCTGAGGTCATTCAAATCTAATGGTAGAAATGGTCACAGGGTCAAGTCTGGGTATGTAGAGTATAGAAATGGTTTAATGATGCCAGCAGATGTTTGCATTCTGCATGTTGGAGTTGTAATGCACTGGTGGGCTCTGTGAAGGCACTCGATTATCACGTTATTATATCTTCATTCTATCTGAATTGTGAGGTAGGGAATAAGAATGCATTAAAATAAGGTGACAGTTCTGCCTTCAATCAACAAAAATAAGCAAATTCAGAGTTAATTTTCTACCTATGCCCTTCTTAACTGTCCCTATTGTGCTTAGTCATTGTCAGGGCCCTGGGAGGTTGCATAAACTTAAATAAATAGACTGCAGTTGGCTAGAAAAATTGAGACACATAAGAATGACTTTGAAATGCTTTGGGTTTACCCATTATAAGTCAGAACTTCAGTATTACATGTATAGACTTTATATCTAGTTCTCTATTAATGTCATAATTCTATAAAAGGTTGAAAATATCCATGAATATGAAAATATTAATAACCAAGGAGCCAATAAAGAATTATAAAGTGCCAAGCAGGTTCTGTCATATGGGCTCAGTGCTGTTCATATAAATAAGTGCAGATTTTGTATAAATATTTCAGGAGAATAGGACATGCATTACACAGTAGCCAATTTTAATAATTTGCTGATTATGAAGATATTAAAAATCAAGTAAACATACGGAATTGCAAACTGCACTGGAAAGCAAAAGCTTCTAAATACAAAATTGCATTCTTAATGCTTTTTTTATTCTTTTTTTGTTTAAATTTGACCTCTATTCCACCTCCTTCTAAAACACATTGTTGCAAAAGGGCTTGTGTTTTTTCACTCAGAAACACAACATAGCCAACATCACTAAACAGAAGGGATCCCAGGACATCTACATTCCAGGAGTTTGTTTTAAGGGCATTTTGCAAAACCATATTCCTAGGCTAAAAGTCACACGTGAAGTTTCGTCCTTTCATTCGTAGCAGTTTTAAAAATAATTTTACAGTACTTTTAAAAGCAAATAAATGAAGCATGACCAAATGCTGACAAGCCTTTTGTTTGGCCATTCTGCGTAACACCAGGATGGGATATTTACTGCTGTTGTGAGTTTTACTTGTCATCTCTCCTATTTCCTCACTGCCATCTTTCTCCTTGGCCTGTACAGGTAATTACAACCAGCCATGATTGTTATTAGGGCTATAGCTGCAACAGCTCTTCACAAATTTACTGTGATTTGCACCTTCTCCTCTGTAAGTTTATCCAGTAATAATGCATTTTCTGGGCTCAGAGGGGATGAATATGTGACACTGTAAATTGTAATAACTCCAGAAGTCAACGAGGACTCAGTCTCGTGTCAGATAGGACACGCATGCCATGTATTTCAAAGGCTGCTTCCAAACTCTCTGTCCCTTCTCAAAAGGTCTGTGCACACCAGTGTTACCCAGGCTTGCTGTAGAGGGCAAAGTGTGTCTGCTGGCTCGGTGCTGTTTGGAGCTAACAGACCGTAGGAAAGGGGAAATGAGCAGCCGTCCTCTGGGTCTTCCATCACTATCATTGCAAATAAATAAATAACCGAAATTCTGATCCCAGAGCCAAAAAGCTACCTTCAGGTTCACCTCTGCAGTCTCGTTGGAGACAATGTATGAACTAGCAGAGCGCCCTGTGTTGACTTTTAATTCCCCGGTGCATTTCCTGTGCTGCCACATGTGCTTGTGCAAGTGTCCGTGGAACACGGCAGGGGAAGAGGGAGCATCTTTTTTTTTCCCCTCTGAAAGTCATTGGTAAAAGCTGCCCGAGAAGTGGAGCAGTGCAAGCATGAAAAGATCACTCAGAGGGAGGCTGCACTCGAGCCTGCTGCATTGTTATGTTAGTGCAGAGGGCTGTGGTGAAGTGTGATAAATTTGGTTCCTCTGCACTGTATTATCACTTTGTTGCTTAAGTGGCCTTGTGAAAAAAGGCGACAGCGGGACGTAACCGGCAGCACGATTTAAGTCCATCAACAGCACGTTTTTTCTAATGTAAAATCTTGTTACCATTTGTCAGCCCGCAGATGTATTTTGACAATCAAGAGATATTGTGCAGGTGGTTGAAATAATTTTGGTGTGTTGATTTTTGGTTGGGTTTTTTTTTTTTTTTTCCAATGCATGCTGATTAATCCTAGGTCATATATCACAACAAATTGGAAAACACAGCCTACCTGTGTGATGAATGTGCTTAGAAAGGTTTAAAGTTTTGTTCGCTGTAACATCAGTGCCCTTGAAGGCTGTGGACTGACTAGAGCCAGGATTGTGTATACATTCCCTGCTCCCTCCTGGGGGGCTGAACTCAACCTTGCACTTCAGGCCGAGGGGGCAGCACTTGCTCTCACTGAGTCTGTGATCACCCAAAAAGCCAATGAATTAGGTAATTTTTTTATTGCAAACTTTTCTGTTGGTGGACTGTGCTGGTGGAAAAAGGTGAGAAGGCAGTGATGAGCAACTGGAGGACATTCATTGTTCACGAGTAGCAGATGGTAACCTTAGTCCACACACAGATAAAACTGGGCACCTCTAGTTTCCATAGGAAGATCTTCATACCCTGAAGATATGATTAAGTGAATCACAAGTATGCTAAAGGTCCAAAGTAATAACACATAGAAATTACATCTGCATCCATTTCACCTGTGGACTTAGTTGTAAAGTTTTTTTGATGTCTTTGTGCAGGGAAATGGGTTTGTGCCCACAGATTTATTGGCATTATGTAATTGTCATTAAATTGTAAATGAGAATTTCCCTTTCTGACCCTCACATGAGGGCAGAGGAATCCCAAGCAGTGGTCCTGGTCATTATGAGCAAGAAGAAGGGATGATTGGAACAAGGGCATCATGTTGTGCAGACTAGTTTTTGTCTTCAGTCGGCTGAATTGCAAATAAAGGGATAAATATGCATCGCCAAAAACTGGATTATTCTTTTCTTTTTCTTTAAATACTGCAGGATCTCTCCCTTGTTCTACCAGAAGACCTGCAAGGTCGCCAAATTAAGCCTTTATACAATCCAAAAATTGAATCTTAGTACATCCATTTTCCTAATACAATTTCTGCAGTACCTATCGGTGCTGACAGTTTTGGTCACATATCTCTATTGTGCTGTTCAGTTTTATTTGACAGTGCAGGATGGCATCAGCATGTATTGGAGGTAACATCTGAGCTGTGGCTGCTCTCTTGGGACTGCTGTACTACTTTACCTCCTTGCCATCATAAATGGATGTTTCTGTCATTCCCTAAGATTTCCTCCTGGGTTAGGCATCTTTCTTTAATTATTAATCAAAAGCAATGTAACAATCATTGCAAACAAATGTATCACTGTACTGAAGCAAGTATGTTAGATGGGATGTTAGAAGTATTAGTCGAACGGGGTTTGGATGTAAAGGTTGTGATCTTGTCTTTTACACATCTACTTGATACATAAATTATTATGCTCGTCTGAGTATTGTATTTCCCTGCTGCAGAAAGAGAAAAATAAATGCAGTAGGCTGGCTTTTTCTGCAGTGTTCTAACTGAACAAAGGCCAAGTGACTTATGCAAAGCCGTTCCTGAAATCTGTGACATAGCTAGGACAAAAATGTCCCGGGTTTGAATGCAAACATATGCTTACCACAGGGAAAAAAGAGAGCATGGCTACAGATAGGCAAAATCCCGTTGCTTTTGTTCCAGTTGAGACTAGTTTCTGAACTTCTATTGTCTGTGGAGTTGAGATTAGTTTCTGAACTTCCTATATCCATAGTTTTCACAAATGTTTTACTTGCAACTGTCAGGCTTTGAGAAGGAAATCTACATTTGATACTTTTTTCTCCTAGGCACAGATCCATGTGTCACTGCTCAGTTCTCAGTTTGCATGCACTCACACAGGTCTCACTTCAGACATGGGATCCCTGACAGTACCTGGGAAATGTCTGCTTTAAATTAAATACCTCTTGCTAGAGGTCAACCTAAAGAGAAAGCTCAGGCTGCTGTAGTGGGCACGGAGCCACTCTGTGTTTCCCCTGCAGGGCAGAGGGTGAAGGCCTAGGCAGTGCTGTGGGTGTGTGAGAGGGAATGCTGTGCCAGGCCTGAGCACACACACCTCTCCTTGAGCAAAACTCTCCAGCTCCATCCCCACATTGCATCTCTGAGTGCACAGAGACACCCTGGAGAGCTTTGGTCTCTGCACAGGGCTGCAGTGTCTGGTGATGGCACAACTCCCTATCCCCAGCCTGCTCCTCTCGCACATCCACCAGTTCAGCCACAGAACTGCCACTCATTGTCTCAGAAATAGAATATCAGTATAAAAGACATGCATTTCCACAGAAACAAAGCAATGGGCTCATTGGGTTTCCATTCACAGCATTAACTTAATCCTGCTGCTGAATACGCAGATGGACAAAGCTGTGGATCTACCTAATAAAATAAATGTGATCAAATCTGAACTGCTTGTCTCTGAGACATTCCTTTAATACGTAAATTTAATATACTTTTCTTTGATAAAACTCTTATTAGGTGTTGAAGACTTTGCCATCTTAAATATCAGGCTAAGGATATTTATTGACTCCTGCAAACCAGTCATTCTACTGAAGATATTAAGCTCCAAAATAAATTATCTATATTTCATTGTGCAATATATAAGGGTACAGTACATTGCATTGTAGTGCTTAATTTTTTTCTTCTTGAATTTCTTCAGGTATCAAACTTAATTCAAGGACCCCAAGGAATGGCCTGGAGTTGTATCAGGGGAGATTTATGTTGGATATTAGAAAAAGGTTCTTCTCCCAGAGGGTGGTTGGGGATTGGAACAAACTCCCCAAGACAGTGGTCACAGCACCAAGCCTGACAAAGAGTGTTTGCACAACACTCTCAGGCACATGGTGTGACTCTTGGGGATGGTTGGACTCAATGATCTTCGTGGGTCTCTTCCAACTTGGCATATTCTGTGATTCTGTGACTTGTCAAAATCAAGGGTGAAAGACCGAGAAATGCTAATAAAAAGCTCAGTTTCAAAGCTGGGAACTCCAAATTGGATGCCCAGTTTGTATTTAAGCAACTAACACAGAATTTAAATGTCAAAAATGCGTATTTACAAGTTTAAATAAATGCTTTTGCTACTGACAGGAGGAGATAAAAACATTCCACCCAAATGCTGGGATTCACCTTTGCCTTTGTTGTGTGCAAAAAAGATTGTGAGGGAGATTCCTTCCTCGGGCTGGAACTGAATTTAAACCTTAGGTTGCCCACTAAGAACTTAATGAATTGCAGAATGTGTCTCTTTACTCTGGAAAAAGAGTAAAGTAACATGAGCAGCCTTGGACTCTATGTAAATTGTTTCATTGTACCTGCTAAATATAACATGAAAAACTTGAGACTTATGTCACCTGCTCTTATTGAACTTTGAAGAGATTACCTCTTAACAGAAGTTTCATTTTCTCCAACATTTACTGAAGTGAACGAGGACCGTGACTCTTTTCTGTCCTAATCCAAGCCAGCAACTTGCTTTTTTTCCTGTGTTTTATGTCATTCCATATGACATTGCATCAAGGCAATTCAGTGCTGCATGCAGTTGAACCAAAAGCAATTTGAGTCAAAAAATGGACAAATATGGATGTCATTTATAAAGCTTGTTCAAAGGTCTTTGGCACAGCTAAAAGCTGCACATTTTGGAGGTGCAGCAAGGTTTTTCTCCTCTTATTTCTGAAGCCAAATTGTGGGGGTTTAATAGAGGTCCACGGAGTAAGTAGCAGACAACACTTTGTACTTAGAACAATCCTTTTGTAAACTAAAAATGGATTTGCTTTTCTTATTTATAGAAACTTTTTCGAAGAAAAATATAGGACCCAATATAAAAACAAGTGTAGCAGTATCAGTGGAACAGCTTTGCAGACTAAAACCCAAACATCTTGTTGTACAGTCTGTTCAAATCTAAAATCTTCTCCTGTGAACAGAGCTGGAGTATGATGGGGAAATAAATTATGGTTTCTTTGATGGCTTTTCTGTTTTCACTCCCATTTTAGTCGTATCCTAAATGCTGTTTGTTCTAAGGCTTTGCTTTCAGAGTATTTTATTTATATCTATACGTATACTATATATATCTATATATTTACATTTACAGATATATTTGTGGATATTTTTAATATACGTAAAAAGATACACTTCCCAGCCCAGTTAAGACACTGTGTCTTGCTCTTTCTTTTGCTTAGTCATTGCCCCCAAAATCCCAGGTGTATCCAGGCATTCCATTTGTAAGAGAAAGTTCGTATGTAGGACTTAAAACCTCAGTGTAAGACCACAAATTCCAGTATGTTCCTGAACACTGGAAGGGATTTGTGAAAGTGCTCTTTCTTCAACAGAGAATGCTCAGGGATTCTTGGAAATGTTTCTTTTACCTAAGTGCTGAAAAGTTTCTCTGAGTAATTAGTTCACTAGCGATCTTAAGTTAGATCTTAGCAGCAAATAAAAATGTCCAATTTACAAATGTTTCTTTGTGGGATAATTTTTTTTCTTTTCTTGTTCTTATTTCAGCTAATATGATTCACGTGTCCTTTGCTTGGGATCTCAAAAAAACACTTGGAATTGCTTATAAATGCATTTCTTTAATCTTGTTTGTGATTAGGACATGTTTCAAAGCATTGATATGTCCTGCTATGAAAATTCAAGAGATGGAGCACTGTTAAGAGCATCTCTGCACTTGTAAATATTTCCCCTCTCCTTTCTCCCCTGCCTTCATGACTTCTCCCATCTCCTGAGCTGCTCATGCTTTTACCATCAATGTTATTTTTTCAGTTGAAGTGTGTCCAAAATTTCCAGCACAGATTTAGTTTGTTATTTAAACTGTTCCATTACAGTCTGCAGTCTTTGCAATTAAGGGTCATGGTAACAGCAGCTTGAGAACTGTTTTCATTCAGAAGGTATAATGGCAAATAAAAGTGCAGTTTGTAAGTCCATTTATTGCAATTAATTATCATATTATCCCGTATTTTCAAAAAATACATTTGTCAAAATATTGCTGTTGGTAAAAATGGGTTTAAGGATCCTTGTCAGTACGTTTGGCTGATTAATTAAGGAACTTATTTTAATATCAGAATAACATCATCATAGCTTCTTGAAGCAATTAAAGTAATGAATTACTTGCTTTCCCTACATTTTATCTTCATTCTATATCTTCTGCTACACTCTTTTCCAAATAGTAAATATATTCAGTAATTATATCTGATAACATGTAAGTAGTTTATATTAGATAGTGAGATATATGATGCAGATAAAAATAGTCGAGATTACATCTAGTGTATATTACATTTATTTTATAAATGTAGTATGTGATGCTTGATTGCTGCATATTTCAAAAGGGCTCTGAAAGTTTGATAAACTGATAGGCACCTTATACAAAGGATGCTCTTTCACACACCTCCTTAGCTCTTGCAGTTACTTTTGGAGCAAAACATGGTTTGAGAGTGCATGGCAACAGAGCTAAACACTTAAAGGAAAAGATGGGACTATAGCCAGGTCAAACTACCCCTGATATTTAAGGCATAGCCACTGCTTAATATTTTAATAACAGAAGCCAATGGTTTATATATGGCATTTGTGAAGTGTTAGATTCTTTAAAAAAGGTAAAACCAGCCTACTGCTGTAGTATTTAAGACTTTACCCTGCATGAAAACAGACTGGTAATAGCAATTGAAATGCTACTACAAAATTGTTGCTATTTTCAGATATTCTTCAGATTAAAGCAAAGATGTCTCAAACATTTTGCTGCACTTAACTAGAAGCTTCACCTTCGGTTTCCCAGGGTGGCTGTACGTCTGCTGCCGGTACCAAGTGCCAGTGGCAGGAGGTGTGGGATGTCCTGGGGTGCTGGGAACATATGGAATTCACCCAGAGAGGTGTATTCCTGTGCTCTCTTACTGGATACGGGACTGGTTTGGGTGGTAGATGGATGGGGCGGTGAATCTGAGTTCTCACATCCTGCTGTTCCTTAAGGGGTGGCCCCAGTCATCCCCCAGTGGCTCATGACGTCTGTGTCATGGGCTCCTGTCCCCTCCAAACAGCTTCAGGCTGCATTTGTGAGAGTAGCTTTTACCTGTGTTTGACCTGCAGGATTGAGCTTGATTTGGGAAGCTTTCACAAAGTGGCAGAAAACAATCCTCTGGCAGATTGGGAGCGTAGTCTGAGAAAAACCAGCACCATTCCTCAGGGCTGAGTACAGCTGACCTCACAGTTGTCTCTCCCATGGAGTTTTGGAGGGCAAAGCCCAGTGAAAGACTAAAGGCTGTGTTATTAAAGTACACTTTGGTGAAATATTTCCCAGCACTGAACAAACATTACAAGTAACGCATATATTTAATGGGGTGTATTATTTTATTATGGCTGGTTGCTATAATAAGCAGTTAAAGCATGATAAACAAAAGCAGCAGAAATGTGACGTACTAGAAGATCAGATCTTTTTCCCTTATATCTGTTTTGTCAACTTGCATTCGTCTGCTTTCTGTTTTCTTTGGTGGGCAGTCATCAAGGCGTGAAATAGCTGCCTTCCCACGTTACTAAGCCATGTAAATTTTGCTTTGGGAATGAGCTTATTTCAGAGAGCATTCCTAATCATGGTGCTTTAGCTCCACTTGCATGGGGAGGAACACTTGAAGAAAATGTTTCTTAAACATTTAAATTCTTAAATTCTTCAAGATGACATAATTAAAGTAATTTACTAATCTGTGGCCCGGAATGATGTTTAGCTTATGAAATAATGATAAAAAGTCATAAGTATGTTAGAAAGTTAGCATATCAAAGTAATTGAGTAAAAAATGGTGACACTGGGATTGTTGATGCAAATGAGCATATCATTAAATGATGCTCTGAACAAAAAGACTGGAAAAATGCCTTTCAAACATGTATTCTTCTGTTGCCAAGAGCAAAATACTTGTGGGGTTTTTTTATGTTAAGGTTTTACTAGTCTTCCTCTATTTTGTCTGTTTATATAGGTTGACTGTATTTTTTTTATTTCAAGACCTGTAATCTACTGATGTTATTGCTGTCCACTACACTCCTTCCTAATGGCAGAGTAACACTGAAAGCATAATTACATTTCCTAATTATGTGTAATTAAGCAAAACCCAGATGATGTATTCAGTGAGCTCTTGGTATAGCCAAGGGTCAAGGACTTTCGGAATTTTGTAGCATTTCTCTAAATAAGCACATTATACTGTTAAAGCCAAGATACAGTTTTGTGCAGTCTGTTCTGTAAACCTGCTTAACAGCTAAAATATATAGTATTCATTTATTTAGCTGAGTAAGGATATAGTTGAGATTTCCCCCCTCCCGTTTTTAGATTTGTCGTACTTAACCCAGGAAAGGGACTTTAAACTCAGCACCATAATGTTCTGCATGCTGACAAGCTAAGTGATATTTATTTTTTCAAACCTTAATCCTTTTGAAACATGGAGAAATAAATACATCCTCTTATCTAGCATATGCCTGAGACTGGAAATAAATTCTTATTTCCTTGTAGTCCTGTACCAATGGTCTACAATGAATAATTTGGGCAGTCTCACTGAATATAATAGAAAGAGCTTCTCTATTACCAGTGATAATTATAAGGCTCATAATGGGAAACCTCCAAAGCCCTACCATCAATCAAGGAAAATAAACAATGGAAAATGATAGGTATATAGAAATGAAAATTGCAAAACCACATATGGAAATGCAGTAGTTTCTGCGAGGTTATAAATCATGGGGGAGTCATAATTTTAAATGTAATTAATATTCTCAGATTAAAACATAACTTTTTAAGGAATTTAGCAGACATTTTTACAGTCAGAAGCTGGGTGAGTCAGAGTGTTAGTAATGGGATTAAGAAGACCTTCATTTCTAGATCATTAGGTCAAATACGACCCAAATCCGCAGTGCCTGAAAGTTATCATTTCACAGCTGTGCAGTGGCCTTTGTAAAAAGATTTGTTGGTTTTGGTCTAGACCCCAGCAGGCAAGGGCCTGTGGACCAAAGTCAGCCATGCTGTAAGCAGTTTTATTCTCAGTGAAAACAAAAGAAGTTGGCCTCCATCATCTCAAAGCTTGAATTTTGGAATATTAGAGCATCATTAAAAATCCTGTGATGTGAATCCTTCCAGTCGCAGAAGCCAAGAACAAAATGGCCTTGCAATGGAGCTGCCTGCTTGGTCCCTGGCAGTGATTCCTCCAGGTGAGGATGCAGATGAGCATTCTTTACTGGGATTTTTCCTCTCCTTGTGTCACAATTGCTTTTCCTGAAGACATAAGACAAAGATGAGGCGAAGGCTTCACACATGCATCTTAAAATAGAGGTTGATTTGAGTGATCACCCCAAGGTCCAGTGCCATCAGTGTAGCCATCTACACCATTTTATTGGTAAAAAACTTGCTAAAGATTTGTAAGTGAATGATATATTAGTTTTGCTATTTGTTGTGATAGAAGGGGGGAACCCACCTAGTGTAAAGTATTAGTATATAAATTAAGAAAATCCTAATTTTGTTGTGTGGTTTGTTTTTTTTTTTTAACATCTTGTTAGTAATTTTTAATCATACGTGATCTTATATAGATGAACTCAGGGGCACATTTTGGATTGTCTCAGGAAGGATTCAGGCAGGAGCTGGATCTCCCAGCAGCAAGGCACTATGTGGGAACAACATGTCTGGTTTTTTACCCCATTTCACATCATGGCCCAGAGGACTGGCTAAAGCATTTAGCTTTTTTCATACATTAATGCTGGAGGTTAGAGCCTTTGAAATGCTCTCCACTCACACATAGTGCCCTTCCCCTGCAAAATTTGGTAATGTTCAAAATACGTCTGTTCATGCTGGTTGAGTTCTCTGTCACTTGGTTTCCCTTCAGTGAGATCTGAAGACATTCAGGGCGTGTTTGGAGTTTTCTGAAGTTTTCATCTCTGTGATGATTCCTGACTTTGGGGGGGGGGCAGGGAGGTCACTAAGGTTTCCTCTGGGCTGTCTGTATGGATGAGGATCCCTGGAGCACACTCACACTGAGATGGGTGGTGGACTTGGTCTGGTCCACAAACCTCTGCCCCTGCTGTAGTTGGTTTGTGCTTGCAGACCCAGCAGAGAAGTAGGGGGCACATGTTCAAGGACAGCACTACACTAACATGTGCTTTCTTGCATGTTTTTCTGATGCTTTCTTGAACAGGAAATGGTTAATGACTTAAAAATTCAGTCCTTGAACTAACTCTGTGTCTCCTAGTCCTTGTTTCCATGCTCTGGATGTGATCAGTGCCGTTGCCTCACCTCTGTTTGGGCTGTGGCTTATTTACCCTTCTTGGGTCTAGGACACTTACAGAGATGCTGACTTGCAGTTTTCCATTCCTTTCAGTTTTTTTCCTGGCCACAAGCAAACCTAGTTCCTTCCTTGTTTCCCACCCTTCCTTCCTGTCCCTTATGGCCCCCCAAACCACTCCCCAGATGCAATCCTTTTAGCAGAGCTTATATTGTGGAAATAATGCAGGACCAAGGAAATATCTGTTGCTCTAGTTCTAGTTAAAATATGGTGATCACCAGTGGTTTATTCTATGGCTAAATCAATGAGTGCCTAAAGGATTCCAGTTTTTAAACCCTTTATCTTGTTTTACAATTCCTCCATGTTCTTTTCCATACACCTGAGTGAAGGTGAGACTCTTCTTCAAATGATTTCCACCAAACCCAAATATATTTTTGCCAGTGGAGAAACCTTTCTGCAGGGCTGAATAAAATTATTTGCAATGTTGTTTTTTTCATGCATACACAAAATCAAATATTTCCAGAAATATTTGTTCCTGTGTTGAAAGGTTACAAAGGGAGAGGACCAGTGAATCATTGGTAACAAGGTGCAGCTCTGTCAATGCAGTTTGTTTGCAGGGCTTTGTTTCCTGTTGTGAATTCCATTTATTAGGTACCCATGGCACAAAGCTTTATTAATTGCATGAAGAAATGGCACAACTATTATTCCCAGTAACAAATGAGTCACTAAGTTTGCAACAGCAGACAAAAGATAAATGCGTGTGTGTGAGATCTGCAATAGTTATAGGAGCTCTTCCTAAAAATGCATTTCAACTGATTTACAGCATTCTTGAGTAGTTTAATGTGCTGCACTGCGTGTGATATATTCAGATTTTCAGAGTCCCTGTGCATTCCTGAAAAGAATGTTCAGTGTTGTTGTAAGGATTAAATGTCCCGCGGGGAATAAAAGCACCAGAGAATGGAGGACAATGAAACATTAGATGTAAAAACAAACAGATGTAGCATAATAAGTAAAAGGTCAATATGTGCTGAGGACCAGCATGCGTAAAATCCGAGTGGGAATTTCCAGCAGTCAGAGGCCAGTACGGGAGCAGAGCTCCCTCCAGTCCTGGGTACAGGAGTCATTAGGAAGTCTGTGCTGCAGCATGGGCTTGAGTGAAAGGGAAGATCTCCTCTGATATCTTTACTTGCCTCTTAAAAAATTCATATGGTTAATATTTAAGTTTCAGAAACCTGTGGCCAGCAAGAGAAAGTTCTTCTAAATGACCCCATTTGTGCTAATGTAACAATCTAATGAAAACTTTAGTGCTTATCTTTGCATAATTTCCAGTCGTTTTTGCTGTTCTGATGATTAAAATTGCTCATTTAAGGACTGTCTTTTGTTTTGTTTGATTTCAGCATTCCCTTTGGTAAAAATTGCAAAAAAATGTGAAGAAACGGGTTTAATAGACGTGGTCTCAGGAATGGTTAGTTAAATGGTGCTGCAAATACTCCCAATTTTTCCCTTTTTTCTTCTACATATGTTTAAAGATATTTCTGTTAATTTACAATTTGAAAGGTGGGTGAGGAGCAGAGAGTTTGAAAAATAGATTACTGTCTTCATTAATACAGGTTTGACCTACAAAGTCTTCACGTACTTAATGATTAAAAACCAAAGTACTAAATAATAAATTATAAGAATTTATAGGAGTCATCATCTTGAAATTAGCTTACTGAATGTTCTTATCATAATAAATCTGAGTGGGTGTCTAATTTAGTGTTAGCTGACTAAAATTATATGTTGCAGTCAGATAAAAAAAAAGGGAAAAAAAAATTTTGTTTCAAGACAAATTATATGAATTTAATCAGAAGTAACCTGAAAAGCTACCATATTTTGTTGTGTCTACTTTGTAGAAACTTTGGCAAAACTGGTAGTGGTAGAATGAAGATCGATTTCAATTTGTGAATCTGGCAGACAATAAAATTTCCTCTAGCAATTCAGAGATGTTTATGGTAACACTTCCCTTGCTGCTACAGCCAGTCAAAAACCCAGGGAACAAATGACTAAATATCTACTGTATCCCTTATTCAATCTCAGCATAGCAGAATCGTGTGCCAAGATCTTTTTATGTGATGGCAGAACAATCTCTCTCGTCGCTCTTTATCTCTCACTCTTATAAAAGACGTTTCTCAATTCAGTTAAAATGTATTTCTCTCTTCCAGTGAATATGAAACCTCACATATAGACTGGAATGTTTTCAGAGCTGATGAGCTGCTTCTAAAATTCAGCTAACTGGGAAACCTTGAAGGAAAAGAAAGAAAACCAACCATTAATACAGGAAGCATATTGAAAGCAGTCCTAATCAATATTTTGTTTCAGTCCAGGCAGTTAAATACAGGATCCTGAGCCCATTCTCAGGACAGGCAGTCTGAGCCTTTCTACTGTGCCAAAACAAGTGGGTTTGGCCAGTACAGAGCCAGCCTGCACACAGGCACTGCTGCTGCTCACAGACTTCACTGAACCAAGGACTGGGACCCCAGTTTACAAACGGGTGCTGAAACCACGGCAAAAACAGCTTGGCAGGGGAAATGTCTCTCTGCAGCTTATAAAGAGCAGCAAGAGCTGCAGAGAGCAGTCAGGTTCTGCTTCATCCCTTCACTTCGCCTCAGTCCCTCACCCTAATTAATTAGAGGGAAATATGCCTTCCAGAGGAGAGGAAAATACCTCTGGGATTTTCATCAGGAAGTCGTAGCTCTTGTGGTTAAAAGGGAAGAGATTGGTTGTTGTTGTTTTAAATGTTAAAATTTTAAGATGTGATTGACTAGTACTTAATTTTTATCATTAGTGCCAATTCTGCAGTGCTAAATGCTGTTGTAATATTTAAGTTTCTTTACATAAACATAATTTTTGATTGCGGATTCCTAATCAGAACTAGAAAACCCATGTGCCTCAATCATTTTTCCCAAAGAGCTCCTGGAGATCAAATTCATCTCTGAAAATGCTGATTAATCAGGTTTCATTACGTCCTTTCAGAGTATTCAAATGCTGAAAAAAGGCAAAACAAAGGTGAGAGTATAAAAATTAGATGCATTATTAAATTAAAAGAGCTTTTATCTCTCATTTTCTAAAAAGCCTTTACCTTGGCAATCTCCTGCCATTGGACCCAGTGTGATCCCGTGCTGGAGCAGTGTGCCCAGAGTGTCTGCAGATGTGAGGCTCTTTTTGAGCTCTACTCACCACAGATGCCCTAAAATGGAGAGTAGCTCAGGTGATTACTGTGTCACACTGTGTAATCTTAGGTTGGGAAAGAAGATACTTGTGAAATAATTCATATTAGCCTGATCATCAACAGTCTGATCCAAACTCCCGTTGCTTTTTAGGAGTGAAGATGAGCCCCATTTTCAGTCCTAGTTTTATTTTCTGTGTTTTAGATACCACCATGAGCAGTGGTATTTCATTGTGTAATGTAGTGTCCTGAGGCCCTTGTGATGAGTGTCTGCTCTGCTGGCAACCATGCAAAGGCATCTCTAAGAGACATGTCTGTCCTGCAGAACACATGTGCTGAGACCACAGCTTAGGAGGTCAGTCCCTGCAGGTGTCATCTACATATTCCAGTGCTTTTGGAGCCACTGAGATAACTGGAAGTGTTCAAAAAAATGGGTAGGCATGGCAATTCATGATATGCTTTAGTGGGCTTGGTAGTATTAGTTCAAAGTTTGGACTTTGTGATCTTGGAGGTCTTTTCCAACCTTAATAATTCTATGATTCTATGACTATTACTAGCAATTAATTCAACTGGGCAGTGCTGGTGAGCAGGCTGTGGCTCTGTAGGTTTAGCAGTGATGCCTGACTCTTTTGGAGCCAAGACTCAGGGGTGCTGTTATTTCCTCCATGGACAAATACCCATTGAAAGGCAATAATTTTAAATAATATTAATACCACAAGCCGAATGATTGGACTTCAGCAAAAACAGAGGGATAGGATGAGTTCATTTAGTCAGTATTTCTTTCTTTTGGTTTGCTGAGCAGGATCTTCAGGGGTGGACTGGACTGTGTCCCCTTGGTGCCCTATACCTGGATTATGTCCCCTTGGTGCCCTATACGTTATGTGGGTGTGGTACTGAGGCTCCATGAGCTTCCTGCAGGGATGAGTACTGACAGTCCTGTTTCACCTCCAAAGCCTGCATGACCCACTGATATCTTGTAGAAGCTGGTGCTGAAGACTCAGCCCAGGGGGTTATTTTGTGCTCATGTTCCTTCCACGCCTGTGCAGGGTTAACTGGAGTAGGTGGCAATGTTTCAGTGAACAGTGAAATATAAGCCATACATGAAGACTAATTTCATGTTTAGTGAAACAATGCACATTTTATAAGAGCTCTGGGTTTTCTAATGGAAGATTTGTAATGCACTGATTATTTTTTTCAACGCTTATTTTCAAGTATCATTAGCATTACTAACGTGTGTGTGTTACTTTTAAAGGCTTGACTCAGCAATTTGCACGTGTTCCAGGTTTCTGGCCACCAATATGCAGCTGTGTTGCTGTTGTAACAATGCAAGGTCACTTTTCTGTCACATATGTAGAAATAACAGGAATTGCATTCTCTTTGAATTAACTTAGTGTCTCCTAAGATTTCAGTGGGAAAAAAAACAAACTAACCTCAGCATGATCCATTAACACCAGGATTCAGGGGACAACCTCCAACATGGGCTCCAGAAATGCTTGATTGCAGCAGTGGTCGGTGAGAACTCTCTGCACTTGGATGCTATAGCCCTTTTTTTCCTAATCATTTTGTCACAAATTAGTTGTTTAATGCAAACGGTCAGACAGGTTGTTTTTTTCCTGCTTTGTTTTAGTAGATCATATATTTTTAAGATAAAACTGGACGCAGGTACGTCTGTGTGATATATACAAAGACACAGTCAGGGAAAAGGGAAACAACATGAAACACTACCAAATTTCTTTGTAGTGAAGTAATGTTTGTTTGCTTTCTCTCTGCAACTTGTTGAGGTTTACATTTCCAGGTGACATTATACATTACAGAATTTTCCTGAGGATTCAGCTACGCTGTTAAGAATAGGTTGCAAAAGAAGAAATCATGCATTTCTACTACACTTTGGTCTGCAGAGCAAATCAACTAAAACCTGTGTGAAATTAGAGAAATGATGTTTTTTTAATTTTTAAAAGAAATTAGCGAGTGAACAGACAAAGTAGGGAAGGGAAGATCAGATTCTTTTCCAACTTAATAAAGGCTTGTGGCTCTAAAATGCAAACACACAGCCCGGTGGCCAGGTAGCTTGTTGTTATGTTGGTTTTTTTTTTCTTTTCCACATCAGTGATAATCTTCAGTCCTGCAAGTTAGTAAAACCAAGACCACTTGCCATAGCTATAAGCTATCAATAAAAATTAATGTACCAGAGGGAATTGAAAGGAAAAAAAGGTACTTAAGTGTTCAGGGCCATCGAGCCACCCATGCATCCTCTGTGAGTGTATTCCGGCGATAGAGCTGTTATTGTTGCCATGGGCTGCCATTTAATGTTATTTTCCTAAGTAAATGCTTCTGTGCTCTGATCAAGGACATTGGCAGTAAACCAAGACACAATCTTTAGAAAAAAATGGTGCTGAATGGTATTGAATACTGTTCAACCAGACCTGGTATTAGAGGATAACTAAAGCGTCTCTCTTTTGAAAGTCAGTTCAAATACAGGTTTAAAATCCTTTCAAGAAGGGAAGAGGTCTCTTTTCCTCTTTTTCTTTTCTTTTTTTTTTTCTTTTTTCCTGAGAGATTTTTGTTTTAAAGAATGCTGATAGGAATTAGAAATATAAAAGAAGGCTGGGATATATCCACCCTAAGGTGTTATTAACTGAGGAGATTGGGAAGATCAATAACAAAACCAAAATCCCCAAAGAAATATATTTCTGGGATGGGTTTTTGTGTTTGTCTGCCTTTCCAACTGGATGTTTGTTGTTAAAATGAGGGCTTTCCCCCATTAACTACATATCCAGAGTGTTTTCTGTAGGGGGAAGGTAGTCTTGGCTCTATATCCTGCCCTGGATGCAGATGGCAATGGCATAGTTCTGTTCCAAGGGAAGGGACAAGAGGTGTACAGTCACCCCCAGGGGAGCTGTATTGAAGAAAGGAGTTTCCACTGAGGGAGACTAGCAAAATCATCAGGTTATTTTGGCTAAAATGCTAATTGTACTGTGTTCGTCAATCAAGAGAGTACATTTTAAACAAGGGGTGTTGCTGTGTTGACCCCTGTAACAGCTGAACCCACATTTGCTAAAAGAAAAGAAAAAAAAAATGATATGAAAAGGGTTTCCATTTGCAATGACCCGTGTGCAGAGCTGTAAAAAATGCATAAAAAAGGCCAGTAAGATGGAAGTGATCCCCCAGGTTAATGTTGCCATCAGTCCACAGTCTTCATTTCTTCCTCAAGATGATTATTGTATTAAACTGTTACATTTGATTCATTTGTAGTTAAAGCAATGGAGCTATATTTATTCCAGTAAAGTAATGAAGAGCACAGTCTGTGCCCCAGGGGCCTGAAACCATCATTTTGGGTCTGGTACCTTTTGTGGTTGCAGCATGGAGTGCTTTGGGGTATGTGGTAAGAGAAATGAGTTTCACATCATCCTTTCCCTGTAGGAAGGGTCTGTCCTGGTGAAACCTTGTGCTTTTTGCTGCAGGTGTAAGAAAGCAGCCAGGTGCCATCCCTGGGGGCATTTTTTTTTTTTTTTATCAAATTTGTTAGCCCAGAACTTGGTGAAAAAGGAAAGGAGGATATTACAAATGAAAAGGCTGACGTAGCTTTTTGGTGTGTGTTATTGATAAAATATAGACAGCCGTGCTTATTTATAAATCTTCAGGGGAAAAGAACTTGTTTGAGCCCTTCTTCAGGGTAATACTCAGCATGTTTTGGTCCTCACACACCCTTCAATCCAATCATAAGATCCTTCTGCAAGTCTTCCCAGTCAGCCTTCATCCTTGATAGTGTGAATAGCTACCCTTTTTTCAGTGTTGGTGAGGAAAGAGGGAAAAAAAAAATGGAAAGGCAGCTGTAGACAGTGCTGCATGTACACAAACTATTTAGAGTGAAATCCAGTGATCCCCACTAGAAGCAAAGTGATTAATGGAACTGAAACCTCAAAAAATGGTCTTGCAACTGCATTTTTAATGCATAATATTTGCGTGAGTTTGACATTCAGCAAAATGCTTTCTCTCATGCCTGGTTTGAAGTTAAAAATATAAATGGAATGTCCTAGATTTTATTTATGCATCTAAAGTTGTTAAGGAGGTAAAGGAGAACTGAGAGATAGGCTGCCCAGATTACATATCTCCAAAGTACAGTCCCATCGTTTGCAGAAACTTCTCCTCCTGTTGATTGAATCATTCAGAGTTGGTTGATTTTGGTAATTCAGAATTATCTATATTTTCATTGAATGAGCAGATGTTTGTTTCATTGTCCAAGGGAGAAGTTATAATGTTTACTGTGTGATCTTGGAGGGATCAGCATAAAAATGAGTCTCTGTCATGCACATGCACAAATACACACTTTGGTGGCAATGGATTTCCTAGGACCAATTTTAGCTAATGTTGCAGATTGTGAATAATTGAAAAATGTAATGGAAATGCTTCATCTGAATTTTGTGTGAGCAATATCTAATGAATATTTGGGAGACTGTCTGAACTGTTGCTTGCCACACTGCTCTGTCTACAAAAATGACCTGCACGCAGCTTACACTGAAATTTTGAAAACCTAGGGAGAAAGAAGTTTAACCAAAAGCTTTTCCAACTGTATGAGCTCCACAGCATTGAATTAAGTTAATAAATGAGAGCTTAATATCAATGAGAAGTAAAAATTCACATCTGGATTTTGCAAATCTCAGCATTCCATGGCATTAGAAACTCTCCCTGTCAAATTTGATGTCTTCAGTGGAGTTTTAAAGGTATCTCTAAAACTGTGTCCATCAAAGGTTCAGTATTGTTTCATTACATTTTATTTTAAGTGAGAGAAAATGCAATTGCATTTGAAAAGAAAATATTCTTCTTTCTCATTTTAAATTGAGCAGCATGAAAGAACACAACCAGAACTACAATCACTGGGGTTTGTACCATATTAAGGATGTGAGGTACATAGGAAAATGTGGAGTTTGTCCTTTGGTGCAGTCACAACAAATATGCTTTGCCAGGCTTTCCAGGCTTTTATTATTCTCCCTATGAGAAAGTGTTTTCTTTGATTATCTCTAATTTAGAATTCTTTATTTTTCACTTGTCTAATCATTTGCATTGAGCTAAAAGCAGCAGGTCAAATTGAGCTTATCTGCAAAATATAAGCTTTGGGTTTTGCTGGTGTGGTTAATTCCCCCTTTTGAGCAATCCCTTTTTCTTTTCTCTCTCAATACTCAAATTTAGCTCTTTTGCCTGTCCTCATAGCTCTTACCTTTCATACATTCCATTTCATTGCCAGCACTCTGAAAATCCAAATAAATTATGCCATTTCCACTACCATCATCAACCTTCTCTGTAACCTCAGAAAAGTCAAGGAGAATAGTTAGGCAGATTTTTTTTTTTCTTTTCAAAATCTCTACCAGTTATTTCCTATTACGTTACAAATACATGTTCCTTTCTACCTTGCCTGTCAGAATGGCTTTCAACTGTTTTCCTTGCTAATGTTGACAAGGTGATTGACTTGCAGATTTCTGTGGCAGCTTTAGACCTCTGGAAAAAAAAAAAAAGGGAAGGCTGCTCTTATATTCCACAAACTTTTTTCTTTTTTTTTTTTTTTTTTTTAAACTGCTTGAACTTCAATTATGATTTGTGGCCTACAGATCTTTGACAAGAATAAATCTTCCAGTATCTAGTCTGACAGACTCAATTTTTGTTTTGAATTGCCTCCTACTTTTCTAGTCGTAGGCACTGTGGTAATTATAGACATAGTCAGTGGATGACAGCCAGGATATTGTTATTGTAGTCTTTGGTTTAGAGAAAGTATTAATTTCATATTTCAGTTGTTTTACATGCTGTCAGGGTATAACTCTTTCCTTGATTCTAGGGTAGTGAAAATTAAAAGTTCTGGGCAGTTCTGCTTCAATTCTTCAGCCACATCTGTTTTAATTGCTGGATTTTATTTCTTTTTATTGGTCGGGCACATGTCTGTAGGGGTTTGTCCTGCAGAAATTTTTTTAGTATGCACTTACACAATCAATTCTGGTGAAAATCAGCAGTTTGTATTGAATATAGTCAATGAATATTTTTATGTTTGTATTTAAAAAGGGAAAAAAAAGCCTATGGGTGATAGTTCATTATTAGCTTATAAATATAGTATAACTTCCTGCATAATTACAGGTTTTTATAATTTTTATAATGCTTTTTGCTTATTTTCCTTTGGATAATTTTCAAAGTACTATTATTCCCTCAAGAGATCTCTAAGAGGCAGAATTTCTGGCTATTAAAGATTTGCCATCCCAGAAGCAGCAGACTGAGAGTGCCTCCAGGTTATTTATAACTGGATTTTATCTCAGAAAATTAACTAAAGAAGATAAACCAAAATTCTAGGGGAAAATGCCTTAAACGTCTCATATATTATGCTTTGCTCAAACAGCTATTTTAATTTTAACAGCCTGGCAAGCCCAGTGGAGCTTTTTTCTGGTTTTGGGCACAAAATAAGATAACACTTTTTGAATTCCTCTAGGAGATCATCTAAGTGCACTTAAAGTGAAGGCATAAAATATGAGTTTACAATGTGATATATTTAAGCTTCACATGTTAGTTTAATTGATTTTCTGTGTTTGCTAGTTCTGAGAGCCCCAGAACTCCTAATTTGCCCTTTAAAAAAAAAAAAAAGAGTACATTTTCAAAACGTTGTATTTAGCAGGCGAGGACGAGCTGCCCCCTTCTCCAGAAAGTTTTTCATCGTGTTCTGGTTTCTATAACCCTTTCCTGACCACCAGCACCAAATGTTCTGCCAACATTTCAGCAGACATATACATTTACATGCCTGCATAATCCCCTTGGTTTTCGTGGGCCACTCACACGGGTCGTGTTACACGTTTGACGCGTGTTGCTAAATCAGGGATGGAGTTCGTTAGCTGTGATTTGTGGGTGGGATTTTGGGGAGCCCTTGGTGCAAGTGGAGGGGGGGAGGGGGGAAACGAGAGCCTCTGCCAAATGCAGAGAACCTCAGCTGGGTTGCTTGTGAGAATTTAGGTGTCTGATGTGATTAAGCTTAAAATAACAAACTCATTTTGTGCCCTGACATCCGTTATGTTTGAACTTAGGTCTAGGGGGGTGAAAGGTTATTGCAATAATTTATTGTACCTTATAGTACAATCGGTGTTCAAAAGGGAGTGGTAGCTGGAAGGCATGTTCTATTCTTGCTTCAAGGAAAAAAATACTATCAGATTGCAAGGACTAAAATAGTCGCAGTTTCTAAGTATGCCTCATAAATAAACTTATGAGAAGGGGGTTTTCCAGATGATTTTTGAGACTGAGTATTAGCTCCTTTTCTTCACATGTTTATAATAATAATGTCTTGCATTTATGATTATGTCACTGTGATGCATAACTGGGTGACCTTTGTAGATGACAAAATGATTAACAATTTCCTCTGGCTTTTGCTTTTAATTATTCACTGAAGAAGTAGAGAATGGACTATATGAGCTAGAGCAAATAAAGATGATTGGTTCATATCAGTGTTATCACGTGGCAGAAAGGTCAGAAGAGTTGCCTTCAGTTTGCTGAGGCTTAGATATTACTTTTAAAGAAATTGGCCTTTTAATATGTATTGTGGAATATAAATTGATGGACATATATATGTATTATGTATATGCATACCATATATGTGTATAATATCCTTCTTGATAGGAAGTTTTCCATAGCATCTTGAAAAGTTTTAGTCAAGGAAGAACAACAGTTCTGTGTTTCTGTATGGACTTGTTTCTACAGCCCCAGCTGCATCACTTCTTTGGACACAAAAACCAAACTGAACTTTGAATTTTGGCTGAAAATTACATGAGGAAATGAGTGATCCCACTATCTGCTCGTTTAGACCTTGTACCTTTGAAAAGTGAAAGAGAGGCTAAAAAAATATGGCTCAGTGTTGTCTCCTGCCATCTGTATTTTCTTTTCTAAATTATCTAATCTTATAAATATTTGAATAACTTTTGCTGAGAATAAACACTTTCCTCTCATCTTAGCGCTTATGGCTCTTGAGACCATAACAATTAGATAAATTAATATTGATTTGCTAAGGAAATGCTTCTTCATCTGTTAAGAGTATCTCCTATTGTAGTCTAGAACAAAACTTACAAATTTAAAAGAACAGAAATAGCTCTTGCCCATTTTCCTGGTGAAAGTAGTTATGGGCAGCATAGCACAAAGTCACTGGGTTGTACTTTCTAAAACACAGGTTGCACAGAAAAATTCCTGAAGGTGCAAGGAAGGGAAAGTCAGCTACACATACAGAATAAAACTGAACCCTAATATATATAAACACTGTTGGTTTTTTTTTTCAGAATTCATTAGAGGTGGGGGATTTGGGTGGCTGGAGCAGTGTGATGCCAGGCAGTGGTGCACAAGGGAGAGATCAGACCAGGTAGAAGATGTCTCAGGTTTCCACATATCCAGCAGCCCAACCCTTGGTCCAGGTGGTCTGACAGCCTGAAGTCTGGAATAAGTAGCTAAATTATTTTCCACAATGGAAAAATCTGGCTGAAGAAGGTGATTATCCGTAGAGACGTGGTAAACTTTCAGGAAAAGACAAAAAGGGAATTAAGAGGACTTCAGCAAACATGTGTGTATCTCTTCAGCTAATTAATATGAGCCTCTATGAACTTATGCCATGTTTTTGTCCTTCAAGTCATGTAAAAATTCTCAGCATCCAGTATTTGCATTTGACTAAGAACTCTCAAACTTCATGATTTTCCATTTGTCACTGAAAAAAAAAAAGGAGAAAAGAAAAAAGAAAGAAGGTGGAAAGCAGGAAGGAGCACATAAACCAAAATAAACCTGATATTTCATTTGTGTTTTGCTGATAGATATTGAGTTCTTTCCATATACTTGTGCATTAAGGGTTTTGCTGAGTGAGCTAGGACACTGTCTCTTTAAGTGTTTAACAGTAATTGGTTCATGTCCTGGTGTTCATTGAAAATCCTAGACATTTCATGGAAAATCTTCTTAATGAGGGAATGAATTTTTCATTCACATTAGAAAGCTCACTCTGACAAACAATTTCTAAATAAAACTTTGGCGACATGACATCCCATATTGGACTTGACAAAGAGGACAGGTGCATTAGAATAAAACTGTATGGCGATCCTTCAAGCTGTCAGCCATGAATATTTTATTTCTTAATGAATCATCTTTGTGAAATGAACTTTCTTGTTGTAGTGTCAGTGCCATTTACAACAAAAAACCTGCTCCTTTTAAAAGGTGAACTCCTTAAAGATGCTGATGCCTGCATAAAATACTTAACCCTAGCCAAGGTATTCAGTATATTTAATAGTGTATTTTTTTTTACAAACTGTTTGAAATGTAGTCTCATACTACCAGGAGTGACTGTCAAACACAACCTTTTGCAGTTGCAATTTTGTTAACAAAGCCATTATTCAAGGTAGATTAGCAATGGTGTTGATCCTTATTAAAAACCAAACCGTATTTGCCTAATTATTGTTTTGGTGTTTCCTTTATTTTTAATGGTATGTTACTTTTATTTAGTACTTGTGCATAATAGTAGATTTAGATTAAAGACTTTATGTATGAAAAGCATATGTCTAACAGACAACAGACACTTTCACCATCTTGTATCCCTGTTCCTTACAATGTGAACAGAATAAATCATGGGTAGTCCTTGTTGGTAGTTTTGGGGTATTTCTTACAAAGGTGTGAAGTTAGTGCTGGTTGCAATGGATGTGGATGTTGGGCAGAGGCTCCTGGAGCTATGGCCCCCCAAACACCCAGGTATCCCTAAACTTTCTGTTTCTTTATTCTAAGGGAATACAAATGTCTGATCAGTTTATTCTTTCTCACGGTTTATTTGTCAGAGTAGATTTGAATGTACTGGTTTTGCCAACAATTTTACATTCATTGAGTTATCTTAAAAGCATATATATTTCAGCATTTTCCTTTTGTTCTGCGAAAGCAGCTTGATTTGGATTCCCTGGGGAAAGCTCAATTTTTATTGATATTAAAAATACCCATTTGATTGCAAACCTCAAAGTGGACTAGATTCAATTTAATTTACATAATGGTGTCTTCAGGGACAAAGATTGCATGTCCTTTGTGGCATCAGTTTGTGGATGTTTGTTCCTAGCATGTGTCAAGTTCAAATTACAGGGTTTGTCATTTTACTTATAGGCTAAATGTTTTGACTTCAGTAGATATGATTATACTCAGTCTTCGTAGTCCCTGACCTGTGTCCTTGCTGATACTGGATATATACAATGTCTCATCTGCCCACGCTCCCAGCCACCACCCTAATCTCCATGGAAAGGTTCCAAAAGTTCAGAAATAGGTCCCTTTAGTGCTTTTTTTTATAACTTCCTCCTCTTGTTCCCGTTTCTTCCTTTCCATGGTAGACTTCTATCCTTGTACTAACTTTCTTTCCAAACATCTGTGCTTATTAAGGGAAACTTTCTCAGATTCTGCTCTCGTGGAAATCAGTAGCATCCTTTCCACTGACTGGAGAAAAGATCTGCTTTCAGAAAGGTTTTATTTCCCTCAGCACTGACTGCTCACGTGTCTTTGTGCTTCCTGTGCAGTCACAAAGTGTCTGTAAGGGTTGTTGAAGTCTTCACAGAAAAACCTGGAATAGGTTCTCCAGGCTTCACAAGGAAGTTCTCAGATTCTCCCCTTGAAGGCTCTGTGTTTACAAATTGCTGTTTGCAGCTGAAACCTTTTATGTGCAGGAAGAATTGTCGTCACTAATTAGGGACATCAAAAAGGGGTTGTCTGGACCAGATGGAATCAACTGAAGTCCTTGAGTGGGATGTCTTCAGCAGACTTTGGAGGACTGAATGTGTGCTCCCATGCTTTGAGGTGGTTTGGATGTATTATTATTGCTTCTATTCTTGCAGCACCTAAGGGTCAAGTGCTTTGTTGAGCACCATGTAAGTGCTTTTTACACCCAGAGTAAAAAGGCAGCTTCCTAATTGGAAGTTCACAATCCATGTGTAGGACAGGAGACTCCCAATGCACTTAGGTAGAGAGTAGAACATGGAGGAACAAGGATACCATGGTAGATAAATCAGTGTGGGCAGCCAGTTTTGTCAAGCCCCAGCAGCCTAAATATTCCTTTTTTTGACGTGCTAGCAAGAGAGAATTTCTAAAAGAGATTTAAGGTAGTTTTGTGTGCATTTGAGGAAGCACTTCCCAGATTTGGGAGCAGCCTGAAAACATGATTCCAGTAGACATCGGAATCTGCCACCATGGTCTGGATGAAGGGAAGAGTTAATTCTCCACTGGGGTCTGATATGTGAATCAGGAGAGGGGTACACTGTGAAGGACTTTATTCTCGACTTGGAATGTTATGTTATATTTTATTGGGTTGTTAAGAGGGTCTGTCCTAGTCTGGCCACGCTGAGAATTGCAATTCACTAGAAAGGCCCTGATCTTCAAAATTTCTATTGATTTAACTGGGAGTTAATGCATGTAACAACTTCAGGATCAAGGGGCAATGGTGATAACTCTCTCTTAATCTTCTTTCCCATATCAAATTAAAATCTTAGGTTTTTTTAAGCATTCTTGCCTTTCTCTTGAAATTATCAGTCTGTCTTTATCCTTCTTCAGTTTCTAATTTTACTTGCATTTAAATCCACTTTTTCAATGGCCCAGCAAGTACTAATCAAATAAACTTTAAAAGATTGCTCCTGATTAAATTATTTTTTAATAATGAGTTCCTGTTACCAGGGAATACAGAGTTAAAAAGGTGATATCACTAAAATTAATTAGCATAAGACATGCTGGACTGGTAGAAGTGACTGGATCTTAATCAATAGCAATATGATTACACCCATGCAGCAATTATAAATTATTTAAAACAGTACCCCTAGGTTACTGACTAGTTGCCTTTAAATTAAATTCTCTGTCAATAATTGATGCAAAGAATTAATGTGAGAACACCTTCAGTTACTGAAACTTTTTTAAGGTGGCATAAAATATTGAACTGTTGCCTGTCATTAGCAGCCACCCTGTCTCTTTTGCACAGCATTGTTCTTTACTAAATTGGTCGAGAAGGACCTCCAGAGCATGAAAGATGACTAATGATCCTAATGCTGTGTTCACTCTTCTTCTGAGGACACTGACACTGAGAAATATAAATTTCGTTTGCGAGGGGAACTAAAAACTGATGAGACTGATAAAGCTCCTGGTCCATTTTGCTCCTGAAGCAGTGAAATGAAATATGTTCTTCCTTGGGTTTTAGATTTTGTGGAAAACAGTTTGGAATGTGCTGATGTGTACATGCTGTTTAGAAGATTGTTGACTTGTTACGAGTGGTAATTTCCTTCCCTAGTGCCCAGTGGTATATGAGTTAAAAAAAAATTCCTTCTGTCTTCTTCCTTGGTATATGCTTATTCCCTATGCTTTAGTGTTTTTGGAGCAGCTGGGATACATGTGATTTTACTTCTTTCAAAGAGCAGAGAGAAAATCTGATAATTGCAATGCCAGTGGCATCAGAGAGGAGGCCACGCAGAGCATCTGCTGCTGCAATCAACTGCGGTCTCAGTCTGCTCTGGGAGGGCATCCACATATGAGATGTACATCAAAATTTGATCCCTTTTTTGCCAGCAGCCATTCTTTCTACTGTGCAGAAAAAGAGTAATCTAGTGACCATTTCCTAGGTTGAGGTGGCATAATTCAGAACAGTGTGGTTTTAGGAAACACCACATTCCCATGTGTGTTTTAAGAGGCAAAAGGAACTGAACGGTTCTAGAAAATATAGGGATACTTCTGGTGATATAATTATTGTCAAAATCCTGCATTTGAAAATATTTTTAAACCATGAGGTTTTAGCTTATATAGATCAGAATTATTATGGACGCACAGAAACTCACAGAAGGCAGAAAGTTCATGGATGAAGGCTGGAACTGGGAGGTGATGTTTGCTCCTACTTTCTGGCTTTTGCTTGCTTACCATGGGAAGCTGGCAAAGCTACACTGACATGTGGACACAGTAAAATTAATTCAAAAAGGCAGTCACTCATCGTGTCATCTTTTGCTCTTCCAGTTTCCTCGGTTTGTTTTTATTTTCTTTTTACTTTGTTTCCAAAATACTCTTATTCTTATGGCTGTTATGAAGTATCTCTTTTAACAGTGCCACTGCAGGGATGAAAATTAGTACCATGCCACTTAATTTACACCGTTATTTTAAATTCGTGTTTAAGAACACAGATTTATGTCTTAACATTTCCCCCCCCAAAAAAAAAAAGACACTTTTGGGAATTTAATAAATAAATACAACAGAATTTAGTTCTTTCTCTGTTCATGAGAGCTGTAAAAATTGCATGTCAGTGAAGTTTGTTAATACCAGTGAAAGACTTGGTGTGTGCCTTGAATAAGTACAGATCAGGAATGGGGAAAGTGCTGGAAAAAAATGGATCTATTTGCAGAGCTTTTTAATGGAATAACAGAGATATATTGAAAGTTTACTTATTATAAAATAGTATTTCTCATTTTCTAACCAGAATCCTTAGACAAAGTTTGGGATAAATGGAGTGAATGCAATATTTAGGTCAGCATTCCAGAAAAAGAAATCCGATCCAAAATCCAGACTGTGCTGCAGGCTCCAGGGGAAGAGGAAAGGTGCCTGTCCCTGTTTGTCCCCTCCAGTCTAGCATTCTTATAGCTGCTTCAGCCCCTCTGCGTGTCCTCCAGGGGCCTTCTGAGAAGTGTGGAAATCATGAGGAAAAAGATGTTATGAAGTCTAAAAATGTATAACTTTAACTCTGGTGGAAGTTTGCTTCCACTCTGAAATTAGGCTTTTTAACATAAATGCTAAAATTTAGGAGTGCAGGAGCAGTTTAGCACAACCAGTGACTCCCTCCCAATAAGCAACTGGACCAAAGACAGATGCAGCAGAAAAAGAGAGTGGCCAGGTTAAGAAATGAGGAACTTCTGACCTTCAGATCTTTCCACATTACTGAATCCCTGCACAGCAGTTCAGTTCCATTTCTGTGCCTTGCTTTCCTCATCTATAAAAATCAAATGGTAATGCTGCAGGGGGTGATGTGAGAATTAAGTGGTTAAGAGCTGGTTAGTGTTTTGAAAGTCAGAGACTTTGTTACCTTGCCTATCACTCCTTGACTGTACCTGCAGGACATTGCTTACTGCAATACAGTGTGCAGTGCATTTGCCTTTTTTATATTAAATTCTAGCAAAATTGAAACATTTACATAATCTACAGGCAGATCACAAAATGCCTTAAATAACGAAGGTTTAAACTCTCTATTAAGAAAAAAAGCAAACAAACAAACAGATTCTTGGAACCTGCTCTTTGATCACTTCATTGATTTTATTAAACGTTACATAGGAAGCAACAAGGATCTGATTTGCCCATGAGAGTTTATGAGGTTTGATAAGAATTTGCATTTTAAGACAAAGCATCCTCAGCTACTATTATGAGCTGACTGTGCTGACTAAATGTGTTTAGTCAGAGTTTCAGTCTAACTAAGCTGTCCTGTGTGCACAGGAAGTCACTGTCTGTATGTTTATCTCCGGAGCTAAAGTTTCTGTGACTAATTCATAAAATAACTTCCATCTATATTGGATCCTCTTTTGTTAAAGTACATATCAAGTCAAGAGACTGTTTGACAATGCAACATCAGCAGCTGATGCACGGTTTCATGTTGCTCAACAGCACCAGGGTATAAGTTTGCAGTTTGTTTGTAGAGCTTATTCTTTCCTTATCTTCACTCCTCCTTGCCGTTTTCTTTCTGTTAAAACTCGAACATCCTATGTTGGCTGTAAAGGCAAATGAGATTTCTCCTCACGAAAGTGCAAACTGCAGTATCTCCCTCCAAAAAGGGTTGTGACATCTCTACAGTTAAGTGACTTGGAACCTTGTCTTTGCTCTCTCATTTTTACTCTTCAATCCTTTGGCAGTTGCACAGTGGGAAATTTAACAAATGGTTAGAAATCTTCAGTCGTGCGTTGGCCTTGACTTGTGTGCAGGAGATTTCACATATATAACTCTTAAGTTGATGAGCAGTTGCTCATTTTATGGATTTTTAAGCAAGCATGGAAAATATTTCAAGTTAGGTAAAGATTTTGCTCTTGCCTGAAATATGAAAAATTTCACTGCTTCTATCCTTTCTTCCTGTGTTTTCTTTCACCTTAACACAGAAATTGCATTTACTTTGGGGAAACTTGGATGAGGTTGAACTGGGAAGCTATATTTCAAAACATTAAATAAAAATATATTTGAACAAGAAAATAGAAACATTAAAGAATAAAAATTAAAAGCCCCATAAATCCCAGTTCATCCTTGTCCACTCCTGCTGAGCAAAGATGACCCCGAAAGAAATGCACTTACTGAAGCAAAACGGCTATTCATTTCACTGATGTGAAAATTTCCCAAGTGGAAAATAAAATCTTTGGAGCTGTTTTGGTTTTCTTTTTCCTATTCTTATTTGGAGTTACCATACTTGGCAGCAGATAACACTTGGTTTTGAAGACAGCCTTCTATCATACAGTTTGGATTAATGTTAAACACCACAATCTGAAAATTCTCCTTATTTTTTCACTGCAAAATAGTTAATGTGTCCAGGACAATTGCTGTGACCAGATCAGCCATCGTGCTTGCAAAAGCTACTCAAGTGTTTCTTCTGCCTGACTGGTTCTGTGGGAAGATCTGAGGGAGGTGGAAAACGCCATGTTAAAGTGGGATGAAATGAAATTAGAAAACAGAACAAGAAGCCTGATTGAAACTGTGTATGACAAGTGTTGTTTCTGCTTTTAAGAAACTCAAAAGATCAACCTTTTCGACCTCGCAAAGAATCTCCGGCTTCCCATGCCACAGATGTTTTGAGAAATCGATGACTAAATTTGCCCAGGATTTGTATTTTAATTCTCAGAATGTTCATTGGCAATCTGATTAATGGCTTGTTTTCGTTTTATCTCGGGCTAGTTTTACAAAAGATACAGAAAGCATGCCGATCTGAAAGGTGGCTACGTGACCAAAACGAAAGCACATGTGAAATGCAGAAATCCTACGCCCGTCAGCAGCGAGGCTCCGGCCGTACCCTTCCCGTAACACTGAGCCCGTGTGGGTTTACAGGAACACACGTATGCACACGTGTACGTGTGCGAGAACTCATGTGTGTGTTACACAGCAATTTTTGTGCTGTTCACCAAAAAAACCCCAAACCCCTAAATCAATATGCTTTGCTCAAATTGTTTCCGTAATGATCGTACGTGTTAGGTCGGCGTTACCATGTGATATCCAGTTTTGCAAAAAACCACATTTCGAGGTCTTATGATATTGCCAGGGGTGAAAATGTACTTAAAAGAGGTATTTGCTAGCCTGATAAAAGTAGTAAAAGAAGTCCATAAACGACTATTATTATTTTTATTGTTTCGTTTTGAATCAAAATTCAGTTGTGGATTGGTTTAGGAAGTGACCCCTGTAAAGTTTGAGTCTTTGGAGAGAGAGAGAGAGCAGTTTACTGGTACCATTAATATTCATTTTTATTTTCACTGCACCAGAAGCACCCCTCCATGAAAACAACTAATTATTGCCCTGAGAAGCAGGTGTTGTTTATTCTCCTTTTCACCCAGGGAGAGCAAGTCTGAGAGTAAGACAGTGTTTCATTCCTGGTGTCGGCGAGGTACTTGTGTAGTCTCTCAGAAAGTATTTCCAAACTTAGAAATGGGGCAAGTGTTTCCAGCTGCCCTCCAAGGTACAAGAGTTAAGGGTGCTGGGGACACCAGGTGGATGGCAGGGGAGGCACAAGGAGCTCACATCCTTGGAGGTCCAAGCTGGGATAACACTCGAGCTGTGGCTCCTTGGAGGTAGTGCAAGGGCTCTCTGCATGCTGGAGGTGTTTCTGGGGCAGGGGAAGATCCACAGGACTCTGACTTCACTCTTGTGGTTTGGTGTGATGGAAAGCTGCAGGTGAGATGGAAAGGTCTTCCTCCATTTTGTCCTTAAAGGCCTTTCCAAGTCTAAGGACTGAAAGCGTGCAAAAGTCACCTCCAGCATTGTGCTGAGCCCACGCTGTCTGTTCTGGATGGATTTTGCTCCAAGCTGTTTAAGCACCTCAGGTAGCCTCAGGAAGTTTGTCCTCACACAGAAGGGGCCCCTGATAGATGCCAAGGTGATGAGGGGCTCCTACAAGATAATGCAAATCCCTCCCATTTGTTTTGTGGGTCTGCTGCCCTTCCCAGCAGACAGCACTAAAACCCAGCCCTGCAACAGCCCCTATTTCCACAGCTGTGCAAACATCCTCAGTGACACTTTCAGTGATGCCATGGAAAGTGCTGATGGTTTGTACACCACTGAAATGTGGCAAACGGGCTGGTGGCACGGGTGGGATCAACAGTCATTGCCAGAAGAAAAAGCAGGAAGGGAAGAAGCATTAGTGTCAATATTTTAAAGAGGATTATAAAATAGGAAGGAAAAAAGATAACAAAAACAGAAAGAATTCTCTTGCCTTTACTCTAAGGGAGGTGGGGGGAAGAATACACTAACTAAGCTATCCATTCCTTCTCAGCCAAGATTTGTATCTTTAAATGAGCTTGAATTTTTATGGGTCATCCTGTAAATACCCTCACCTCTCACTTGGGCAGCTGTAGAGTCTTGAACCTGGTGTACTTACAAGAAAAGATGGACAGCAAAACCGTTTTAGGCCTTTGGGCAGAGTCAAACCTTTAGTTAAAAGAGAAAAAAAAGGGAAAGTTTTTGCTGACCTTCTGCTGGGCAGCCCCGCTGGCACAGTGTCCCCAGGCACAGGGCGTGAAGCCAAGCTCTGTTCCCCTGGGGGAATGGCCACACTCTCAGGGGTGATCTTTCCAAAATGGGATGTGTGGCCAAGGGCCAAAAGCAGCATTGCAGGGCGGAAAAACGCCTTTTGAACACCATCTTTCTGAGTTTAGTTAAGATATTTGCAGTGCCAGAAGTGAAGATGAACCAGTCTTGCTACAATAGAGTTGCAGCTTCAGTGGGAAAAACATGTGAGCTATTTATTCCTCCCTAAACCCCCCGGCTCCAAGGTGGTTTACTGCACACAGAGAGAGGAAGAGCACGGATATAGAATGTTCTGTACCCTCCTGGCACTCAGTGAGAGCTGGGACTGGTGGCACCATATGGCCCATTTATAGCCTGGGCTCCAAGAACTCTGAAAACCGTAAGAGGCCCCATTCCCCACAGGATTCTGCCTTCTGAAAAGGTGCCCAAAGCCAACTAAGATCATGTCCCCTAAGCCCCAGCACACAGAGGCAATACCCTCAGCACTGCAGTTATACTGGGCAGCTTTTTTTCCTTTCCTCTGAATATAGAAAAGAATTGTTTTATGCATCAGACACATGAAAATCTGTGTTCATACTGTAGAAAGCAGCAGTGGTGTTGTGTAAGAGGTTTTAAAAAACCAGTATCTGCTCACAGGATGCTCAGAAAATGGCAACTCATTTTGGTTTGATATTTTCTGCATTGACACCACTTTCTAAATTAACTTACTTTTTCTTTTACTTTTTTTTCTTTCTTTAGTATTCTGCATCTCCAGTTTTAAAGTTTAAATAGATCTATACTTTCCCCAAGGACTTATGTGCAAACTAATATTAAGATTAAAATCTTTTATGTTTGTTCTGTAGCTTGAAACAAAAAACTAGTGCATAGTCTGTTTTATCCCACTGGCTCTCTAAGGTTCAGGTATTAACATAAATACAGCCCATTAACACTTGTTCCTCTCTGTCAGGACATAAATTAAGTCTGCAGGTGTTCCATGAAGCTTTACCCTTGGTACTAATTAAGCCTTGATAATTAGGTTTGTTAAATTCAGGCCTTTAAGCTTATATTCCCTCTTTGGATTGCCAAAATGGGGATTTGCAGTATACAAGGCCTTTTTCTGCTGGTTTTCTGATTTTTATTTTATTTTATTTTGGTTTTGTTTTCAACAAAACAGCAGTTGTAATAAACTCTCCTTTAGTTAGATGGTTAAAGATTCAAAACCTGTGAAGAACTTGGATATCAGCTTATATTTACATCAGAACATTTTCTTTTGCTGGCTTTTTTGGCAGAACACAGTCACTGTAGTGGAAAGTTTCCAGTCCATATGTTAAACACACAGATGCTTCCACTAAATAAATGGTTGTAGTTCCAAATGAAATATCATTCAGAAATGTGCAATTGGAGATCCTAAAATGATAATATTAAAAAATATGTTTAAAAAACAATGCAAGTTTAATTTAGCAAGTGTGTCCCATATAGCAATAAGATTTTCCTTACAGAGAAAACAGTATAGATAAAAGTTCTAATGCCTTTGATTTTTGTCAAGTCTTTTAAAAGGTTCTGTTCACAGGTCATATGGTCTCAGTGCTAAATAAAAATAATAACTAAAGAAACCCAGTTCAAAGGAATCCTCCTGGGAGTAGGGTTATTTGTAACACATACACAGAACATTAAATAGTTTAATCAAAATGGATTTTCTTGCCAGTTAATCTCTTCTCTTTTGTTTCTCCATAAATATATAGCCCATCAGATCAAATGTTTGATAAATGTCATTTTTCATCTAGAATAAATGAAACCACAGCTACAACTCTATTAGAGGCACTTTCCACATTATTCATGGCAATCATGCTAACTTGATGCTAATAGCTTCAATACTTTTAAAATCCATGGGATATTAAATAAAAAAAATATTTTTAATCAAAACACTGTTCTTTTAAAAAATGAAAATGAGATAAATAAATTAATAAATGCCATTGGAGACTTTCACCTGCATTAGGTTCTCATCCTTCATTTTATTTAGTGTTTTATTGACCAGAAAGCCGCAATTAATCATTTTTGGGCAAGAGCTCTGTTTTTGGTCAGCAAAAGCATTCTATTCAGATGTAGCACATAAACATGCAGTCAGTTTAAGATGTCAAACATTATTTTTAAATATTATTTTTATTTCTAATGAGACATTGTTTAAAGTTTAGAAAAAAACCCCTTTAGTTAACTTTCTTGAAAGAATAAAAATTACTTAGGTTGCTTATTTAATCCCTACCACGAAAAGGATTTCATACAGAATGGCAGGAAATAAGCACAAGGGTGTTGATACCTTTCAGTATCCAGCGTGGCATTCATATTGTTGTTCTTTGGAGTGGCTCAGCTATAAAAGAACCCTTCTGAAGGAGAGAAAAGGCAAAGTAGATAACGATTATCATTAAAAGGCGTCACTTCTTATTGCAGAAAATACTAATCTCACCTTGTAATTTACAGCATTTCTATATTTATAATGAGAAATAGCACGATACATAGCATATTTCATAGTAACAGTGTCCTAAATACTGAATTAATTGGCAGATTTTTAATGGTGGCCCCACTGAGGCGTATAACGATTGACAAAATACTGTAGGAGAGAGTATACTTGATAGATTCCACTTATTAATAGGTCAAAGTTATTAGGGAGATAATGTATGAGAGGAGCTATATTCAACCCCTCGATGTTTTGACTTTTTAGTAAAAAGGAAACCTGTGAGCTGGGCTATTGGAGTTCAAGCCTGTAATAGCATGTAGAGTTTTTTAAATTAATAATGCTTCCGGTTCTGCAGCATTTTCCATGTCAAGGGGGGGAAAAAAGACTTTGGTTTGGATATGTAATTATTGCAGTGTTTTTAAGAGTTTGGCTACCAACAGTCTGTTATAAATCTGAAAGTTGCTGGAAACATAAAATAAATTTCTTCTTGCTTGTGTGCATCGGCCTGGCTTCGACATTTGCATTTGTGCTGCTAAAGCTTCCCTTGTCAGGAATTCAGGAGGCTTTATTTTTTATTAGGTGCTTGCAATTTCTGTGTTTACAGGAAAGCAGTGCTTCCCCTTTTTTCATGCCCCCCATCCTGCATTCTCTTTGGAAAAACCTAGAAAACAGTCCCAAGATGTGGCTGAGACATGACATTGTCCCTGAACCAGGACCATTAGACATTCACATACCCCCTTCTACACAATAGCTGGCCTTTCCTATTATATTACTGAAAACGTTATTAACGAAGCCCAGAGTCATTGCTGATTAAAAACCCTCAAGGACAAAGATATGACAACTTTTTTTCTTTGTGGTGGAGTCTTGCCCTGTACATTGTGCAGCTCCACGTGGGAAGGGAAGCCGCTGCAAGGGCTAAAAGGTGGATGGAAAGCTGGGGGTTAAGGCATTTCAAAATGTCAGGCAGCTTGTTATACTGCAGTACATCATTCCATCCCAGGAGACTGCTGCTGAGGCCTAGGCCAAAGCTATATAGAGAGCAGAAAATTTGACACGAGCTTCCAAATTTTCTCTTTAGCTCTCTTGGGCTGCAACCCATATGCCATGGTTAAACCATCAGGCTTTGCTCCACTGAGACCTTAGGACAAAGCAACTCAGTATTCAGTATTTCCTTTTCAGTGAGAGTGACTGCTTGTTTCCTTAGCAGAAATCCATTCTCCCACCCACTGTCTTCTTAGAATGAAAATAACTTCTTTTTTTTTTTATCCCCAAAGTAAAAGGTTGTTTTGAATTGCGTGTCTTGCTTTCCTGTTCTTAACTTCTCAACTCAGATATTAGTGGTATCCAACAGTAGGTTTTAATTAATTGCAAAAGGCATTGGTACTTGCACTATACAATTGTTGTGTATTCCAGAGCTGTATGATCACACCTGAAACAGAAGGAGCATTCGTGGACATCCCTCCAAATCCCACATTCTCAGTGTCATTGCCATATATGCCTGAAATGTAGGAGAGTGATTCTAACTACATATATCCAGGCTTTTTCATCTCAAAAACCCCTCATCCAGAACCCTCTCTGTAAGGGCAGTCACTTTTCCTCATGAATTCTCAATCTCACATGATAAGTAGTTCATTACTAAATATGTGTAAATATATTAGATTCCAGCCCAGTGAAAGTGCAATGAAAGCAGCAGCCCAGGTTTTTAGTGCTGCACATGTAACCAAACACATGGAGATTTCTGTTGTCATGTAATAGCACAGTAATTTATTATTCCCACTGCATGTATCACAGTTGTACAAGAGAACGAGAACATGCCAAAATTGCTATTTGTGAGAAATTGAGTTATGGCCAAATATAGTTAAATGCTGGGGCCAGAACCTCATCTCACTTTCCATAAAGCTGTCCTGACAAGCAGCTGAGGGTTTTCGTGGTGTCAGAGAGTTTTCAGATGCTCTGGAGCTGGCAGCCTGCACTGTTGGAGCCCATTGCTGTGCGTGCCTGGGTCAGAAGGGGAGAGCACCTAAAAACCTTCTCAAACATGCCTGGGACCCAAGCCAGGTGGCACGATGAAGAGCAATGCTGGGTTACCTATTCCTCTTGAATTCTTGCCTCAAAAATAAATTGGCAAAAAATACCCCAAGATCTATGCTCTTCTAAACTGTTTTACTGTCTATATGTCTTCCAGCCTGGCTAAACTCAGCATATTTGAGTAATTTTTTTTATTTCTACCTTTTCTCTGAAGGATATTTACATGAGCATGTGTAAGAAGGAGAAAGACCAAATGGCTGACATGCTTGTTTTCTTCTCCAAATTTATCCTTGCAGTATTATTATTACTGTTATTACCCCTATAAATTAAACATTATTTGACTAGTACTAGTGTTGGTGTGTGCACATAAAGATTTTGGAGGTGTCAGAAAAGACCTACAAGAATGATGAGAACTTTTATCCCATAGCAAAAGAATAAAGCAGCACTGTCTTTGTGAGGAAAAGATGAAGATGTCCCTTGTTTCAAACCCAAAGGTTTGGAAAAGACTTCTGCTAGGAAAGGACTTTTATAGGAGGACATATAGTGACTGGACTGAAACTACACAAATTGTAGTAGTAAGAAACTTAAAAAAAAAGAAAAGAAAAGAAAGAAAAAAGAAACAGCATAATTAAGCACTGTAACAACTTACCAGGGAGTGTAGTGACTTCTCCATCACTTGAAGTCTTTAAATCAAGATGGAATGTCTTTCTAAAAGATAGTGGTTGTAGCTCAACCAGAAGTTATGAGCCATGGGCTTGATGCAGGAATCCCTTGGCTAAATTCTGTTAAGCAGAAGGTCATACTAGATGATCATAATGATCCCTTCTAGCCTTAAAATCTATTACTCCATTAATCTACTCCAGTCATGAAAGTGTCATTTGCCCACACAGATTTCGGATCTCTTTGGAGCTGGGATGGAGGCTACTCCAAAGATGTGTGCACAGCTCCTTCTGCTGAACAGCTGCTTTAATGTTCAACCTGAAGCGTTTTCTTCTTTAAACTTCATTCCCCAAAGAAGGAGGCTGCCTTATTTGTATGGTATAAATGTGTGTTGTGTTTTCTTCTCAGGCACTGTAGCTGGGGAACATAAACCTGTAGAGTTTAAATCACAGAAGGAGCCATTTATAATTCTTGTTCATTTTGTACACAAATCCATGTGATTCCATTAGATATGCAACACAGCCTGTTATACAGTAGTGAATGGAGATCAAGCACTTCTGTTTACCTATGAAATTGCCTATTAAAATTACAATAACCACCATAAAAATGACTTTTTTATGTCTCTCCTCTGAGAGGAAGTTTCAATTTACTGGTTCATGTGAAAATATCTTGCAAGTAATTGTAAATATTTTAGGTAGATTTACTCTGATATTACTTGATGTGTCAAATTCATTGAAAAAAAATGATCTACTGAAATGTTAAAGAGAAACAATCAAGTTGAAATCTATTCAATTATTTAAAAAGGGGGAAGTCATTTAATATTCTGTACTAGTACAGAGCTCCTCCTTACAAATAGTTATGTAAATTCTAGGTTTGAAAGTTGAACGTTCCTTTTTACTTCTATTTTTCAGAAGACCCCTAAAAATCATGAAAATGGTGAAGTAGGTGGAATTATCAGTAGACAGAGAGCCTTATCTTTGGATGGTTTGAACCAATATAGCTCTTCAACATGTGGGACTCCAGTCCAAGGCAGCCACAAGTTAATCAAAGTCAAAGCCAAGCTGCACAGGAGAAGGGGTTTTCTCCTTCTAACAGTATTGCTTGCATCACCTAAAACTTTCCAGCAGGCTGCATAAAACAGATCTCAGGTTAAATTTTGACCAATATTACAGGATTTCTGTGCAAATTTTACTTCCTGATTCAGGTCACAAATCAGTGGCACTGCTTTCCCTGTCCTGGGAAGAGCCCAGTCCATAAAGCAGATCCATACACTGCTCAGAGCCCAAACAAGCCAAGGTGAAAGCCAGGTAAGGGCAGCAGGGCTGACCCACGGATCATCTGTTGAACCAGGGGAGATGAAGTGAATCTCACATTAGTTTTAGTGCTCTCATGTTTCTCAGCTCTTCTAGCTGTTGGGGTTTTGATTGTGGTAGCTGGAAAGAAAGCAGCTGCCAAAGATGAGCCAGAGGCTGGGGTGAGATGGAGGTTTGAGGTGTGTTGCAGGTGTTTTGGGAACCTGCCATCTAGTAAAGAGTCTTCTGTGGTTTGTTCAGCCCTTTTCCTTGGGCTACTTCTGAAGATAAAACCAGACATGGGCCTATGTCTTTTCTGGAAAAGAGGCTTACAGGCTTGGATTTTCTCTTGGGAGGACCCACTTTATCTCTTTGCGCCAAAATAAGGCCTTTTGCACTCACTTTTTATGGGAAGTAATTAGTCAAGGTCCATATAGGGGCCAATTTTGCAGGGAAATGAAGGTTTGCTGCCTCATCATGTGGGACTGAAGACAGGTGAGTGAAAAGTCTGCACCTCTCAGAGCAGAAAGTCGATTTTTTTGTTGCTAATGGAAGAAAGTCACTGCTATTTGTGGGTGCTCCTGGATGTTTTTCTTGTGAGACCTACTGATCAAACTTTTTCAGCAATTTCATAACCTGAACTGGTGTTTCAACTGCTGTTCACTCAGCTCCTGGAGGGTGTGAGGGCGTGTGACCTCTTTTCTGAGTTGAATCAGTGTCATTTGCTGCCTTTAATGATGTGGGCACACGTGGGCAGGGGTGAGGAAAGGACATGTGCCACCACTAAAAATTACATGGATAAAACTCAGATCCTGTTTCTTACAGAAGCCTCCCAGAGATGCTCACTGTTCAGCTGTTAAGATTGTTATTAAACTTTATGGACCATAAACCCCATGGAAACAAGGAAAGTGAACAACTATGCTATTACAATAGTGTCAAAACAGGAGACATATTTCATAGCCTCAAAACTGTAAGCCTGCCTTCATGCAGCATTTCAGCCCTCGTGGGCTGCCTCAGACTAGTGTTTATTTAATCTCTAAATTAAATGCAATGTTGCTAATATATAAAGCCTGGAAAAATATGTTCCTTTTAGTTTAAAGTTCAGTTTCATAAATCTAGCTTTACAGACTGCCTTCTGAAATGGGAGTTGATTTTTTTTTTTTTAATTTAAATATTTGTCAGACATCCATCATCTCTTAATATTTCCTGTCATGGGGATCTACTTAATTCCAAACTAAATCCATCTTGATTTTCACTAAATGCCCCGACTTGCTCAGTATAACAACAGAGTCCTGATTAGGGGAGACAGACAAACAAGGGGATGAAAACATCTTTGACACACTGTTGGGGGGTGGGAGGAGGGAGAACAAGAGATACAAAATGCAGCCTGACTCAACAGGGCAGTGTATTTACTTTCAAATGTATTTATTTTAGAAAGGAACTGTCAAGCTCTGTGTGTAAGTGTGGTTTATTTAACATGTTAGCAGACCTGTCCCTTGTATGTATATATTTGCCTTTCAGTGTCCTCCTGAAAATTGCTTTTGGCTGGGCCAAGTTACAACAGTTTAAATACCATCTTTCATGAAGGCACAGGAAATTTCTAACAACAGCACTTTAAAAAAATCCCCCAAGCTCATATTGGAATATTTTAAAGACTGAGGAGCATGTATATCTGTAGGGGTTTCTGTATTTTTTTAACCACCTCAGTGGTGGGAAACCCATCCATTCCCTTTTCTCAGAGCTTATTAACTCTGTCGTGTATAATGGAATATTTTAAGGTAGGTGAAGGTAGTGTCTAGTTTTGACATTCTTGACCTAAAGAAGAAGTGAAGATGCAGTGATGTTTGATTTTTTTGACTTTTAATTTTTTTTCTATTAAAGGATAAATTTGCCCAGATTGATTTTTTTTTTTTCCCCCTAAAGACAGGCTAATGTAGCAAAGTGGAGCTGTGCAGGAAAACAATAAAAATAAAGGTGGTATCACTGAAACTTGGTTCCGTAGAACCTATTACTTATCAGACACTATCACATCCTGTGATATTGCTGGTTTCTCCATGATTTGTGGGTTACTGCTCTGCTGAAGAGTGTTTTTATATATTTGGTGTTTGTTTGGTTTTTTTCACTCCAGCATCTGAAAGAGATTTCAGAATCTGAAAACGGGTAATCAAGTTTAAAAAATAATGACTACTACGTTTAATAAGAACAGAAACTTAATATTTCTTCTTTCCCTTCCTATAATGATGATTAATAAAAAGGCAGCTCCAGCGTGACCTGTCCCTCCTCCCACACACACGCTTTCCTTTTTTCTGCAGCCTGCTAATGACTATCACTGTAATTGTTGGACGCTGTTGATCACAGGAAAGGAATGTATTTCATGCTGCTGTTTATTTTGGGTCTATAAAGCTGATATTGCCGCGATTCTTCCTATCTGAGCTGATTAATTGCCACCAAATTAGGGCCTGTGCTTTGAAGGAATTTAACCTGTTGTTTTCTGTTTGTGGCAAATGTGTTAATGCTGGTGAGGGAAGTTTGTTACCTGAGTGTTATCCTGGCTTCTTGCTCCTCAAATGTGATTGCCTGAGTAGGGTTTAAAATGTTATGAGCTTGCAACTGGAAACAATTTTTCATGTGACTGGGAGGCTGTTTTTCTTAAACACCTTGCTAAGTGTGCATTGATAGCGTTGCATGTAAACTGACCTACTATACTGTTTTTGCTGGCAATAACATCATTTATTTGAATTTATTGGCAGCTATTTTTTAAGGAGTGATAATATTATCTAGTGTGTCCTGCTGAGAGAATTGTTTGTAAACATGCCAGGAGAAACTAATGTAGAAAACACTTGAAACTGGTTCCTCTCTGAAAATCAGAGGGGGAAATAAGCTGAGGGATATATCTAAATATTTATAGATATACACTTTTTTAACTAGGTAAGCAATTCATATGAAAATGTCCAGGCCAAAAGAGTTTCTATACCAGGAAGACCTCTGTTCTTCCCCAGAAGACTTGTGTTCTTCCCCAAGTGCTTCTGTTGTAAAGTGTCTTGTTCCTTAAGTGGGCATTATGTTACTGTATTTTATAGGTACCTTTCCAGAAGAAATTTAATTACATCGTCATTTTAGATGGTAAGAATGAACTCCACAGTATACAGTTCCCAAAAACTGAATTCATTTTTAATGTGCCATCTGTTGCTGCGATACAATACAAAGATAAATAGTTGAAAAAGAGAAACAGAATTGACAAGAAAGAGAAATGGGTTTTGATTTGCCCTTTCATCACGCACATAAAACAACATAAGCTCAATCAATGCACAGAAATGAAAGCTAATACATAATAGCCATTGGTCCTGAATTTTCCCCACCTATTGTTTCAAGTCCTAATTAAGAAAGAGGAGATGTGAGTTAGTGCAGCTCCTGCTGCCTGCCCAGGCTTGGGCTCCTGGTGGGTGTGGGGAGAACTCTCCCACCCTGCTGAAGGTGGGCTGGTTGTGCCACGGCTCCATTCCTTGGGAAAAGGGAGAACCAAGACGTGAGAACTCATAAAAGCCCTTGCCAGGAAGGTTTAATCAGTGCTTTTTATGAAAAGGATGTTGATGGATAGTTTGGGATCCTTTACCAGAGAGATCCCCCACTCTAATGCCGTGCTTTCAGACAGCTTGAAGCTGTGATTAATATTTAGCAAAGTGATGTATGGGGAGGCTTGAAAGCTGAGGTTATTTACTATGTATAATTAGCTATGGTTATTATTTGTAAAAGACACTTTGTGGATTCTAGATGTAAGTAACAAAGCCCAGTAAGAGGGTTTTTATTAGTTATAAAGATAAGTTAGTATCAAAAAGGTGTTCTGTAAAGCCCATTATTCAAATGTTTGAAAAGAAATATTGAATGAAATTATAAGCATAAAGCCTTTCTTCTTCAGGGACACATGCTTCTATAAAGATTTTCTGGTGAGATAAGTTTGTCTATTCCTCATCTTCCCTTCCCTCCTTGTGTTTAAAATGAAATACCTTTCAGAGACATCTGTGTGTAGACTCTCAAAGCTTTAAAGGAACAACAGGGTAAGGAAATGAGCATTGTTAGCTCAGTGAAATAAATTCCACCTGACACTTTAGGGTGACATTGCTTGCTTCAACAGGAGGAGAGTAAAGAAAGAATTTCTATCTTCCCTATGATAGGAAATATCCCTTTATTATCAGACCCAAAGTATATTAAATAATAATAATAAAAAAAATAATTTACCACTTTTTTCAGGTTGCTGAAGTGCCATGTTGAAGAAATGGGAAGTGGTTTAAATAAAGCACTTGGTATGTGTACATGTACATACATGTCCTTTCTCATCAGCACATTTTAGGGTCAAGTGGTAAAAGAGTTAGATATGTAGAATTTGGTATGTTTGAGATTCCCCTCTTCCTCTGAGAGCTAGACACCTCAGAGAGTTGAAGACTTCATAAATAACTCAAGATAGAGATTGTGTTGGGTTTTTTTTTGCTTTATTGTAACAAAAAAACCCCAACCCCCAAAAAACCAAACTAAACCAACCAACCAGACAAAAAAAATAAAAAGAGAAAAAAAATCCCTACGTATTGTGTGGCAGACTAGGGATAAATAGGGAAGCGTATTTTTCTATGGATATTGTGGTAAAATTGGGTAATTGGAAGGGGGTTTTGTGCCTGATTTAAAAAGGTTTGTAGGAGTTCCCATCCCAGGTAGCTCTTAAAATTGAAAGACCCCTTGGGCATCTGCTGCATAAGAAAATTTCAACTTGGCCTTGAGAAACTGTATGCAAATTTCCTTGAAGCACTCTCAGTTTATTTATCTCTCTTCCATTTAGTGCATATCAACCAGATTTCAGGAATTCAGCAAATCTGATCAATTAAATTATACACTTGATATATATTAAAAAATATATGTGATAGAAATTTAATGATGTGATAAAAGTCGTGGTTCTGATCGGGGCTCTATCCCACTAATCTTGGTGATTCCTCCTTTAAAAGTTAGTTGTTTTGGGAAGAAAACGAAGGAGAGATGGTGTTGGTGATGCTTTCTTGTGGCTTTATTACATCTGTGCATCCTTCTGTGCTGATCATGACAGTAATTCCAAAGAACACTTTCTGACTTCTGTACTGAAATACGTGTGGGAATAATGGAGTTTTGTTGTGTCTGATCTCAGGTTGGCTTTATTATGCAAAACCAGCGAGCAGCTTCTAGTGCTCAGAGAAATCCTGGTGGAACATATTAACAAAAGCGTGAACAATTACTCTTTACTGACTGTCAAACGATGCAAGCCTTGTCCTCAGTTACAGGGAACATGGTTTAGTTTTGTTTTATGTTGTTGTTGTTGTTATTTAATTGTGGGAGAAAGAAGTTTTCCTTCATACCTCTCTCTTCATCTCAGTCTCATTCATATTCTCCTCTTCTTTTCCCTTTCCTTTCTTTCTTTTTTGTTTTCCTACAGATTTCTAAATCTGATTAGCAATCACTACAGCCTGAAAAATAGGCCATTGTTTCCATCCAAAATTTGCATTTATCTCCACTTAGGCCTTTTTAGCAGAGGGGTAATAAAAGAAACCATTTCAGTAATTTTTGAAGAATTATGTTCTCTTGCTTTTTGGATTTTTTTTTTTTTTTTAAGCAAGAATTTTTTTTTTTTGACCTTTATAATGAGGATATTTAGCTCTGCAGGAAAAACTGCTGTTTGAACAGACATCTTCAGAAATGTGCTGTATCAAAATGGCTACATTCAGGAGGCAAAATAGCCTCATTTGTTTTACTGCTTTTCTTCAGTGATTAACACTGTTGCTGAGAGTTCTAGTTTAATTCTTGTTGTTTCAATTTCAGAAGAGTTTGGGAGTATTTATCAAGGTTTAGGCAGAGTTAGAAGTTTGAGAAACAGCCTTCAGTAAGTACTTATATAGTTTATGAATTCTTTATATTTTTGCTGTGTAGAGTTAATAGACTGAACAAAACAGCTGTGTGTAGTATCAAACCATTCAGTCCAGCTATGGTACTAGAAGGATTATCTATAAAATTAGTGTTTACATCTTGATTTTTGGTGGAGATTTTTTCCCCTCCCCTATCTTCTGGCAGGGGGCAGCAGGCAGATAGGTGTTTATTTCAACTTTATGCCCTGAATGGAGAGAGCATGACCATATGCAGTATTCACCTTCAGGGGGTGAGGAAAAGCCTGTGTGACAAATCTCCTCTTTCCAAGACGCAGAGACAGAAGAATATATGTAAAAAATAAAATACTAAAAAATCATCTGACCTCTACTTCCCCCCCCCCCTTTTTTTTTTTTCCCCCAGAGGAAAAACTTAGTGCAAAGCCCATGGTTTTAAAGATGAGGATTTTGTGTGTATGTGGCAGTGCTTTTGCTCTAAGGAGACTCTGAAGACAAATCTGATAAAGGAAGAATAAACCTCTGTTCTGATCTTGCTGGGAGCAGCTTTTGCAACGCTTGGCGAGTATTCAGCTCTGTAAAGCATCTCTTCAAACTCTGATTTCTACCATCCCTTTAGCAAATCCTAGTGCTGTACAGTTCTGTTAAATATTTTTGTCCTAATCGTTCCTCGTAGCCGTGTGAGCTGCGTCCCCAAATTCTCACGTGACGCTTCTGTTTGTTTGACCTTCCTTATCGGTGCTGCTCTGACTGTGGCTACACTGAGACTCCCCACTGCTGGAGCAAGAGATTGTGGTCGTGGCAGCTGCACGTTTTTCTAGATGCAAAACCAAACTGTTCCCTGGCACCTTTGCAGCACCTCTGAGTGGTGATCCAGGTGTTGAGCCCCCATCCCAACGCGCCACAGACGCTTCGTTTCGGTGCTGTTGAGCCTCTGTGAGACCCCAGTGTAGCAGCTTGCAGCTTTGGAAAAGACTTTTCTCCAGGAAAAGATCAAATTCTATTACCTGCTTCATGGGAAAATATTCTGCCTTCCTTAGGGTGGTTTTGTTTGGAACTTTTACAGATGGTTCAAGTTCAGGCCAAAAAAGAGCAAAGACGTGCAAAACAGCAAAGACTTGATGAGGAGCAGTTGAGGGAACTCAGGGGGTTCTGCCTGGAGGAAAAGAGGCTCAGGGGAGGCCTTATCTCTGTCTACAACTCCCTGTTGTAGCCAGGAGTTATAGCCAGGTGGGAGTCAGTCTCTTCTCCCAAGTAATGAGCGATGGCACAAGAGGAAATGGCCTCAAATTGTGCCAGGGGAAGTTTAGGTTGGATATTAGGGAAAATTTCTTCACTGAAAGGATTGTGAGGCATTGGAACAGGCTGCCCCAGGGAAGTGGCTGAGCCACTACTTCTGAAGGCATCTGAAAGATGTGTGGGACTTAGGGACATGGTTTAGGTGTGGCCTTGGCAGTGCTTGGTTAACAGTTGGACTTGATGATGTTAAAGGTCTTTTCCAACCTAATTGATTGTATGATTCTGTTCTGTGCAAATCTGATGTATTTGCAGTAGTAGTGTTCTGCTTATCCTGATGGGTTAAGAAGCTCTGCTCCTCCAAACCCATGTTTTGCTGCTGGAAGGCTTTAAGGCAGGGCAGTTGGTGCTGCTGGAGCTCAGCAGCTTGGTGACACTCAGAAATGTTCTCCTCAGGTTTATTTCTCCGTATTTGGCTGTACAGCAGCTGCCTCCCTGGAGCATGAAGGTTGTGAACTTGATTGCTCCTGACCTGGCAGGTGTCAGTGGGAGCTGAACCCTGAAAACAGAAGAGAGAGAGAGAAAAAAAATAACTATAAAGCTAATTTTATGTCCAACTAACAATTAGATTCTGGTAGGGTAGTGCAGTGAAGAATATTCCTGACTCCATAGGTTGTTCTGAATGTTGGAGCTGAAGCCTCTTCTACAACCCTGAAAAAAATAAGGCTGTTCCTTAATAAAATGTGTGGCAGCACAGAGTGGGACACCAGCATATATATTTTCCATTTTGCTTGCTTTGTTATTAGGCTTTGGTTAAGCTTGATTAACTGTCTGTGTCCAAGGTTTTATATATGTTTCCTTTTTTAGCTGCAATAGAAAACAGTAAAAGTGTGTTTTGCTGTGGAAAGGGAATGTTCTGTTCACTTAGTAATTAAAATGGTATTGAGATGAAAATGCTGTAAATATATCATGGAAGATAAGGGGACTAAACACCAGAGGGACAAATTATCATAGATCCAGGTGTGTTATTTTAACTATCCTGTATAATTCAGTATCTCAGATACCAGTTTATTAAGTGATCAGACTAGATAACAATGTTTGAGTTGATGTTCAACTTGTAAAAAGGCCACAGCAAATTATATAATGTTATACCTTTCTGTAAAATCAGTCAACAATGTTCAGGTGTAAAAATTGAGACCAGGGCCACCATATGGGCATGTCTTGCACATCTGACAGGCAGATGGGTGTCTGTGTACAGCTCAGTCATAAAACAAGTGCTTTAAACTTCCACCAAATATGTTCATTTTTTTTCCAAGCCTCTGTGTGATTGTTCTATTTGTCACCTTTTTTGTATTTCTTCTTACTCCAGTTTAACAGAACCTATGGGCTTTTTTATATCTCCAAATGGCAATGCACATCTGGAAAGCACATATCAGTCATCAAAATAGCTCCAAAAGGAAGGTCTGGATTTTAGGCAGCTCAGTCAGACCAGAGGGGACCTGGGAGATCGTGGCCCTGGTAATGATAAACAGGGACAGAAATTCTGCAGCATCAGTAAGGGGAAATGCCTTCTTTGTGCACACCAGCCAAACTAAAGGAAAATAAATATAAACATAATACAGCACCTGAGCACCCCCTGCTCTCTGGCCACTGCAGTCCTTGGTGCAAATGAGGCTGTTCCTTGCTTGCAGGGCTATGTCCTGCCACTTTAACCTTTGCCAGCATAAGACTTTGACTCTCATAAAATGTCTTGAATTTGAGCCTGGAACAAACTATTTTTGCCTTGTTTTTATCTGTTTTGAAAGCACTTCAAAGTGGAGTTTCAGGCTGTTACACTGAGGTGCTGCTGCGACTGCAGGAGGGACCGACACAAGTGGTTTGTTTTCTTGAAGAGCTGAGAAATTTAAGAGCAGGAGGGGAAGGAGGAGGAAAAGGGGAGGATGCACATAAATGTTTAAGACATAAATTAAGGCAGCCACAGGGCTGTGATGACTTTTGTGTCCAATCTCCAAGCAGATTTCTATGGTCCTGCCGTTTGTGAGTTCCATTCCTTCAAATGTTGTTCTCTTTACAACGAGAACCCTTTTTTCTCTGGGTACCTTTGACCACCTTTCCCACTGGGCCTGCACTGCATGGATGGGGAAGAGATGTTGGGGTGTGTGTGTTTTCCTGGGTATTGCAAGGCTTGGGCTTTGAGTTATTTTTCATGAGTCCTACTTTCAAGGGATCAGGGGCATGCGCTTAAAATTAAGTCAGTATTCCGACTTGGATGAAATAACATAATGACTGTGTGCATGTTCTAGTTTGTGTTTCACACTAAAGCTCCAGTCGGGAATTGAAAAGAGAATGCTAATTGCTCTGGCCTCTGGTTATGTGGTATACATGCCTACAAATGCATTTTGTCCTTTGTAAATACACATTTGCATAAAATATTCTTTGTATTTGTCTTCCATTAAAGGCAGAAGTTCAGTAGCAGTGTCCCTGGCCTTCTGTTTCTGCCTGTCATTCCTTTCTGCCTTCAAAATCTTCTTGCTTTGAAGTAAATAACCGTTTTTGCTACAGATGTCTTAGTGCTATAGAGAGCTGTTAAAGTAATTGTACCTACTTCCAAAATGTATGAAAAATGAGAATTCCTGAGAAAAGGTTTTGACATCTTCTGAAAAGATAATAACAGTGTAGGCTAACAGGGAGAAAGCTGTACACTTTACTTTCAGTTTGATCACTTATTTTATACCTGTGCATTACTGTTTCTTTAATGTTCACATATAAAATTCAGTTAAATGTTGTTCCTAAAAGCTGCAGGCAAACTCTTCTGAAAATACCAAGATAATGAACTTGAACCTGAGCTTTCTCCATCAAAGAAATCATTATAGACAATGTGTTTTAGCTTTTGGCTTTATTCAGTTTAAATTCACATTTTCTCTTCCATGGGAAGAAGAAAGTGCATCTTTAAGAGGAGGTGTTTGTTAAATCAATACATACCTGTTGGTATTGCTAGGAATTGCCTTTCTGCTTTCAAATTGCTGTACAAAATACCTGAGTAGGCATAATGTCAAGAATGGAAATAATCAAAGTGTATTTAGGACTCGCTTAAAAAAATCCATTTAAAAAGTAGGAATGTGTTTTTCAGGCATTTTAAGACCATAAATTGAAACACAAGTATTTAAATTATTTTTTCAAAGAGATTCAAAACTGTAGTGTATTTGCATAGCTACTGAGTGAACTTTTTTGTCCTCAGCATTTAAGTTTTCTAGCAGTTCTGTATTTTAGAAGACTCCAGTGCCCCATAAAAAGCAAATATTCAATTTTTCAGTTACTGGGCACTGAATATTTTCCCTTCTGCTGGATTTGTTTTTATAACAGTAATTTATTTTAAAAAGAAAAAGGGAGAGAAAGTGAGAAACTAAAGAAATGAATGGAAGATTTTGGAAAAGGTCATTAAACAAGCTCTCTAAAATCTGATAGATACTGTCAAACGTTAAAATAAATATACTACCGTGGTAGAGAGGAGGTGAGTGGGGGCCCAAGCAGCACAGCTGCACAGAGCCTACACTTTGCTACCTAAACTTAACTGAAGCACTGCCATCTGATTTCATTAGCAAGAGGATTCAGAAGGTAAATGTTTGCAGTAAGAGTAACAAAACTACTTCAATTTTTACCAGTCAACAGCTACAGGGGGCTGTCAAAGGCCACTCACAAAGGCTGAGGCTCCACATTTGCCAGCACAGAACATCCCTATAGAATTTTATTTGTTTTATTTATTTATTTATTTACTATTCCTTCAGAATCAAAAAAGCGTCCAGCAATCGCTGATCTTGAAAGAGAAATGTTGAAGCCATGGTCTAAGTGTGATTCATCCTGAGTAACAGATCAAGTAGCCTTGGAAAAAACAAACATTTAAAACTGAAGTTTCATGTATTTGGACTTGCATGGGTTTGGTGGTTGGTTGTTGTTTGGGGGGGGGGATTCAGTTTAGACTGACTACAAGGAACCCAAGAGGCACTGAATGGGCTGCCAAGTGTTAAAAATGATGGAACAACAGTGTGGTACAACTAACTCATCTTTTGCATCCTGGGGTGCCCAAGGCTGCAGAACACCCTGGGGAGACCTTCTGCTGCCACCTCTCTGCCGGAGCCTGTGCAGAGCCCGCCAGACAGAAGTGACATTTATGTCCATTCTTGCAAAACCAGATCACAAAAGGCAGGCAAACACCCTTGGTTTTCAAAACTAAGCTAGTTTCTACTCTCTCACATGGTCTATTAATGCTCCAGGCAATTAATGTCACCTCTATTTTGTTTGTATTGATCCTCAGCTTGCTCATTCTCTCGTGCCTTGTTCTGTGCCAAGTTGTGGGCCAGGCTTTCTTCATCTTGACTCGGTCAAAAAGGAGACAGAGTGTGTGCTGGAGCACAGTAATTTGGGTGATGGAGTGTTATTTGTAGTGATAAACTCCTGTCCTGCAGTATGCCCCTCTTATCCCCACCATTGTTCCTTGGGGGCCGTGATCCTGTTGGAAGATACCTGTCCTAATTCATGTTAGGAAGAAATCTGATCATTTTGAACATCAAATCATTCTTAAAGGCCGGGGGTTTGTCAGTCAGGAGATCAAGGCAGTTTGTTTGAAGTTTACTCAGTTTATCAAACACAGAGAAACTGGGAGCATTGTCCCATCAAAGCTTCCAGCCCTGCTTGAAGGAGGAGGCCTGCTTTTGGCCTGCAGTTCAAAATGGGAGATTCTCTCTTGGTGCCACAGACACCAAAATTATTGCTCCTTTCTACCTTTCTTCTAGTAGGTAAAGTTTTTAAGATTTTGCACTCTGATATTTGACAGTCTTTTCCTGGCAGTTTCAAATACTGGTAGTTTCACCAGGAAACAACAAAAAAACCCCACCATGATTCCTTCTGAAAAAAAACATGTTTTGGCACAACAATAAAAATTTTTGGGGTTCGGGCTTTTTTAGAGCAACCAAGTTTACAAACCTGCATGCACACAATTGACTGGGGAATTTATATGCTTCAACAAAGACCAAGAGAATGTTTTTAAATTTCTATATAATCATTGCATTATATGAGAAGTCTTTGATGCAGATTTTAAGTTTCAGGACCTATTTTCTGTAATTACATTTGATAAGGGCTCTATCCTGTTGGTGCTCCAAGAAACATCAACCGCTTTTGTACAGATCCACTTGCAAAAATCAAGTTCAAAATAGAGTGATTTTTAGCAGTTCCCTAAATACAGTATTCCTATCCCATATTGTACACATGGCTGCAGCCTTCAAGAAAAAACAAAATGTTAAAACAGCATAGTAAGGTAGTAACCATCTTGCCTGGAGTTGTCCAGCAGCACAGGATGGTCTTTTTCAGTTTGTCACCTCTCTTGGTGGAAAGCAGTCATCTCTACTGCCTAAATCAATTGTTTTTAGTGTTCTCGTCTCCACTGGTTTAGCAATGCTGCTTTCACAGTTCTGCTGTGTTTTAGAGTTCCACTCCTGCAATCTGTAGCCTCAGGTGTGACTTAAAACTCATGACTATAACGAGTTTGGGGTTTTTCCATTGCTTCCAAGAGTGATATGGCTCTGGGAGGATGGAGAGGGAACAACCAAGGCAGCAGTCCTGGAGATGATGAGTTGTGTTGATAAGGCAATGCAGCCTGGTTGTATTTCCAGAAGAATTCAGAATATCATCTAGGAAGTGTTAGCAATAAGACTTTCACAATGTGATAAAATCTTACATCTGTAGAGAGAGACGATGGCTGGAACATCTTGTGGTTTTGTTGTTCTTTTTTCTTTTCTTCTTCTTTTGGTGATATTTTATGATTTCTTATGTTTCATGGTTCTTTTTTTCTTTTCTTTGTGTAATCTGTGCTACAGGCACAGTTAGGGCTCCATGTATTGTGAGAGATTGTACCTTCCATAAATGTGCAAGGACTGTAGATTTTATTTTTTTTTTCTCCACCCTTCCCCACAGGCTTCGTCACAACCTTGTACCCCTAGAAATAAATACATATTTTAGGGAGCAACGTTTCTCTGCTGTTACTCTGGAGGCAATCTGGTATTTGCAGTACACCTTCATACTAGGTGTGGAAGTGCACTGAGCACACCTATGTGTGACCTCTGATGTTTGTTTATCCTGATTTATGAGATCCCATGCATACTACAGGGAAGAAAAATAAATATGCAAAGTGCCAGTAGACTTTTAATGGAGTTACCCAGTATTTCTTCACAGAGGCTGACCTTGAAATTGCTTTTCATGCACAAGTCAAAATATGTAAATTAAGATCTCAAAGTGACAGTTCAAAACATGTATATAGTTTGTAAAGTTCTTACCAAAGCCATAGAAATTTCATGTTCTACAGAGGCCATTCATCAGCCTCTGGAACTGTGTGTAGCAAAGTGTAGAAAAATGGCATTGCTCGAGCACTCAGAGGGAAATTTGGTCAAAACGCTAAATTTCACTTCAGCAGGACGAGAAGTCTGCCAAAATTTGCTCATGATGTCTGTGACCATGCTCCTAGTCCAGTGTAGAGCTTCCAGCTCCCTAACAAAAGCAAAAACTAAGCAGGTATCTAAAATTGACTGATCTATGCCTAATTTTCTTTAATGACTGTTCAGAGTGTCAGAGAAGGCAAACCAAGCAGGACAACCCCCTGTTCCAACATGAAATGAGAAACTCGTGGGGCTTCCATCTCTTCCTTCCTAAATAGTGCAAATAATATAAAACCCTTTTAAATATTTCTGTTGGCTGCATTTACACGTCAAATGCTCCCAGAAACATTTTCATCTCATATTTTACCTCTTGATTTCCCTGTACTCCCATTCTCCAAGCGTTGCTTCTAATGGTTTTCAGTCCCAGCTCAAAACTTTTCCGTAATATCGAGGAGAGTGAGTGTTTTCCTCTTTACCCTCTGCCATTGTTTGCAACGTAAAAAATCAGTAAAATGAATTTCAGTTGTGTTTATGATTAGTCCCCGTCTACAGCAACCACCACATTTGGCACGGAAACATCTTCTGGAAGCAGCCTTGCAAATAAACAAGCAGATAGACTGGGATGGGGAGCAGATGAGTAGGAAAAAGCTGGGTTCCCAGTGATAAATCTATTGTGGGGATGGGAGAGAAAATTCAGGCAAAAACATTTGGTTATGTGGCAGTGCAGAGGATCAGCCATACATTATAATTAATGCCACCAGCACTAAAAAGGCATCAGGGATGTAGTAGGTGTTGATTGTTTCTTCTCTCTGTTTATACTCGTTTCCTCTCCCTTGCAGCTGTGTGGCTGTGCCAAGGAAAGCCCCCGAGAGCGAGCTTTAGCCGCTGCTCCTCTGTAACTGCATCATTACCTCACTCCAAACAAAGTCCTTTTTTTTTTTTTTGTCAATAGAGGATGAAAACATTATTGGATTCAGGAGCTCACAGTGGTCCTGTACGCAGCTAGGGATGAGGAGGATAGATTTATGAAATGGACCATTTCAAATGGCATTATCTTCCCACAGTGAGGAACACCTTTCATAAATCATGGGAGAGCACTTGGAAACTAAAGCATTTGTTATTTCTGCCATATATTGTGTTTGCATCCTCCACCATGTGATCTTGAGATGGGGGGAGAAGCCTCTGTTTTTTCTTCCCTAAGAATTAGGGCTTTTTATCTTACAATTACAGGAAAATTCAAAACAAGCTTGGCAATATGAATTTTTAACTTATTTAACAGTGTTTAGCTGCGGACACACACTGAGCCTCAGTTTTCTGGTTTGGGTATGAAGCCAACTATTTCTTACATACTTCCAATATTGCAGGGCATTCTCTGCCTCATTATGTAGCAGGAGGTCAACTGGGAAGAGGAGTTCAAGTACAGACAAAAAACTTGTTATTTTTTAAGGCTGCTGGGTTAGTGCTATTTTATGGGTATTTTTGCTTCTTAAACTCAAAGACCTTATTTTTGCTTCATTAATAAAGCTGTCTCTGATGCCTTTTGAACTCACCAACACCTATATATTGTACAGGGCGGGTAGAGAGTTCTTTCTGTTTTGTCAGTATTTTTCCTGGATTTTCACAACCCAATATTGCAATAATTTTACCAGTGAATCTGACACCACTTGGGATAAATGTAGGTCTCCATTAAACCTGTAACTAGCCTGATGTGAAAAGTCAACATTTATTACACAGTATTATTTGTGTGGATACTTTGAAATCATCCGTTTGCTCCAGAGAGGAAACTTTTGAGAATGCTACGAGATAGCAACTTGTCATTACCTGTAATGAGCCAAGGAGAAAGGCCTTGATTTTGGGAAACGTGTTTTGACCAGAATTGATAGAAAGATCAAGGTGATGGTAGTTGAAGCAAAAATTGCCTGTGTTTAAGAATAGAACAAAAGAAGGTATGAGTTGAATATTGAAGTGTGTGTTCAGAATATTACCGAGAAATTAAAAAAAATATTATATTAAATAATTTCTAATTTGAACCCCCCCCAATACTTTGAAGTTGGGAAAGGTCAGACTTCCTGCTTGTCTGTACTAGGTTAATTCTGCCTCCCCATGTACCTCTGTCAAAATTATTTTTTTCTATTACACCATTCCATGTCTTTATACCCCAGTGGAAGCATATCATACTAAAAACAAAGGACTAACTGTAGCAAGACAAAGGGTGCTGTTTCTTAAACTTCAGATGTTTGCCTTGGCTACCTGGCATTTTTTTTTGACAAATGAATGTGGGAAAGGAGCAAGTGGCTTAGTGTTTTTAATACATACATTTTTTTAGAGAGTCCATGTTAAAGTGACAGAAGTTGCATAATTTTAATAATTTGTAATTAATAGAATACTGAATGAAATGTGTTTATTTTCTTATAGACATTATTTTTTTTTTTCTTTTCTGGATGTGCTTACAAAAGCCTTTATTAAGGCCAGAGCATAGATGAGAGAAGCCTCTCGCTGCCAACATGAAGCCCAGAGCTTCCTCTGCAGTGGAAGCTGAGAGATCAAGTCAAGGTCAAACTCACTATTTATTCCTGAAATTTCTGCAGACACTGTTATTTAGATGTAATGAGCCCTGCTTGGATCCGGTTTGGAAAGATACAAAAGCTTTGAACTTTGAAGTTGGGAGGCTCCAGTTACATACGTGGGTATCTGAACCCTGAATCTGAAGGCTTGGCATTTTAGATGTTGACTTTCCACAGGGTTTAGGAGAACTTGTTCCTGTGATAGTGAAAATGTATTTTGCTGAGGGCTAAGAAACCCTTACCAGGGGTATAATCTTACCTGGTCGTGGGCACTACTCTGCTGTGCTGCTCCTGTGTTCACTGAGCATGTAGATGTGCTAGGGGAGAGAGAAAATGTGTTTTATCAGCTGTGCCAAAAATGTGTATTAAAGCTGTAAGTGGCATTCAATTCAGCAATATGCCACATTGTATTTTTATGTGAGTAAACAGGAGATGATCGTGGCTGAAAAAACACACGCTCTTTCCCATAACATGTGGGAAGCTTGTATAGGAGTTTGTTGAATACAGATAGCAGCAGCTTCTTGTGGGAAATAATGGAATCTTTTCTTCTGCAGATTTCTTAAAAGACTTGATATATAATAATATTGGTTATGTCATTACGGCAGAAGAATTGCTTTTCTAGCTGAGCTGAGGTATTGAACAGTAGTGTGTATAATGGATAAAAATGGTTCTCCTGGATAAGGAGAGACAAGTATTGTCACCCCTGTTTTGAGGTGTATGTATAGTGTATTTGTCCTTTTTTTTTTCCCCTGACATCCATTATGAGGGCACTGTGTGTGAATTTTTTTTTGCTGGTGTCAGGCTTTGAAGATCTGTACTTTGTAGCTGAGATCAGGAATTCCCCACGTACTGTTCTACCTCAGCACCTACCCAGTGAATGGCAGGTAGCAATTTTACCTGTGTTAGTATATGGGTATCACCACTTTGTTTTAATGCTTCAGTGTTTAAAGCTGTTAAATAAAGCTAGGATTCATCAAGAGCTGTATTAATAGAATTGTCAGGTAGCTGCAGTGCCTCTGATTTAAATGAGTAAGCAACACCTATGGGCAAATGATCTTTCTGCACACAGAAATTAATTACAATTCAGGACTGATGAACTTTTATGAGCTAGTTAATTTTTAAAAGATGCTGTGTATGGTTTATTGAAATTAAAAGAAAGTGACAGCTTTCTGCCCCTACCCTCATAAAATTCTGTCCTGCATATAATATTGACCTAATTTAGTTCAAAGACGATGGATCTCCTCTCTAACACTTCATTGTGTAAAGGCCAGTTGAAGGTTTCACTACTCTTCAAGTAAACAGAAAAACTTCTTGCTGGTTATCCATGTTATCTTGGCTTATGTCAGTAGAAAAGCTCTAAACTCCTCCATCCTTTGTCCTTGATTACCCTCAAAATAATTTTTTAAACAAAGTGCAGTTTAAATTCAGCATCAGGTTACAAAATACCCATTTATAGAGTGTTATGAATGAATATTGATTATAAAACAGTGCGCCATATACCACAGGATTGCAGATATTTTTATGGTGTGGATCTTCTCCTGGTGAAAAGATTTCATGGGCCACTGCCCTCCCTAATTATGACTGCAGGACACAGCTCACTTCCCATTCAAACCGGGACCACATTGTCTTTTATTCGTATTCACATAACATTCTTGTGGGAAAGTAAAGCAGCAGCTTATGAGAAAAGGTAATATTATGAAGACATTTTGGTTGGTACTGTCCCAAGAATCTGGCTATGGGTTGCTGCTGTTTAAGTCAGTTGTAAAAAGCAAATTACTTTGAGCAATGGCAAGCAGTGAATTTACTTCTTTTCTTGCTACTCTTATGAGTCTTCCTTCCTCTGATGACCTTCACAAACCCACAAACCTTTCAAACCTCTGTTTTATGGTCAAAATTTTGTAGAAACCTGTTTTTTTGGTCCTGAAGTTGCCTTTTTTGCTGTGATACTTCACCTCCTTGACCAACACAGGGGTTTTTGTAGAAATTCATGCCATGTCCATGAAACCTCACAGACCAAACCAGTGTTGGACTATCCAGTGCTCCACTTCAGCCAGCATGGATCTGCAAGGAGGAGTCTTTCTGGGGTTCAATGCCCCAATAGCATCTAATCAATTTTTTGAATTAACCTATCCAATAGACAGGACAAGAAATTAGCCTTCTCTTAAATATTTAAAATGTCTAGCAAAGAAGTGGAGAAAGTCCAAAGAAATGTGAAACCAGGATAGCACTTTTCACACTCAGCAGGTGAGTCTAATAAATATTATACTTTCTGAAGCCACTTAAATATTTACTTCTTGCCTGTGCCTGAAGCAAAAAAGACAGAAACACTGATATTTCAAAATTTAAGGAAAAATAAATGGGAGCAAGAAGACTCCTGCATTTATATCTTACCCTATAGCTAAATTTCTGCATCTGTTGTAGGACAGGTGCGTCAAGGATTTTCAGTATAAGCTCAGATGAGATTGAAAAGGTGTTTCCTTTTCTTTTGGAAGGTTCTATTGAGAAAGCCTCGAGCACAGCTGCTCCAACTGGACGTTCGCATGAGGAATGTTAATTTTCATGCTCCAATACAGAAATCTCAAGTTTCCTGGGTGAATTAGCTGTTAATGGATTTCTAAAATGTACCACCAGTGGCGTGGGAGAATGTAGTCTGTGCTGAGGCCAGAAAACACAGGCTGTAATCAGATAACCTGTTATTATAATAAAGCCAGGGGATAATACTTTGCATTGCTCAGTTTAGTAATTGGTCTGCCCCATATCCTACAGGCTTTGCAACTATAAAAAATGATGGTTCACCTATCAACTATTTATAACAGTTTTTACTTCCTGTGTATTCTAAATTGAAAATGTAATTTCATATCTATAAAAGTGAAGTATATAGAAGTGTCCCAAAATAACATGTTAGGCTGCTTTCACAACCGTTTCAGGGCATTGGTCTTCTCTGGCAAAGCTCTGGTTGATTTACTTTGCAGTGGGTATATAATAATGTCATTGACAAAACACTAGTAATTAAAGAACTGTTTTTCTTAGATTACAGTTTTGTGACCAAGGACAGGCTGCAAGAAGTCAAAGGAATGAACAGAATCTGATGATTTTCAGAACACGTCAGGGAAAATGTGTATTCACTTGAAAACCCAGGAGATCAGAGTGTTTGTTAGGTTGTTTCACTTTTTATGAAACAGTTATTCTTTAAGTCGGTCAGTTACTGTCTTCCTGTTTTTCTGTGGTCACTGTATATCCACTGCATTTTTTTGGGATAGACAATTTTTTATGAGTTTAAATGTGCGCTCATGTGGACACAAGTGTGGTTTTTAGTGTATAGCTGTGCTGCAGTTGCTTATTTAGCTGAATGGTACAGTGCATGTGTGCACTTCTCCCTGTACTTCAGCCTGGAACCTGCTGCTGTGGTGCTATTTTTGTTAACATCTGTGCTTTTATGACAGCTGGTTTTGTGTTTTCATGCTTATTGTTTAGCTTGCCTACATGTTTGTCAGCCAGTGCCTCCCACTAACTTTTGAACTCAAGCTCATTTCAACCAAATAGGTCTGAAGTCTCAAGATAGCTGAGTTTCTCCTAAATTACAGAAAGCTGGCAGTTAAGCAGCAGACACAGACTCAAATTAGCGCTCTTGCTGTAGGAAAGGTAGGGAAAATTCAGCTTTTACATCTACTCAGTGGCTGCTGTTTGCCAGTTGGCACATGTGCCCTGGGCAGCCGGGCAGAACTCCAGGCTGGACACAAAACACTCCTGCCCTGCTGTTGGGACAATACAGAGGTGAGGAACATGCAGGAGCTGAGGGTACCTGGGGAGGTGATTCTGTAGGGATGGAGTCCTAGTGGTTAGAAAGGGATTGGAGGCACTGCAGATGGGGTTGAGGACACAGGGAGGGTAATGAGGTGCTTTGGGATGGGTAGGTGACTACTTTTCTTATGAGGAGCGAATGCAATGGACACAAACCACACATTTGTTCTGATTACATGTTCGTATTTTAGCTTAGTCTAATTACTGCTTTTGACTCAGCTCAACACATAATGTTGCATGTCATGCTGTCCTACTTTTAATTTCACAGCTGAACACATTTCTGTTGTTCTAATCCCCTTTTCCAAGCCTTGCTTTCCTCCATCTGGAGGACATGCAAGGTGTTTGACCAGCAGTACTAACAGTACCTTTGCATGATCCTTTGGGGAATATCAGTAGAAACATAGACAAAATACTTCTTCAGGTGCTGATTATCCATTTTCTGTAAAAAGTGGAGCTAGTGTTGCTGGGCTTTTCCTGTGTCACATGTTCACCAAGATGATGAGATAGGCCAGCTGGACCTGGTGAAGGCATTAGGATCAGCAATTGCAGCCAAGAATGGGAGGAACAGATGAAAGTCTGATAACAAATTTTGTAAGGGAAGAGACAGTTTAAATAACTTAGTGTTGACTCAGATGGCTTCTTTCTGAAAGAATCTGTCCAATTCAAGATAATCCCTTTTTTTATTTTGCTTGAAAATGTGTTTTTTGCAAATCTTAGATGATGCTCAGTTGGGGTTTTTAATCATAAGGAAAATCCAGTTTAGTACCAGCCCTGCAAAAGTATGTAGTTTTTTCCTCAGTCTGTTTATTTAGCTTGTGATTACTAATGGTATGATCTGGAGACATGTTTTAAGATGTACAAATATCTCTGGCACACGGTGACCTAAGAAAATATTTGGATTCAATCTAGTGCATCTTTTTTCTTGATCACGAAGTGAGGTGAACTTATTCTCCCCCAAAATTGCTATCAGTATTTTCTGAGTCATATTTCAACATTTCTGACTTGATTATGCTGATGAAAATACTTCACCACTCTTTGTCAGCAGTCATTTGGGAGATGGATTCTTATGCTTAAAGAGTGTTTTATTTTAGAGTGTGGATAGCTATAACAAAGTTTGTGTGCATGCTCTGTCTTTGGCAGCTGTACATCAAAATTTCAACTGGAGCATCGTAACCCCTCTGAGCTGGACATGCACTCATTAAATAAAGACTCTCTTAAATGTATCTCTTAAATACCTGTGCTGTGACTGCTGGGCTGCTCAGGGAAGCAAGGATAACCTTTCTGAAAGCCTGTTGCTCTATCTGTGGAATTGCTTGATGTCATCTGCAGTACCTGCTGTAGGAGCTGGAGAGAGTGAGACTTGTAGGTGTGGAACTGGTAGATAGAACTGCTGTGCCATTTCTTATGTTACTGTATTTAATTATTTATATTCCTTGGTGAAGTCAGTCCAAAAGAGCATAGGAGTAATTCTGTGACTTCAATGACCTTTTGGTGTGTGCTCATTGTCCAAGAAAGAATGGTAAACCTAAGAATTTATTATGAAAGTTATGTTGTACATTACAAGAAACATGAAAAAATATACAGCATTTTTATGTTTAGTTTTTATGTCGCCTTCAGTGGTTAGAGAAAATTCTGTACTTTAACCTTCTATTATATTTTTAAATTTATTAAAGTGATTAGTTTTAATACTGTCAAAATTATTTCACTGTCTCAATAAAAAACATGGGAAATTCACTAAAGAGCTTTGTTTCTCATGTCATCAAAAATTATCCTACTCTAAAATTCTAAATTATGCATCAGTAACAGTTGAAGGAGAAAGACTGGAATTGAGCAATTTTGTCTATGGCTTGTATTGCAGCTAAGTTTATGAGGACTGTTATACCCAACGACTAATGGAAATGCCTTGCCAAAAACTTTATCACAGTGATAAGAATAAAAATTTTATGTTATTTACTTCATTGAGCACCAGAAAATACATATTTGTAAAAATCAGCTGCTTAATCTGTATGCCATGCAGGTCTGTTCTAAAGTATATCACTGGATTTACTGAATGGGACTGCTACCAGTTTTTAAATTTACACCTGACTGTTTTGAGAAACATGACATCAAATAAACAGAAGGAACATAAGAAAACACAACCCTGACAACTAATAACTAGTTGTTAGTCCATGGTTTTCAAGGTCTGTGACAGAATGTCTTTATATATAATAATTGTTTTTATGTAGTAGTGTAAGATTTATGATGTCCTTAACAATTCATACCCTAAGAGTTTGTGATTTATAAATTATGTGCCAGTGTGCCAAAGAATGCCTGTTCTGCTTAGGGTTCTGTTGTTTGGTTGTTTGTTGTTTGTTTGTTTGTTTTTTTTTGGGGGGGATTGTTTGTTTGGTTTGGTTTTGTTGTTTGGGGTTTTGTTGTTACAATGTTACAGTGGTGCCTTTTTTGTGGAGCTGTTGTAATGAACAGTAATACAATGCAGTATTATTCATTAAAAAGTCATTATTTGCAAATAATTATCTTGAAGTAGTATTTCAAACACTACAAATAATTTGTCTCAGTGCAGCTGGTAACTCTTGGCGTTTTTTTGATAGACACCTTTGCATGAGAGTGGGAGGGAGCCCAGCTATTTATAATTGTGTTTGTCATATCTTGAATTTATTCCTCCCAGTTCTCTTGAATCCTGAATGGGTTCTTCTCATGGATGTCCCTGCCAAACGTATGAATTTTTATAGGCTTTTGTCTGAGAAGTGTTTTGAAGGTATATGTTCTCTTGGCTTGTCAGTATTCCTTGAAGCTTTTGTTTTAGGGTTTAATATGGCTTAAATTGCATTTTTAGTAAGTGCTGCATAAACTAGGAGGTTTCTGCTGATGTCCTGACCTGTAGCTTGACCTCCTGCCACTTCCTGATGGACACTTGTCCACAGCCAGCCCCAGTGTCATCTTTTGAAAATGGGGATTATGAAGAAAGTGAAAATTCAAGTTTATGAATATCTGTAGTAAGAGGGAAAGTCTCCAAAATAGATGTTCAGGATCCATCTATAACTGCACTTCAGTGGTGCGACCTTGGAGCACACAAAGTCATTGATGTGTGTTTTTAAGTGTGTTCACTTCCCTCACCCATACAGTTTATAAAGCACAAAGAGGCTTCTTCGAGGTCACAGAGAAAAGCAGCCTTTCCACAAATACCTCCATGGTAGCAAACCTGGTCTGGAATATCATCCTTGTCTGCCCTGAACCCTTCATTTCCCAGAGACCACGAATTTGTCTGTGCAGAACAGAGATGTCACATCTCCTGGTGACTGAAGGAGGTGTTGTATCTGTGAGAAGGATGGGGCCCAAGGCCTGCATACCTTTAATTTTGTGTCTTTTTCCTGTGAAACCTCTGTAATTCATAACACAGTCACGTTATTCAGGAATATTTCCTTAGACAGATTCTATCTCTGAGAGCTTAAGTCGAGGGATTTTCAAACAGTCACTTGATTTATGTGTGTGAACATGTAGCTCATAAGAGGAGTTTATTTTACAACTTCTTTAGTACTATGCACCAGAACACCTCCAGTAATTTTAACGCACTTAATGTTCTTTTTCTTCTGTTCTCAACCCTTCTGCCATGTATGAGTGTAAGTTGATTTCTCATCATTTTAGGAATTTGGTAAAATTACATGGTGAGGAAGGGGACTGATGCTTCCATTTTGATTTCATTCTGTGGTTCTGGTGGTTTATTGTCACTGTGCCAGAGATAGATAGAATTTCAGTTCTCAATCCTGTCTTCAGCTTCATTTGCTACATATTTGTATGTTTGTTGCTGTGTGAACCCTTTTTGTGTGAGTAGATTTAAATTGTGCCCTTGTAAAAACACAAGTCCTAAATCATTACTTTTTCATAGTTTGAAGACTTACCTTTCTGAAAGTCAAGTGTCATCTGAATTTATTTTTCAGTCCATCACTAATCCTGAGATGAGTGAAATACTGTGTTGTCTTTTTAAAACTGGGACTGACTGACTGAGTGTTCAACCACAGTTGCTTTTTGAGGTTTTGATTCCTATTGAAATGGTCCTTTTAATGTCATCTTTAATTTAATCAGATAATGTCATCAAAATAACATTTACTCTATTACTGCAAATTCACTGCATTATTAGCTAGTGTAACTAGACAAAAAAAAGATAGTATGAACCCCCATGGAAATCTATGCTTCCAGGAAAAATGGATACAGTTCATAGAAGCTCTATATTTAATTTGCAATTTCAAAGCACTCTCTATGGAAAGATTTTATGATTCTGAAATAATTTAAAAACACTTTTCAATAGAACCTATAGCACCCACCAATTTAGCCTGATTTTTCAGATTATCATTCCTTTGCACAGTTTTAAAGTAAGTTGAACAAGACATTCAACACAGTCACAGAAATATTCTTTTAAGTCTATCACTCTTTAAAAGGGTGGGTCTTGGATAAATATTTGTATCCATGAATTGAAAGTCAATTGACTTTCCTTTCTAGAACGGGTGCTTTAAGATTTGGTGTCATTTTATTTTTCATTTTAGAATCTTATACAAACCTTGATGGGTTGTAACATGTTTTAAGATTTAGACAGATTTGAGAGTCCCTTTCTGTGACCTCTGCTGACAGCCTGAATTTTCAGCACTGCCAGCATTCTCTCTTCTAGATCATTCTCATCAAAATCCTAGGATTTTTTTTTCTGTTTAAAATAATATGAATTATTCCTTGTAAAATATTCCATTACTGATGCAGAAGTGTTTTGTACAGTGTGCTTTCTGTCATTCCTGACCAGAAATAATCTCTGATACTCAAAGAATTCCTGAAATGAGATGCAACTCCGCTGAATTTACTGGTAATTAGCAAAACTGAGGAATGCAGAAGGGAACAGAGAGCAGGAGTAATCACTGTTGCTTAGGAAGGAAGGGAGAATTGTTTTGCATTTAGTAAGAACAAACTTTTTAAAAGTACATATTCAGTTGGTGATGTTGAAAAGGCACCTTCAAGTTATTGCATGTTTATGCAATGTGACTGTTTAGTTTGCACCAGAAAAGTACTAGAAATGTAAAACTGAAAAAAAAAAAAAAAAAAGCACATCTGGTTATTTTAATCCTGTCTGGAAGAGAAGATTATTAAAATCTACTAAACCCACGTCATGGATTTCTGTCCCATTGCTTAGTGTTTGATAGGTTTAAGGAAGTATCTGAGTGTTTGACGTTATATTAGAACTTTATAAGATTTATGAGTATTTCTCCTCTATTTTTTTGTGCTTCTATTTGTTGCCATAAATTAGGAGACTTTGTCTTCTTAATTCAGGGTTTCTTCTCATCCTTTGAAATACCAAATCCTGAAAATAAACCTGC